>NW_003101682.1:6723210-6748583 GCF_000003855.2 Blastomyces gilchristii SLH14081
GTATACAGAGCAGTAGAGAAATCAGAGATATATACAGTATTATTATAAGAGTGACTTACAGCTCTTAAATCTCTTACAGATCTCAAGTTTTGAGATTTTCTTTATTTTTGATGTTTTTCAGATGATGTGATATTGAAAATAGATTAATATGTGATATATGAAAATGAATAAGATATATATAATAATATTTGTCTTTTATAGTCAATTCTTACAGTTAATAATCAATTCATTATCTCTTTTCTTTTCTTACACTTTTTCTTTGTCTGCTAGTCATCACTCTTGCATAATCTCTATATAATACAGTATTCAGTGACTAGGTTCAGCAGCTTTCATCTTTTGTGATTCTATCTCATACATTATATTGTCTCTCTTTGCCTGCTCAGATCACTATAGTGAATAACTCATTGAAACTAATCTTATCTGATCTCTGAGTATTTTTAGAGATTGAGATGACTTAGTCTCACATATTTACAAATGTTTCAGATAGTTCATTCTCTGTGATCTCTGTAATTGAACTAATATAAACAGTTGAATTCAACTCTGAATCTCTTTTTCTTCTGTGATCTGACTTATATACAAGTCTGCTGCTTTGAGACTGCTCTTTACTATATTGCATTCACTGTCTGTGATGTATTATTATATAATCAGCTACAGTCTTATTACTTATTAAAGTATAATATTCATCTGATTTCTTCATTACTTCTTATTCTTTTTCTATAATTATGAAAAGATCAGAATAAGTGAGATCATCTGATTTATAAGTATATATGATTTCTCTTACTTTATAAGACTTTTCAATTATAAGTCTCTTCTTTTTCAACACTGATAATAGTGCTGTAAATAATTATAATTCACTCAGATCTTATATCTTTGCTTTTATAAGTTATGAATTATTTATTAAGTTGTGTAAGATCTATCTCTCTGATTCTTTCAATGTGTATATTCTCAGAGAATGTGATTTGAGTATTTTATATAACTCAAATCATCTAGGTTGAAACTTCTCAGAACTCTCATTGTGTATGAGAACTTATATTCTCATCTTGAGACTCAATTCCTTAACTAGTGAGTCTCATATTCTTTTTGATTGAATTGCTCAGTTCAGGAGTAACTTGTTAGCTTTTGCACATGTGTGGCTGATCTTCTTCAATCTTGGTTCTGTGTCCACGACTGCTGTGTCTGCAACTGCTGTTCCTGCTGCGTCCGCGACTGTTGCGCCCGCGACTGTTGTGTCTGCAACTGCTGTTCCTGCTGCGTCTGCAACTGTTGCGCCTGCGGCTGTTGTGTCCGCAACTGCTGTTTCCTCCCCCACCTTTTCCAAAGCATTCTCCAGGATGCGCGGATGCAATTCGTACAACAGGTAGAATGGTGAATGCTTGAAGACTGCATGCTGCTGAATTCATGTGATTAATAGCACCTGATCAAGATATTCATCTCATAATCTTGTAGACTTGTCTACTAGATATTTCATCAGCATGTTACTCAAGATTTCATTCAAGTGTTTCACTTTTCTATTTGTCTATGAGTGATATGATATTGTTCTATGATGTCTTGTCTGTAACTGACTCATGAAATGTCTCACTACTTCTTCTATGAGATTCACACTGTTATCAGATAGAATCTCATGCAGTATTCCATAGTTAATATAGATCTCATTGTGTAGAAACTTCATCACTATGTCTTCTATTATCTCTGAAACTGCTTTTATAACTGGCCAGTCAGTAGTGTAATCAATAGCAGTGATTATTCATCAATTTTCATTTGATGTTCACAGTAATATATCTATGAGGTTTATTTCTCATTATTTAAATAGTTGTATTATACACTTTATCTGATGTTGTACTTTCTTATATTCTAATTCTTTCTTAGATTCTTTCACAATCTGATAATTCAGACACTCATAAGTATATATCTGAATATTCTCAGTCATGCTTGATCAGTATACTCTTGATTTAAGTATACTCATGAGTTCAGAGCTTTCTAAGTAGCTGAATTTCTTATGTATATAAGTCATCAAGTCATGTCTAAATAAATATTCTAGATAGAGAGCTTTCACATATTCTAGATTACAGTAAAGTATAACATCATTTTTTAATTTTCTCAGCTTGAAGTTTAAAAGCATCTCTTCTACTACTTTCATAAGATACTTATTATCTGACATCTTATCATTCTTCAAGTGAGAGATTATTGTATTCACTCATTCTGATTTCTTATATCTTCTCAGTGCATTTAACACAAACTTTTCTTATATCTGATTCACAGAACTCTCACTCATGAAATCAGATCTGTAACTAATTATATCAGATATCACAGTGTCTGATTTCTTTCAGTATTTGATATGAAGATTATACACTTGAAACTTCAAGATTCAATGTGCTAAGTATTGAGAGGTTTCATTATCAATTATAGATAGACAAGACTTTCATGATCTGTAATCACTGTTGTTATATATCTGTTATTAATATACCTATCTTATAACATCAGTGCATGCTTGATTACTAGCAATTTCTTTTCATACACTGAGTAATTGAGCTCAGCGCCTGATAGTTTTCTACTATTATATATCATCAGATGCATCTTGTCATTCTTACTCATCTGTAGAAGAGCATCTTCAATAGCTCATTTAAATATATCTATCTCAATGTAGAAAGGTTTATTACAATCTGATTAAATAAGCACTGAGAATGTTATTATATATTCTCTCAGTGTGAGAAAAGCCTCTTCACACACAGTATTTCAGATAATTGAATAAAACTTCTTCTTTCACAGATTTGTATTCATTTCTCTTAAGAGATCTGAGAGTGATGTAGATATTCATGTAAAATTCTTGATGAATCTGCAGTAATATAAGATTAACTTAAGAAACTGTTATATATAGTTAGACTGACCGTGTGACCGTGTCTGAGACCAGGACCAGATTTTTTGATAGTTCTATTACCAATTCGACTGATCCCATTACACGGTTTTAACATTAGATAGTAGTCTTATACTGTCTCAGTGAAACTTACTGTCTACTCTTGTCACATTTTCCAAATGAGATCATGATTTCCACTTCTCAATTTAAATTATTTTTATTGCTTTAAATGACTTTAAATCTCATTTGAGCATTATCAAAAAGCATTACTTTTTAAAAAATTAAAAATAGTCTAAAAAAAACCTTAAAATGTCTAAAAATAGTAACTTTATACCAAGAATGGGACTAAATGGGACCAAATGGAATCACTTTCTCATTTTTTTCAAGTCATGATTCCATTTTAAGATCTGATATATAGTCACTTTACATGTTTTTTTGATAGCCAGTCCCAGCAGGATTCACGCCAAGAAATGTATGAGACCAGACCAAATGAAACCAAACGTGAAATTCATGGTCCCGGCGGCCAGTCTATATATAGTATACATTTCTCAGCTGCAGTTAATTCACTATAACATTCAATTTCTTCAGAATGAGATGTATACAGTCATCACTCACCACATATTCTATGAACTTCAACTCTTTCATTTCAAACATATACTTTGTTAATTTAATATAGAGCTTATACTCTGTCAGAGTTGTAAGCACTTTATCAAGATACTTCAGATATTTATCATATGAGTTTGAAAAGACTAGAATGTCATTGAGATATATAAGACATGAGATTTTATTCTGTTTATGAAGAATTGTATTCATCATTATTTAAAAGATAATGAATACATTTATTAGACTGAATAACATTATCAGGAATTTAAACTTCTCTTATTACATATTAAACACAGTTCACAGAACTGACAGTTTATCTACACAGATCTGTCAGTATTTGAAGAGAAGATTGATCTTTAATAGATATCAGATGTTTTCAACTGTATTTAACTATTATTAAATCTATGACAGTGAATATTCATTCTTAATTGTAAGCTTGTTAAGTGCTTAATAATTGATACATATCTGTCATTCCTCACTCATCTTTTTCATAAATAGAACTGGAAAGCCTCACATACTTGATAAGAGTTATATGAGATCACATTCTAGAAGGTCTGTGATCAGACACTTCTGTTCTTTGAGATGCATTTGTGATAGAGAGTATGTATTCTGATTGACTGGTTTTGCATTCCTCATGTCAATCTCATATATAAATCCTTGTTCTGATGACAATTTCAGTGAAAGATCTGTTCAGAAGATCTTCTCATACTTCTTCAGAAGCTTCTTTATACACTTATTCTTCTGTATATTCTTTATCTTAATTTTCTCTGCTTTCAGATTCTGTATAACATACAAAATGCTTTCAGATGAGATCTTGTGAATTATTCTCTTTACTTATTAATGTATAAGCAGATTTAACTCTTCTATATCAGAGATGTGAAATATTCTTCTCATATCAGTTAGTAGAATTGTATAAACTGTTTTCTTCTTATCAGTCAACTACATATGACATGTACATCATTGAATCTGTGAATTAAATCTTTGAAATCAATTGAGTCTAAGAATAAGATTATATTTCATGTTCTGCAGCTCTCACACTTAAATATAGCAAGATCATTCTCTGAAGTGCAAGGGAACTCTTACTCTTACAGATGATATTAAATATTGATTATCAGATAATCTTATATATCAGAGATTCTTCACTTAACAGACCTCTTTCAGTCTTTGAATTATATAATTATCAATATATTGTATAGAAGCTTCTGTATCTATTAACACTTTTACAGTCATCTCTCAATTCTTATTCAAGTGTCTCTTATACATTAACATTTCAGGTCTTAAGACATTGAGATGAGTATTTACTTCATTCTCATCTGTATCTCATTCAGAAGCCTGCTTTATCTTTGCATTTATAGAATTCAGAGAGTCATCTAATATGAGTATCTCTTTCACTTTGAAGACTTTTTATAAAATATCAGTGAGTGTCTCTGAACTCACTGATTCTGTCAGTTTTTTAACTCTCTTACTTCTCTTAACTGTGTATACTATATATAATCTTTTACATCATGATTTTAGCATCTGCAGTTGAAGCAAGCTTGATGCTTGTAATATTAAGATTTTCACTCAGAGAATTTCTTTTTCAGAGAATTCAGTGCTTTAACAATGACATTCAGATCTAGATTCATTACATCTAAGTGTGTGACTTATATTATAGAAGTCTGATTATCTGTTCTTCACTGAGATATACTCAATTGTAGTATTTTCTATTACAATTAACTCACTTATTTCTGTACTATGAGAATGTTATACACTTCTTTCACTGTGTCTGATTATAAGATTCAGCATTTTCATTTCATTCTCAACTCAGATGTAAGATTATGAATGAAGATCTATAAACAGAAAGATGTTGAAAGCTCTTCATTCAATGTAAGATAGTGTAAACTGAAGTGTGTGAAGTATAATATAAGATTACTCACTTATTTACACTCAGTGAAGTATTTGTAACACTTGTCTTATATATTCACTTTCTCAAAGTTATACAAGATTCATTTGAAAAACTTATTTTATATTTATAAGAATGAATATCACTCTGAGTCTGTGAGATTTATCTTTTTATCAGTTATTCATAATGACTTTGCTTTTCTGCATAGAAACACAGCAGATCTTAAGACTTGTTAAAATTCTGTTAACTATCTGTCTGTGAGTTTATATTCAATCTGATAATATAATTGCATCTGACTTAGTCAGCTGATTACAGCATTATTTTTTCAGTCATTATTAAAGCTTGATAACTTCAGTAGATCTCTCAGCTTAATATATTTCATACTTGAATTCTCATCCTGCACAGCAGTCTCTGATGATGTGTACACTTCTGAAGAGATTGTGAATGATCATAATAAGATCTTCAGATTCAGTGTAGTTATCTGTCTGTGTAAACATTCAATCTTCTGCTGCAGGTCTAAGACCTGGGTTTTCTCTATTCTTATTGATAATGATAATTGCATCAGTGAAGCTCTTTCATAGTGAATACTTGATCTGCAGTGAATACTAATTGTTGTTTAGCTTTTATCTCAGTCTGCCACTGCATACACAAGGTCTTGATCTTATTTAGAATTCTTGTATGTGTACAGAGCTTTAATTCCAGTTCAGTGATTTCAGCTTCTTTTCTTACTGCTTTAAGTAAACTCTCTGAGAGATTCTGCATATCTTTCAGTTCAGATAGTAGAGAAGGGTGTTATTTGTATTGACTAGAAGAGATATTCATTTCAGTGATTTTTCATTGATTGTACAATGTCTATTATTATATTGCTATATTGTTATATGATTTCTGTTATCATTATATAACTTCAGTAATAATCACCTTTCTCTTTTTATTCTTCTTTTGAGTAGAAAGCAGACTTCTTTGAATCTGGTTCATCACTTTCATTCTCTTTCTTACATCATATCTGTTCACATCTCGTACATGGCATTCATCTGAGTATGAAGTTTTCCCTTAACAAGCAAAGCAGCATTAATCAGATGCTCTTTCACTCACTGCTCTTTGTATACTATCTTTTGAGACATTCTAGAATCACACTGACATGATAACTACAAATCACTTCATAGATGGAATTATTATATTCTGGAGAAGTCTGCACTTCTCACTGGTTTTTTAGATATGCTATCAGATGTGATTCAAAGGTTGCTTTAGTCAGTGTATGATTACAGGCGTACGCCGGCTTCTTATATATTGTACACTAAATTAATTAGTGGCCGCCATAGCCCCTTTACATTCGTAAGCAAGTTCGGAAGCGGCCGCGTTATTATCCGACGGTCGTACGCTCTTCCGAACCACAATAGAGGAATTGAAGACATTCACAGCATTATTATAAGAGCAGCTTGCAGCTCTTAAATCTCTTACAGATCTCAAGTTTTGAGATTTTCTTTGTTTTTAATATTTTTCAGATGATGTGATGTTGAAAATAGATTAAATATATGATATATGAAAATAAATAAAATGTATATAATAATATTTATCTTTTACAGTTAATTCTTACAGTTAGTGATCAATTCATTATCTCTTCTCTTTTCTTACACTTTTTCTTTATCTGCTAGTCACTACTCTTACATGATCTCTATATAATACAGTATTTAATAACTAGATTCAGCAGCTTTCATCTTTTGTGATTCTGTCTTATACATTATACTGTCTCTCTTCATCTACTCAGACTACTACAGTGAACAGCTTATTAAAACTAATCTCACTCAATCTCTGAGTGTTCTCAGAGATTAAGATAACTTAGTCTCACATAGACTGATCATCAAAATCATGAATTTCATGTTTGATCTCATTTAATCTGATCTCATATATTTCTTGGCGTGGATTCTGCTGGGACTAGGCGTTAAAAAAACATGCAAAGTGATTATATATCAGATCTTAAAATAAAACCATTGTGATTCAGAAGAATGTATGACTGCTGAATAATAACACAGCTGCTTCTGAACATGCTTACACTTCTGAACATGCTTATGAATGTAAAGAGGCCATAGCAGTCACTAATTAATTTAGTATAATATATATAAGAAGCTAGTGTACACCTGTAATTGTACACTGACTTAAGCAATCTTTGAATCACATCTGATAGCATGTCTAAAAATCAGTGAGAAGTGCAGACTTCTTCAGAGTATGATAATTTCATTTACAAAGTAATTCATAGTTATCATATCAGTGTGATTCTAAAATATTTCAAAAGATAGTGTACAAAGAAGCAGTGAGTAGAAGAGTATTCAATTGATACTGCTCTGCTTATTGAGAAAAAACTTCACACTCAGATGAATGCTATGTATGCAAATAGATAAGATATGAGAAAGAGAATGTGAGTAGTGAATCAGATTCAAAGAAAACTGCTCTCTACTCAGAAAGATAAAAGAGAGATGATCATCACTGAAGTTATACAATGATAATAGAAAACAGAAATCAGAAATCATGTAATAATATAATCATATAATAATATAATAATATAATAATATAACAGAAGACATTATATAATCAATAAGAAATCACTGAAATGAATATCTTCTCTAGTTAATACAAATACTCTTCTCTGCTATCTGAACTGAAAGATATGCAGAATCTCTCAGAGAGTTTATTTAAAGCAGTAAGAAAAGCAGCTGAGACTGCTGAACTGAAAGCAAAACTCTGTATATGTACAACAATTCTAAATGAGATCAAGGCCTTGTATACACAGTGAGAGGCTGAGACAGAAGCTAAGCAATAATTGATATTTATCACAGATTAAGCATTCACTATGAAGAACTTTGCTGATGCAATCATCATCATTAATAAGAATAGAGAAAACCAGGTCATAGACCTGTAATAGAAGATTAAATGTTTATACAGACAGATAATCACACTAAATCTGAAGATCTTATCACAATTATTTATAACTTTCTCAGAAGTATACACATCATCTGAGACTGCTGCATATAATAAGAATTCAAACTTGAGATATACTAAGCTGAGAGATCTACTGAAGTCATTAAGCTTTAATAGCAACTGAAAAAATAATGCTGTAATTAGCTGACTAAGTCAGATACAATTATATTATCAAATTGAATATGAACTCACAGATAGACAGTTAACAGAATTTCAATAAGTCTTAAGATCTGTTACATTTCTATATGAAAAAGCAAAGTCATTATAAATAACTGATGAAAAGATGAATCTCACAGATTGAAAGTGATACTCATTTTCACGAGTATAGAATGAGTTTTTCAAATGAATCTTGCACAACTTTAAGAAAGTGAATATATAAGCTAAGTATTATAAATACTTCACTGAGTGTAGATAAGTAAGTGATCTTATATTATACTTCACACACTTCAGCTTATACTATTTTATATTGAATGAAGAGCTTTTAACATCTTTCTGTTTATAGATCTTTATTCATAATCTTATATCTGAGTTAAGAGTGAAATAAAAATGCTTAATCTTATAATCAGATATAATGAAAGAAGTATACAACATTCTCATTATACAGAAATAAGTAAGTTAATTATAATAGAAAATACTGTAATTGAGTATATCTCAATAGAGAACAAATAATCAGACTTCTATAATACAAGTCATACATCTGAACACAATAAATCTAGATCTGAATGCTATCACTAAAGCACTGAATTCTCTGAAAAAGGAATTCTCTGAGTGAAAATCTTGATATCACAAGCATCAAGCTTGCTTCAACTGCAGATGCTAAAATCATGATGTAAAAGATTATATATAGTATACACAGTTAAGAAAAGTAAGAGAGTCAAAAAACTGACAGAATCAGTGAGCTCAGAGATACTCACTGATATTCTATGAAAAGTCTTCAAAGTGAAAGACATACTCATGTTAGATGACTCTCTGAATTCTGTAAATGCAAAGAGAAAGCAGGCTTCTGAATGAGATACAGATGAGAATGAAGAAGCAGACACTCATATCAATATCTTAAGACTCAAAATGTTAATGTATAGAGAGCACTTGAATAAGAATTAAGAGATGACTGTAAAAGTGTTAGTGATTACAGAAGCTTCTATATAATATATTAATAATTATATAATCTGAAGACTAAAAGAGATCTGTCAAATGAAGAATTCTCAATATATAAGATTGTCTGATAACTGATATTTAGTATCATGTGCAAGAGTAAGAGTTCTCTTATACTTCAGAGAATAATCTTGCTATATCTGAGTATGAGAGCTGCGGAACATGAGATGCACCCTTATTCTCAGACTTAATTAATTCAAAGATTCAATTCACAGATTCAATGATGTACATATTATATACAGTTAATTAATAGAAAGAAAATGATTCATACAATTCTATCAACTGATATGAGAAGAATATTTCACATCTCTGATATAGAAGAGTTAAATCTGCTTACATATTAACAAGTAAAGAGAACAATTCACAAGACCTCATTTAAAAGCATTCTGTATATCATACAGAATCTGAAAGTGAAGAAAACCAAGATAAAGAATATACAGAAGGACAAGCATATGAAGAAACTTCTGAAAAAGTATAAGAAGATCTTTTGAACAGATCTTTTATCAGAATTGTCACTGAAATGAGAATTCATACATGAGATTGACACAGGGAATATGAAACCAGTCAATCAGAATGCATACTCTCTGTCACAAACATATCTCAAAGAACAGAAGTGTCAAATCACAGACCTTCTAGAATATGGTCTCATATAACTCTCATTAAGCATGTGAGACTTCTCAGTTCTATTTATGAATAAGACAGGTGAGAAGTGACAGATATGTATTAATTATCAAGCACTTAATAAGCTTATAATCAAGAATGAATATTCACTGTCACAGATTCAATAACAGTTAAATACAGTTGAAAATACTTAATATCTATTGAAGATTGATCTTCTCTCAGAATACTGACAGATCTGTGTAGATAAATAGTCAGTACTGTGAACAGCATTTAATATATAATGAGAGAAGTTCAAATTCCTGATAATACTATTCAGTCTGATAAATGCATCTGCTATCTTTCAAACAATGATGAATATAATTCTTTATAAACAGAATGAAATCTCATATCTCATATATCTGAATAATATCTTAGTTTTCTCAAACTTATATAATAAATATCTAAAGCATCTTAATGAAGTGCTTACAACTCTGACAGAGTATAAGCTCTATAATAAATCAATCAAGTGTGTGTTTGAAATGAAAGAGTTGAAGTTCATGAAACATGTAATAAGTGATAACTGTATACACCTCATCTCAGAGAAATTGAATATCATAGTAAATTAGTCATGACTGAGAAATATATATTATATACAACAGTTTCTTGAGTTAATTTCATATTACTGCAGATTTATCAAAGATTTTATATAAATAGCTGTATCACTCTCAGATCTCTTAAGAGAAATGAATGTTAATCTGTAGAAGAAGAAGTTTCACTCAATTATCTGAAATATCACATGTGAAGAGGTCTTTCTCACACTGAGAGAATATGTGATAACATTCTCAGTACTTATTTAATCAGATTATAATAAATCTTTCTACATTAAGACAGATGCATTTGAATGAGCTATCAGAGACACTCTTCTGCAGATAAGTAAGAACAGTAAGTCATATCTAATAACATATAATAATAGAAAACTATCAGACACTGAGCTCAATTATTCAGTATATGAAAAGAAATTGCTAGTGATTAAGCACACACTGACATTATGAGATAGATATATTAATAACAGATATATAATAACAGTGATCATGGATTATAAAAGTCTCATCTATCTACAATCAATGATAAAACCTTTCAAATGCTTAGTATATTGAATCTCAGAGTTTCAAGTGTATAATCTTCATATCAAATACTGAAAGAAATTGAATACTGTGATATCTGATACAATCAGTTGCAGATCTGATTTTATGAGTGAGAATTCTGTGAATCAGATATAAGAGAAGTTTATATTAAATATACTGAGAAAATGCAAGAAATCAGAATAAGTGAATACAAGAATCTCTCACTTGAGAAACAGTAAGATATCAGATAACAAGTGTCTTATAAAAGTAGTAGAAGAGATGCTTTTAAACTTTAAGCTGAGAAAATTAAAAAATGATGTTATACTTTACTGTAATCTAGAATATGCAGAAGCTCTCTATCTAGAACATTTATTTAGACATGACTTGATAGCTTAAATGCACAAGGAATTCAGTCACTTAGAAAGCTCTGAACTCATGAGTGTACTTAAATCAGAAGTGTACTGATCAAGCATGACTGAGAACATTCAGATATACACTCACAAGTATCTGAATTATCAGGTTATGAAGAGATCTAAGAGAGGATTAGAACATGAGAGAGTATAATATCAGATAAAATGTATGATATAACTGTTTAAATAATGAGAAGTGAATCTCATAGATATACTACTGCAAATGTCAAATAAAAATTATTGAGTAATTACTGCTATTGACTATGCTACTGACTGGTCAGTCATGAAAGCAGTTTCAGAGATAATAGAGAAGATAGTGATGAAGTTTCTATACAATAAGATCTATATCAACTATGAAATATCATACAAGATTCTAACTGATAACAGTGTGAATCTTATAGAAGAAGTGATGAGACATTTCATAAGTCAGTTACAGATAAGACATTGTAGAACAACATTATATTATTCACAGATGAATGAGAAGATGAAATACTTGAATAAAATTCTGAGCAACATACTGATAAAATATCTAGTAAGTAAGTCTATAAGATTATGAGATGAATATCTCAGTCAGATACTATTAGTCACATGAATTCAGTAGTATGCAGTCTTCAAGCATTCATCATTCTACCTGTTGTATGAATTGCATCTGCTCATCTCAGAGAATGCTTTGAAAAAGATGAGAAAGAGAACAGTAGTTACAGACACAGCAGTTACAGATACAGTAGAAATAATAGTTGCAGATACAACAGTTATAGATACAGCAGTTGTGAACACAGAATCAAGATTAAAAGAGATCAGTCACACATGTGTAAAAGCTAATAAGTTACTTCTGAACTGAGCAATTCAATTGAAAAGAATACATGACTCACTAGTTAAGAAATCAAGTCTCAAGATAAGAACATGAGCTCTCATATATAATGAGAGTTCTGAGAAGTTTCAATCTAGGTGATTTGAGCTATATAAAATACTCAAATCACATTCTCTGGAAATATATGTATTGAAAGAATCAGAGAAACAGATCTTGTATAACTTAATAAATGATTCATATCTTATAAAGATAAAGATACAAGATCTGAGTGAATTATAATCATCTACAGCACTATTGTCAGTATTGAAAAAGAAGAGACTTATAATTGAAAAGTCTTACAAAGTAAGAGAAATCATAGACACTTATGAATCAGATAATCTCACTTATTTCAATCTTTTCACAATTATAAGAAAAGAATGAGAAGAAATAAAGAAATCAGATAAATATCATACTTTAATAAGTGATAAGACTGTAGCTGATTGTATAATAATACATCATAGATAGTAGACATAATATGGCAAAGAGCAGTCTCAGAGTGACAGACTTGTATATGAGTTAGATTACAGAAGAAAAAGAAATTCAGAGTTAAATTCAACTATTTATATCAGTTCAATTATGAAGATAACAGAGAATGAAGCATCTGACACATCTGTAAACATGTGAGATTTAAGTTATCTTAATCTCTGAGAATGCTCAGAGATTGAGTGAGGTTAGTTTCAATGAGCTGTTCACTGTAGTGATCTGAGTGAGTGAAGAGAAACAGTATAATACATAAGACAGAATCATAATAGATGAAAGCTGCTGAATCTAGTCACTGAACACTGTATTATATAGAGATTATATAAGAGTAGTGACTAGCAAATAAAGAAAAAGTGTAAGAAAGAGAAGAAATAATGAATTAATTATCAACTGAAAGAGTCAGCTGTAAAAGACAAATATTATCATATATATCTTATTCATTTTCATATGTTATATATTTAATCTATTTTCAACACCATATCATCTGAAAAACATCAAAAACAAAGAAAATCTCAAAACTCAAGATTTGTAAGAAATTCAAGAGCTGTAATCTGCTCTTACAACAATGCTGTTCATGTCTTCAATTTCTCTACTGCTCTATATACAACATTAATATCATTTATTGCAAGATTGACTGATATATCAATGCAGAAATGTGTACATGTGTGTGTAGAAAAATTGAAGAAGAGTACAGAACTCACAGAATCAGAAGTCATAGCAGAGAGAGCAGAGATAAAAGAAACTGAAGAAGAAGATACAGAATTAGATTAATAACAGTAGAAGTCATCTGAGACTGAACACTTACAATCTGATATGTACACAATCTTTCTCACAGAGAAGAGAGAGAAAGTACTGAGAGAAGCTTGAGAGTGAAAGAGAATAATCTCAGTAGTATTATCATCTTTAATTAAAATAATCTCTGACACTGAAGTAACTAAGAATCATTGTTAGTATACAAAACTGTAAAAACAGAGATAATAATTACTGAATAAATACTCACTGATCTTAGAATTGTACATGCAATTACAACATATACAAGACTTCTCAGAAAGAGAGAGAGAGACATAGAGAAATGTAGAGAGAAGAACATAATACATAAACAGCTTATTCTCACAATGATAACTCAGATAAGACATATGAGTCTTATAACTGCAGATGTAAAAGAGTATAACATTTATATTTCTGTTTCTGAAAACATAAATATCTTTTATCTGCACTATGAAGTTGAATAACAGACATCAGAGAATAGACTAATACAGATCTATTATTTTAAAGAAATTCATTAGAGTAGATGTACTTATAATATTGAACTTTACAGTTGTAAAAAGTTTCTTGATATCTGTAAATATTATAACTTTATACATAATGAAACTTATAACAATTTTCTCTAGAAAAATCAGTATTAGAAGAGAAGAGAAAAAAGAAAAGTCTTATAATCTTAATACTGTTAAGAAGAAAAGTGATTCTTCAGTACAAATAAATAATTATCTTATTATAAATATTTAAAATGAATATAATAATCAGTGTCTGTGACTGAGCTTTAAATAGTTATATTATACACAGTGTTTATATAATAGATCATTCTAGAAATCAGTAAGAAGAATAAGAGTATACATACTGAGAAATGTAGTTTATCAAGCCTACATAACATCTTCTTGAAATGAGGAGAGTTGATAATAAAGACAGAAGTGACAGAGATAGAAAGAGCAGAAGTAGCAGAAGCAGAAGTGAGAGTCACAGAAATAGAAGTAGCAGAAGTGGGAGAATCAGACACAGAAGCAGGTGTAGAAGATTGAAGAGAAGTAGTAGAGAAAGAAACAGAGAGAGCAGAAAGAGATGCAGAAGATCTGCTTATATATAATATAAATAATTTCTTCATTATCACATCTCTCAAGTTCTCAATCAAGAATTCAACATTGAGATCACAATCATTGACAGACACAGATCTGTTAACACATGAAGATTCTACACAAATTAAAACAAATATATCAGTATCTGTATTCATGTAAAATGATCAGGAAATATGAGCAGAAAACATTATCAGATATCTGCTGAAAAAAGAAGATTGAGAGTATATAAGAAGATGAAGAAGATGTGTCATTTATAGTAGTATATTCTAACAATCATTAGAAGATAAACAAGTCCTGGTCACATTTCACAATGTATTATACTTACTGCTAATGAACTGCTCAGTATAAGTACTATAATAACACTTATTATAAGAATAGAGAGTCATTGTCAGAAATATATATAATATAATAGATAAACAGATAGAAGATGTTAAACAGAAGAAGAAGCAGAAATCTTGAATAAAATAATAATGATTAATAATAATGACAATGAAGAAGATGATTAAAGAATGAAAAAAGTTAGTGAATAAGTAATATAATATAGTGAAAGTTTCTTTGTAAGAGTGTACACAGAATACTAGCTGAATCAGAAATAGACTATATAATTATAAACACTAGTGGCATGCTAATCCGCATGAAGCTAGAGTGTACATCATGATTATATGAGTGTGACTGAATCTGATGAAGAAGAATGTGATTTGAAAGAATGTATAACTGCTGAATAATAACTAGACTGACTGTGTGACTGTGTCTGAAACCAGAACCAGATTTTTTGATAGTCTTATTACCAATTCAACTGATTCCATTACACAGTTTTAACATTAGATAGTAGTCTTATACTGTTTCAGTGAAACTTACTATCTACTCTTATCACATTTTTTAAATAAGATCATGATTTTCACTTCTCAATTTAAATTATTTTTATTGCTTTAAATGACTTTAAATCTTATTTGAGTGTTATCAAAAAGAATTACTTTTTAAAAAATTAAAAATAGTCTAAAAAAAACCTTAAAATGTCTAAAAATAGTAACTTTATGCTAAGAATGAGACTAAATGAGACTAAATGAGATCACTTTCTCATTTTTTTCAAGTCATGGTTTCATTTTATGATCTTATATATAGTCACTTTGCATATTTTTTTAATGACTAGTCCCAGTGGGATTCATGCCAAGAAATATATGAGATCAGACCAAATGAAATCAAATGTGAAATTCATGATCTCAGCGGCTAGTCTAATAATAACACAGTTGCTTCTGAACATGCTTACACTTCTGAATATGCTTATGAATGTAAAGAGGTCATAGTAGTCACTAATTAATTTAGTATAATGTATATAAGAAGCTGATGTATGCCTGTAATTGTATGCTGACTCAAGCAATCTTTGAATCACATCATGACTTGAAACAAATGAGAAAGTGATCTCATTTGATCTCATTTAGTCTTATTCTTGACATAAAGTTACTATTTTTAGACATTTTAAGGTTTTTTTAGACTATTTTTAATTTTTTAAAAAGTAACACTTTTTGATAACACTCAAATGAGATTTAAAGTCATTTAAAGCAATAAAATAATTTAAATTGAGAAGTGGAAATCATGATCTTATTTGAAAAATGTGATAAGAGTAGACAGTAAGTCTCACTGAGACAGTATGAAACTACTATCTAATGTTAAAACCATGTAATGAGATCAGTCAAATTGATAATAAGACTATTAAAAAATCTAGTCCTGATCTCAGACATGGTCACACAGTCAGTCTAGTCTCACATATCTGCAGATGTTTCAGATACTTCATTCTCTATTGTCTTTATAATTGAACTGATGTAAACAGTTAAATTCAACTCTGAATTTCTTTTGCTTCTGTGATCTGACTTATATACAAGTCTGCTACTTTGAGACTGCTCTTTATCATGTTACACCTGCTATCTACAGTGCATTATTATTAGACTGGCCGCCGGGACCATGAATTTCACGTTTGGTCCCATTTGGTCTGGTCTCATACATTTCTTGGCGTGAATCCCGCTGGGACTGGCTATTAAAAAAACATGTAAAGTGACTATATATCAGATCTTAAAATGGAACCATGACTTGAAAAAAATGAGAAAGTGATCTCATTTGGTCCCATTTAGTCCCATTCTTGGCATAAAGTTACTATTTTTAGACATTTTAAGGTTTTCTTTAGACTAGTTTTAATTTTTTAAAAAGTAACGCTTTTTGGTAATGCTCAAATGAGATTTAAAGTCATTTAAAGCAATAAAAATAATTTAAATTGAGAAGTGAAAATCATGGTCTCATTTGAAAAATGTGACAAGAGTAGACAGTAAGTCTCACTGAGACAGTATGAGACTACTATCTAATGTTAAAACCGTGTAATGGGATCAGTCGAATTGATAATGAGACTATCAAAAAATCTGGTCCTGGTCCCAGACACGGTCACACGGTCAGTCTAAAATAATACAATCAGCTACAGTCTCATCACTTATTGAAGTGTGATATTTACTTAATTTCTTCATTGCTTTTCATTCTTTTCTTATAATCATGAAAAGATTAGAATAAGTGAGATTATTCAATTTGTAAGTGTCTATGATTTTTCTTACTTTATAAGACTTTTTAATTATAAGTCTCTTCTTTTTCAATACTGATGATGGTGCTGTGAATAATCATAATTCACTCCAGGTCTTACGTCTTCATCTTCATAAGATATGAATCATTTATTAAGTTATATAAGACCTGTTTCTCTGATTTCTTCAATGCATATATTCTCAGAGAATGTGATTTGAGTATTTTATAGAGCTAAAATCATCTAAATTGAAACTTCTCAGATCTCTTGTTTTATACAAGAACTTATATTCTTATCTTGAGACTCAATTTCTTAACTAGTGTGTCTCATATTCTTTTCAATTAAATTGCTCAGTTTAGGAGTAACTTATTAGCTTTTATACAGATATGACTGATCTCTTTCAATCTTGATTTTACATCTGTGACTACTGTATTCATAACTGTTATATCTGTAATTTCTGTTCTCTTCTTTATCTTTTCTGAAGCATTCTTCAGAATGTGCAGATGCAATTCATATAACAGATAGAATGATAAACACTTGAAGACTACATGCTGTTGAATTCATGTGACTAATAGCATCTGCTCAAGATATTCATCTCATAGTCTTATAGACTTACTCACTAGATATTTCATTAGCATGTTGCTCAGGATTTCATGCCAGTGTTTTATCTTTCTATTTATTCATGAATGATATAATGTTGTTCTATAATATCTTGTCTGTAACTGACTTATAAAATGCCTCATCACTTCTTCTACAAGGTTCACACTGTTATCAGTTAGAATCTTATATGATATTTCATAGTTGACATACATCTTATCATATAGAAACTTCATTATCATCTTCTCTATCACCTCTGAAACTGCTTTCATAACTGGCCAGTCAGTAGTGTAGTCAATAGCAGTGATTATTCAATAATTTTCATTTAGCATTCATGATAATATGTCTATGAGATTCATCTCTCATCATTTAAACAGTTATATTATACATTTCAACTGATATTACACTTTCTCACATTTCAATTCTTTTTTAGATTCTTTCACAACCTGATAATTCAGACACTTATGAGTGTACATCTCAATATTCTCAGCCATGCTTAGTCAGTACACTCTTAATTTAAGTACATTTATAAGTTCAGAGCTTTCTAAGGGACTGAATTCCTTGTGCATGTGAGCTATTAAGTTGTGTCTAAATGAATGTTTCAGATAGAGAGCTTTCATATATTCTAGATTATAGTAAAGCACAACATTGTTTTTTAATTTTCTTAGCTTAAAGTTCAGAAGTATCTCTTCTACTACTTTTATAAAATGCTTATCATTTGATATCTTATCATACTTTAAGTAAGAGATTATTGTATTCGCTTATTCTGATTCCTTGCATCTTCTCAGTATATTTAATATAAACTTCTCTTATATCTGATTTGCAGAATTCTCTTCTATGAAATTGAGTCTGTGACTGATTGCATCAGATATCACAGTGTCTGATTTCTTTCAGTATTTAATATGAAGATTGTATACTTAGAACTCTGAGATTCAATGTACTAAGTATTTAAAAGATTTCATTATTAATTATAGATAGACAAGACTTTTGTAATCTATGATTATCATTATTATATACTTATTATTGATATATCTATCTCATAACATCAGT
This sequence comes from Blastomyces gilchristii SLH14081, assembly GCF_000003855.2. Taxonomy (NCBI): domain Eukaryota; kingdom Fungi; phylum Ascomycota; class Eurotiomycetes; order Onygenales; family Ajellomycetaceae; genus Blastomyces; species Blastomyces gilchristii. The sequence continues at coordinate 6,742,190 of NW_003101682.1, forward strand.
GTGTACTTAATTGCTAGCAATTCCTTTTCATATACTGAGAAATTGAGCTCAGTACTTGATAGTTTTCTATCATTATATGTCATCAGATGCAGCTTGTCATTCTTACTCATCTACAGAAAAGTGTCTCTGATAGCTTATTTAGAGACATTTATCTCAATGTAGAAAGGGTTATCATGATCTGATTAAATAAACACTGAGAATATTATTACATATTCTCTCAGTGTGAGATAGATCTCTTTACATGCAGTATTTTAGATAATTGAATAAAACTTCTTATTCTACAGATTAATATTTATTTCTCTTAAGAGATCTCAGAGTAATACAGCTATTCATGCAAAATTCTTAATAAATCTACAGTAATATAAGATCAACTCAAGAAACTGTTATATATAATATACATTTCTCAGTCACAGTTAATTCACTATGACATTCAATTTCTTCAGAATGAGGTATATACAGTCATCACTTACTATATATTCTATACACTTCAACTCTTCTATTTCAAACACAAACTTTGTTGATTTAATATAGAGCTTATACTCTGTCAGAGTTATAAGCACTTTATCAAGATATTTCAGATGTTTATCATATAAGTTTGAGAAGACTAGAATGTTATTCAGATATACAAGATATAAGATTCAATTCTGTTTATAAAGAATTATATTCATCATTGTTCAAAAGATGACAGATGTATTTATCAGACTAAATAATATTATCAGAAACTCAAACTTTCTTTATTATGTATTAAACATAGTTCACAGTACTGACAGTTTGTTTATATGAATCTGCTAGTATTCTGAGAGAAGATTGATCTTTGATAGATATCAGATGTTTTCAATCATATTCAACTATTATTGAATCTGTGACAGTGAATATTCATTCTTGATCATAAGCTTATTAAGTGCTTGATAATTGATACATATTCATCACTTCTCATCTGTCTTTTTCAGAAATAGAACTGAGAAGCCTCATGTACTTGATAAGAATTATATAAGACTATGTTTTAGAAGATCAGTGATCTGACACTTCTATTCTTCAGAATATGTCTGTGACAGAGAGTATGTATTTTGATTGACTGATTATATATCTCTCATATCAATCTCATGCACAAATCCTCATTTCAGCAGCAATTTCAGTGAAAGATCTGTTTAGAAGATCTTTTCATACTTCTTCAAGAGTTTCTTCATACACTTGTTCTCTCATATATTCTTTATCTTGATTTCCTCTGCTTTCAGGTTCTGTATGATATACAGAATACTTTCAGATGAGATCTTGTAAATCATTCTCTTTACTTATTAATATATAAACAGATTTAATTCTTCTATATTAGAGATGTGAAATATTCTTCTCATATCAGTTGATAGAATTGTATAAACTGTTTTCTTTCTATTGATTAACTGTATATAGCACATATATCATTGAATCTGTGAATTGAATCTTTGAAATCAATCAAGTCTGAGAATAAGGTTGTGTTTCACATTTTACAGCTCTCACACTCAAATATAGCAAGATCATTCTTCAAAGTGTAAGAAAACTCTTACTCTTACAGATGACACTAAATATTAATTATTAAACAATCTTATGCATTGAAATTAAGTGTTTTCATTTCACTCTTAACTCAGATATAAGATTATGAATAAAGATCTGTAAACAGAAAGATGTTAAAAGCTCTTCATTTAATATAAGATAGTGTAAGCTGAAGTGTATGAAGTATGATATAAGATCACTTACTTATCTACACTTAGTGAAGCATTTATAACACTTATCTTATATATTCACTTTCTCAAAGTTGCGCAAGATTCATTTAAAAAACTCATTTTATATTCATAGAAATGAATATCACTCTGAGTCTGTGAGATTCATCTTTTTATCAGTTATTTATAATAACTTTGCTTTTTTATATAGAAATGCAGCAGATCTTAAGACTTGTTGAAATTTTATTAACTTTCTGTCTATAAGTTCATGTTTAATCTGATGATATAATTGCATCTGATTTAGTCAGCTGATTACAGCATTATTTTTTCAGTTATTATTAAAACTTAATAACTTCAGCAGATCTCTTAGCTTGATATATCTTATATTCAGATTTTCATTTTGTGTAGTGATCTCAGATAATATATATACTTCTGAAGAGATTATGAATAATTATGATAAGATCTTCAGATTTAGTGTAATTATTTATCTGTATAAATATTTAATCTCTCACTGTACATTTACAACCTGGTTTTCTCTATTCTTATTAATGATAATAATTATGTCAGCAAAGCTCTTTATAGTGAATGCTTGATCTGCAGTGAATATTAATTATTGTTTAACTTCTGTCTCAGTCTGTCACTGTATATACAAGATCTTGATCTCATTTAGAATTCTTGTATATATACAGAGCTTCAATTCTAGTTCAGCAGTCTCAGTTACTTTTCTTACTGTTTTAAGTAAATTCTCTGAGAGATTCTGTATATCTTTCAGTTCAGATAGCAGAGAAGAGTGTTATTTATATTAACTAGAGAAGATATTCATTTCAGTGATTTTTTATTGATTATACAGTATCTATCTTTATATTATTATATAATTTCTGTTATTATTGTATAATTATAATAATAATCATCTCTCTTTTATCTCTCTGAATAGAAAGCAGACATTTTTGAATCTAGTTCACTACTCTCTTTTTCTTTCTCATATCTCATCTATTTGCATATATGATATTTGTCTGAGTGTGAAGTTTTTTCTTAACAAGCAGACCAGTATTAATCAAATACTCTTTTATTCACTACTTCTTTATATACTATCTTTTGAGATGTTTAGAACCACACTGACATGATAACTATAAATCACTTTATAGATGAAATTATCATGTTCTGAAGAAGTCTGTGCTTCTTATCAGTTTTTAGACATGCTATCAGATGTGATTCAAAGATTACTTAAGTCAGTATATAATTACAGATATACACTGACTTCTTATATATATTATACTAAATTAATTAATGCCTGCTATGATCTCTTTACATTTGTAAGCATGTTCAGAAGTGACTGTGTTATTAACTGATAATTATACATTCTTTCAAATCACATAGAAAAAGATCTGTAAGATTATATCTTCTATTCTAATCAGGTTTTTAAAGTATCTAATATATTGCTTTACTTCACTTCATAAATGAGACTGTTAAGTATAGACTGACTGTTAGAATTATAAATTTCATATTTAATCTTATTTAATCTGATCTCATACATTTTTTAATGTGAAATTCACTGAGACTAATTATTAAAAAAATATGCAAAGTGACTATTTATCAGATCTCAAAATAAGATCATGACTTAGAAAAAATAGAAAAGTAATCTTATTTAATCTCATTTAATTTCATTCTTAGCATAAAGTTACTATTTTTAGACATTTTACGGTTTTTTTTAGACTATTTTTAATTTTTTAAAAAGTAACACCTTTTGATAACACTTAAATAAGATTTAAAGTCATTTAAAGCAATAAAAAGAATTTGAATTAAGAAGTGAAAATTATACTCTTATTTAAAAAATGTGATAAGAGTAGACTGATCATGTAACTATGTCTGAGACTAGAACTAGATTTTTTAATAGTCTCATTATTAATTTAACTGATCTCATAACACAGTTTTAACATTAGATAGTAGTTTATACTGTCTCAGTGAAACTTACTATCTACTCTTATTATATTTTTCAAATGAGATCATGATTTTCACTTCTCAATTCAAATTATTTTTATTGCTTTAAATGACTTTAAATCTTATTTAAGTATTATCAAAAAGTGTTACTTTTTAAAAAATTAAAAATAGTCTAAAAAAAACCTTAAAATGTCTAAAAATAGTAACTGTATGCTAGGAATGAGACTAAATGAGATCAAATGAAACCACTTTCTTATTTTTTTCAAGTCATGATTTCATTTTAAGATCTCATATATAGTCACTTTGCATGTCATTTTAATGACTAGTTCAAGTGAGATTCATGACAAAAAATGTATAGAATCAGATCAAATGAAATCAAATATGAAATTCATAATTCTGTTGATCAGTCTAGATAAGAGTAGATAGTAAGTCTCACTGAGACAGTATAAAACTACTATCTAATCTTAAAACTATGTAATAAGATTAGTTTAATTAATAATAAGATTATTAAATATTCTAGTTCTGAACTTCTGATCTCAGACACAGTTATATATAGACTGACTGTAAAACTGTGTCTGGAACTAGAACTAGATTTTTTAATAGTTTTATTATCAATTTGACTGATTTCATTACATAGTTTTAACATTAGATAGTAATCTTATACTATTTCAGTGAGACTTACTATCTACTCTTATTATATTTTTCAAATAAGATCATGATTTTCACTTCTCAATTTAAATTATTTTTATTGCTTTAAATGACTTTAAATCTCATTTGAGAGTTATCAAAAAGCATTACTTTTTAAAAAATTAAAAATAGTCTAAAAGAAACCTTAAAATGTCTAAAAATAGTAACTTTATATTAAGAATGAGACTAAATGAGACTAAATGAGATCACTTTCTCATTTTTTTCAAGTCATGATTTCATTTTAAGATCTGATATATAGTCACTTTACATATTTTTTTAATAACTAGTCTCAGTGAGATTCACATCAAGAAATGTATAAGATCAGATTAAATAAGATTAAATATGAAATTCATGATTCTGACAGTTAGTCTAGTTACATAGTTAGTCTAGTTAAGTATAAGTCTCACTATAATTAACATACATGAGTTTAATTTCAGAATGAACTTAAATTTCAAATAAATACTCTAAATATTTAACAGTACTAAGAGATATTCTAGAAGTATACTCTAGAAGTTTCTTGAGCTCTAGAACTGAGTTCACTGAGAGAAGTTACTGTAATAAGTTACTGAAAAGAGTCACTGTAAGAATAAGTGCTCACAGGTGATTATTCAGATGTTTGCAGCTTGATGTGATATGTACTATTAACTACTAGAAGTATTCACAGTAGAAAGATAAAATATAGAGATTAAGTATATAATAGCATTCAAGCTGAGTTGTGAATAGTATTCATGAACTTCAGTCTATATAGTTGTGTGTAGTCAAGGGCTGCTAACTCTATTAATTATATGAGATATAGAAATAGAGATAAAGAATCTGTGAGAAGTGAGATTTCTTACATATTTCTCCCTCTCTAAGACTTTATTCATGAAGCCTTTCACTGAGTGACTTCATAGAATCAGCTCAGCACTGCAGTGATACTCACTAAAAACTCTTCATATCTATAAAAAAATCTCAGTGAGGAAATATCTCTTATTACTATAAAGAGAAAAGAGTCTGTTACTTAGTTTCTTATTCTGTAATATTCTTTATAGTCTACAGATTCTTCGCTGACTATCATGCAGATTCATCTTACAGCTTTTATACAGAAGAATTCTGGTTCACTCTCAATTATTTTCATGAGATTTTTATGTGATTATTACACAGATTCATCTCACAGATAAATCACTCTCTGTGAAATTACTCTCATCAAAGAGAAGTATTCATGAGTTAATCTTTTACTTATTCTTATGAATCATTGTTCTTTGACACTGTAGAATTGTGAGGAATTTTTCATTCTTTTATCAACTCTGTAGAATTGTAGAATCAAGATATCTATAATCTATAATCACTCTTTATAGTTATATAAAAAGATTCAGATCTGCAATTTACAATCACTCTTTATTTACTAGAGTGATCTGACTGTTCTGTAGAATCACTCACAGTGTAAGTAAACCTTTCTAGAGTAGTATAAATATCTCAGATCTGTTCACAGAATCTCATCTTCTTTTCTCTTTTTCTGTAACAGCTCTCATTCTTATAAACTGTGAGTATTCTCATTCATTCATGAAGTGTTTTTACTCAGATGACAGAGAGAGTGTGTTTCTGACAATATCTGTATATTAATTCAAGAACTTCTCAAGAATAAAAATTTTTTTAATTTGAATATCTTTATAAACAATGTCTGACTACTGCTGAGCTTCTTGTAAGTATTTCTGCAACTTTTCTGATTGCTTTTTACTGACTGATGAAGCAGAGATGTTATCACTTATAACTAGACTGACTGTGTGATCATGTCTAAGATCAGTATCAAACTTTACAGTTATTATATTATCTAAAAGCATTACTTCTGATCATAATTTATGTTCATTATATTGATCTTAAATCATGTTATATTAAATATTAAAGATCTCAGATTCACTTTTCAAATAAAAATCTAGTCTCAGATAAAGAATATATTTGAATTCTTAGTCACATTTTCATTCTGATCTCATTATTGAGAATGATACTAAATGAGATCATGAAATCATTCTCACTTAAAGCATTTCGTACTAAATTACGTAAGAGCGCTTCAGTGTTAAAACGCAACATTAATTCAA
>NW_003101682.1:6748683-6753889 GCF_000003855.2 Blastomyces gilchristii SLH14081
TAATTTTAATTTTAAAAAAATTAAATTTAAAAAAACAAAAATAAAAAAAAAAAAACAAAACAAGAAAAAATCACAATAAAAAAAAAAAGACAGAAAAAAAAAATAAAAGAAAAAGAAAAAAATAAAAAATAAAAATAAAAAAAATCAAGATTACAGAGCTGCAGTACTCTTAAAATACTTACTTCTCAGAGTCTTTATAATATTTATTATTAACTGTGTATCTCTTACAGTGAGAGTAACACAGTTATAATAATATATTATCTAAATATTATCTAATAAATAATCAGTATATATCTGTATAAATGTGAATAATTAGAAAATATACACTTAAAAAGTGTGATCAGAATGAACTCTGCTATCACTTGAATAATATCAAGAATAGAATACTGAAATTGATAATTCTTCTCATTAATTTTATAAACAAGATATGTAAAGATAATCTGAAGAAATATAAGATTCTCTGACTTCTAATAAAAACAGATCTCATGAAGAGACTCTATTTTCATAATATTAGAGACTGAGTGTTATTAAAAAGTGTTACTTTTAGACAATATATATATACTTACTGTGATGATTCATTCTCTGTATATATAGCTGAGAATTATAACTTTCTTATATTACACAGCTCTCTCTAAAATACTGCTGCTAATTTACAACTCATGTAGTCTTTCAGTTCAGTACATACTATGTATATACAGCTCTGCATGCTGAGATTGTATTGATCAGTATAATCTGATATGATACTTACTTTTCACAGACCATGTTTTGTTTAAGAAGAGAGAGAAAAGATATAACTATTATTTTATTAAGAAGAAATGAATAATTAATATTATTAAATATAATTTAATTCTTCTATATTTAAAATTTGATTAGTCTATACTCTTCAATTTGAGAGTTTCTAAGAGTGTTTTAATAGTTTTCATATCAGCTTGAAATTAGTGATAAGTTGAAGAAGAAGAGAAAAGAGAGAAGAAAGAAATAAGAATAACTTATCTTTATAATATGAAAACAGAGAATTGCTATAATCATTCTCTCTAATAATAAAAATCTGGTTTCTACATATATCTCTGATATAGATTATATAATAACTGTATACAAAGAATATCAATAGTGTATGTATTGAATGAAGATAATATTACTATATAATACTGTAGCTGTTTCTGTACATCTCTGAAAGCTGTTAATATTTTCTTTAAGTCTCTTTATATTTGATAAGTTAATAATATATTTTAATACACTCTCTCTTTTATTATTATTATTATTATTATTATTATTATTATTATTATTATTATTATTATCATTATCACTATTATTATTATTATTATTACTATTATTATTATTATTATATTATTACTAGCTATCTCATCTATCTTTATCTCTTTTTAACACTCACTAAAATTAATTATATCATCTCTTTTTAAATATTCTGCAGTTCTGCAAATTATCAAGATATGTAAGTACTATCACAGATTGAAGAAAGAGAAGAAGAAGATGTTTAAGTAAGAGAAAACAGATTGTAAGATATATTATAATATCTTGAAAAGACTCTGTAAGAGAGTAGAATAATAACAATTTTAAGTAATATTTTCTGATAGATTTAGACTGAACTAAGTATAGAAATAATACAGATAATGCTGTCTGTAAGAGATTGAAAAAGAAGACAGTGAAGAGTCTTATATAGTAGTAGTGAAATCAGAAGAAGTTCTGAAAATGATTTAAGATTAAGATAAAGAGAGAGAGAGAGAAGAAGAGTATTACTATAAATAAGCAGTGATAGAAGAAGATTAGAAGAGTATTAAAGCAGAAGATAAAGAAGTCAAAACTGATAAGTTTTTTATTAAGAGATAATAAGTTTTAATAACACTTCTATTCTCTAATTGATTAGCAGAAGCTGATAGAGAAGAAGAAGATTAAGATCTTGTTCAGGTCTTAAATGCACTTCATGATTCAGAATATTGAGAAGACAGCTCTACTCTCTGAGTATATTAATCTGCTTACTACTGAGATGAAATCTGAGACAGTAGACTAGAAAATGCAGGATTTTAAGACATAGATTAATCTGACTGAGAGAAAGCAGTGAGAACTCTTCTCTAAGAAGACAGTGAAGAGAGATTTTAAGATGATTATTATCTCAGATAAGAAGAAGAAGAAGAAGAATGAGAATAAAAAGAGAATTATAAAGAATAATAAGAAGAATAAGAAAGAGAAAAAAGATAATACTCTCTTTCATAATATTAATATATTTCAAGAAATATAACAGAGATTAATCAAAATTATTTATTTATTTTTATACATTGATAATATTCAATCTGAGTTAGTACTAAAATTATAACTAAGCTAAGACAGAAGATTATTTTCTCTTATAATAATTCTTCTTATATATATGAGTGATCACTTATTATCTTTATTGAAAATAAATTATTATCTTTCTTAAATCTTTATTATATCTTCTGAATTCACTTCTTTCACTTCTTTCACTTCTATTGAAGATTCACAAACTCTTCAAGAAATCACTGTGAATTACACAGTCTATATTATTTACAATTTAGCACAGAATACTCTTTTTCAATTATAATAAATAATCACTTCATTCTTCACATCTGATTTCAGGTCATGAAATTTATGAAAAACTCAATATAAATATTAAGATGAACTATAGAATAATTATTAACAGATTATATTACAGATTACTGAAGAGTTATCTCTCTACTATAATTACTACAACTTTATTCAGAAACATTTATTATGAACTGATTATAGCTCTGACAGAATTTTCTGACATCTGAAGTTATCAGAATATAGATAATAAAAGAAAAATAGTTAGAAAATGATAATAATTTTTAATAATACTAACTTTCTAATTTGAAGAAAATCATGTGAAAATAATCATGTATTAGTACTCTGATTTCATGTAAGAATAAGTGCTCATAGGCAATTATTCAGATGTTTACAGCTTGGTGTGATATATACTGTTAACTACTAGAAGTATTCATAGTAGAAAGATAAATATAGAAATCAAATGTATAATAGCATTTAAGCTGAGTTATAAATAGTATTTGTGAACTCCAGTCTATATAGTTGTGTGTAGTCAATAGTCACTAACTCTATTAATTATATAAGAGATAGAAATAGAGATAAAGAATCTGTAAGAAGTGAGATTTCTTACATATCTTTTCCTCTCTAAAACTTCATCTGTGAAGTCTTTCACTGAGTGATTTCATAGAATCAGACTCAGCACTGCAGTAATACTCACTAAAAATTCTTTATATCTATAAAAAATCTCAGTAAGAAAAAATCTCTTCTTACTGTGAAGAGAAAAGAGTCTATCACTCAGTTTCTTATTTCATGAGATTCTTTATAATCTGCAGATCTTTCTCTGACTATTATACAGATTTATCTCATATCTTTCATACAGAAGAATTCTGATTAACTCTCAATCATTTCTGTGAGATTCTTATAGAACTATTACACAGATTTATTCTGCAGATGAATCACTTTCTGTAAGATCACTCTTATTAAAGAGAAGTATTCATGAGTTAATCTTTCACTTATTCTCATAAATTATTATTCTTTAACACTGTAGAATTGTGAGAAATTTTTCATTCTTTTATTAACTCTTATAGAATTATAGAATTAAGATATCTGTGATCTACAATTACTCTTTATAGTTATATAGAAAGATTCAGACCTGTAATTCATAATTATTCTTTATTTACTAGAGTGATTTGACTATTTCATAGAATCATTCATAGTGTAAATAAATCTCTCTAGAGTAGTATAAATATCTCAGATCTATCTGTAGAATTTTATCTTCTTTTCTCTTTTTCTATAACAGCTTTCATTCTTACAAACTATGAGTATTCTCATTCATTCATGAAGTGTTTTCACTCAGATAATAGAGAGAGAGTATTTCTAACAATGTCTATATATTGATTCAAGAACTTCTCAAGAATAAAAAATTTTTTCAATTTTAATATCTTTATAAATAATATCTAACTATTACTGAGCTTCTTATAAGTATCTCTGTAACTTCTCTGATCACTTTTTACTAACTGATAAAGCAGAGATATCACTGCTGATAACAGTATCTTCATTCTTCTCAGCTCTGTCACTGCATCTGATTTTCAGATCAGTAGCTAACTCTGTGTCTTTCTCAGATCAGCTTCTGACTCTAAGTAGTGCAGTTTCATTTTTTGCTGTAAGTCTCTCTATAAGTAATTTCTTACAGATTCTAGCTAACAGTTTCTGCAAAGCTCTCAGTACTGTTAGTACTTTCTGCAGTCTCACAGATCTATGATCACTCTCTTTCTATCTGTACAATCTCTGATTAGATATATATAAATATATCTAGATTTTCTATTAATAGTTCTCATACTGCAGCACATTTCTGCAATCTCATTATTAATAAGAGATACATTTTCAGATATCTGCAAAATCTGAGTAATTAAGATAATGTGAATATTATGAATTTGTAATAGAAGTTAATCTGAGTAGATGAGCTCTCTCTCTATATCTTAATTGTTTCTAAGCTGAATACTTCAGTATAACTGAAGAAGTGAACATAGCTTTATAAGAAATATCTGATTATATACATAGATGATCAGCTCTTAAGACTCTACTATAACTGTATACACTCTGATATCTGACTCTTCTGAAGTCTGTGTATTTCTAACAGTCTTTATATCAAATATAATAATTATCTATACTGTAAGTATAATACTCTCTGCTTCTTTAAAGAGAGAAATTGATAGTCACAGAGAGATTAAGTGTTACAAATATTAAGAATATAAGTGTAAATTTTCTTTATTTTTTCTTCATTAATCTCTAAATTATGTTCACAGTTCTGTTTTTATTTTCTTTATTTTTTTTAACTTTAATAAGAATATGATTTCTTCTTCTTCTTATATACACTGCAGACTGTTCATCTCAGTAGAAACTTATTATCTTATAGACTAGAGTTTATAAATGACAGTGTTAATATCTTTATTATAATCAGATTCTTAGTGAAGATTATATCATTCTGACTTATCAGAATTCATGATATAAAAGTCATGTCTCAGCTTTCACAGATATTTTATCTGTCCGAATGATTTTCAAGTGAACTTATTCAGCTTATCAGAATATTCTTATCACTGAATATTGAATTAGAGTGTATAATCTCACTTCTCTGAGTGAATAATTTCTTTAATCTAGTATTCTCTTCACA
>NW_003101682.1:6756151-6765678 GCF_000003855.2 Blastomyces gilchristii SLH14081
TAACTCTGATCATAATAGAATAGTCTTATTATTATTATTATTATTATTATTATTCTTTCATTATACTTATATACAAGCAGAGCTTATGATGAGTTCTTGTGTGATATTAAATACAGATTAAGTGTTGATTATACAGGAGAAAATACAGATGTTGAGATCATATCAAGATAATAAGAATATAGAAAATATAAAGAAGTAACAATTAAATACATACAATAATAACTTCTCATCTCAGAAATATAGAGCAATTTTATTGAAATAATTTATACATCTCTGTATTTATTAGAAATCTGAGATGCTTGAGTTCTGAATTTAATGTATTCTCTGCAGATTTTGAACTCACACATCTTGATTTCTCATGCTAAGATGCTATTAAGTGACTGTACTAATCATTCAGTTATCAGAGTGATAGAATAGTCTTAATCTGTGAAGATTCTATCTGAATATCATTCACAGTGATTATATATTCTAGAAAATTAATTCAACAGACACTGAAGTTATATTTTATAAGCTTAATATACAGTTCTGTCTCATCTAAGATCTTTAATACAGTTTATATATACTCAGTGTGTTCTTTCTTCTTTATAAAGTACATCATCACATCATTCAGATATATTATTATGAAGACATTCAGATATATATGAAGTGTTTTATTAATAAAAGACTGAAATACTGTGAGAGTATTAGTTAAATCAAAAGATATTACTAGATATTCAAATAATTTCAGTACAGTTCTAAAGACAGTCTTTTATTTATTCTCAGACTGTATTCACAGCTGTGTATATATATTAGTTATATTCAGTTATGTGAATATGACAGCTCTTATAAGATGATTGATCACATTCTCAATCAGAGACAGAGAATAGTGACTCTTTATTATCTTAAAGTTCAGATTATAATAGTTTATATATAATCTGAGATCTTCATTCTTCTTCTTTACAAATATCACAGAGGCTCTCACAGAGACCTGTAAAGATTAAATAAAGTTATTCTTCAGACTCTTCTTTATATAAGTCTGTAAGACCTCTGTCTTATAATAAAAGATCTTATAGATTGATTCTCAGAAGAGTTTCTACTCTTCTATTAAATCTATTATCAGATTCTTCTCATAGTGAGATGAAAGCTCAGCTATCTTAGCTGAACTGAATATCTCTGCAAGATCTTGATATTTCTCTGATATTTAAAGCTCAGTTTTCATGATTATAAAGTTCTCAGACATTTACAAAGTTATTATATAGATGAGCTTGTCTTCTCTAATTAACTCTACAGTATTAACTGATTCTATCTCTGTGAGTAAGTCTGTCAATACTGATCAGAAGTATAAACCTGACTCATAGACAGCTATGTACAGATTATGTCTTTAAAGTTATATAAGTCTTAAGTATATATCATCTATAATGTCTATGATAATCACAGTTTTTACAAATCTTCTTCAGATTTCAGAGAGATCTTGTAATTCAAAGATAACTCTTATAAGTCTCTCAGTTCTCAGATCTAAGTTCTCACATTCTGCTTATTATAAGAGCAGATTCTCAGTTTTTATTACTCAGCTTATTCACTCTGTAAGCTTTAGAAACACTATGTAAGAGACCTACACTGAATAGATTGATATAATATATAGATCTTATATAACAAAGTGAAAAACATTAGAAAAGAAAAAGAAAGAGAAAGTGCAGAAATCAGTGATTGAAGTGAATATTTACATGCATACACAGTGATGTACACAGTGAAACTTTGAGATGAAAGAATAGAAATTCTGTAGGTTTTCAGCTGAGAATCAGTGACTGAGAATTGAAGCTTTCAGCAGGAATCTATGAAGTATAACAGAATACTCTATATAATTGATTGAGTGCAGCTCATCACATTAGTCTTCTTCTTCTCTAATTATGCATAGTTTTTATCAGTCAAGAGCTGCAGTCTCAGATAATACAGAACTCAGAGTTCAGGTCAGATAATCACAGCTGACTCATTTTATCAGATATTATCAGCTGTGACTGCAGAGTCTCTTATCAAGAATGTTCTTAATCTCTCACTCAAGTTCATTATCTTCTTCTATAATCTCTGACACCTGTCAGTCAGAAGTCAGTTGAGAAGAGAATGAGTCAGTGATATCACAGTAGAGCAAGCTTGTATGAAATATATTATAAATCTCTGACAGAGTATTAAGATAATAATTATAACTATTTAAAACTTCTATCACTGTGTATTTCATATAATGATAATTCAATATACAGAATGAATATATGATTTATATATTTCTAAGATTCAATTATATAAGATCTTCTATCTTATACTACTCTGCAGATTCTCATTGAATATTGATTTAATCTTCTTAATCTTGTTTAGTACTTATCATAGAGGCTTCTGCTCAGTCATAGATATCTCAGAGCTTTATTACTATATTATCAGTGATCTGAATTGAACTGCAGAAGTTCAGTATAAACTGTGTAATCTTTAGAAGATTCAACACTTTCATGTGATAACTGTATGTAAGAAAGAACAGACTTATATCTGTTAAAATAGCATCTCAGCTATTGATAGCAATCTCTGCAAGTAGAAGAAGATTATATCAATTATTTTATACATGATTACAGAACTTATAAAGATAATTCTTTACAGTCTGAAATTATTCATTCTGATATATCATCAGTCTCAGAATGATAGATAGTTGATAAACAGTATATAATCTTAAGAATGTGACAGATTCTTATTCAGAGAGTACTTATAAATTAACAGCTCTGATCTGATACTATGAATCTCAGCGATTCAGGCATTCAATAGAATGAGCTCTGTAGAAAGACTTCAGTGACTTATTCAGTATTTATCTTATTATAAGGTTTTAATATTACATCTTTGCTCAATCAGTTCACATTAATCAGAACATTTCTACAATTCTTACTCTGAGAGAAATTAATATTGAAGTCAATTATTATATCTTATCAGATTCTATCAGAAATATTAAGTGATTTCAGCAGATCTTTTCTACAGTTCTTTCATATAATGATGAAAGAATAATAGTTACAGTTTCAGACAAAATATCTGATACTGTTTAATATCTCAGATCAGTAGAACTCTTAAGAGATTATTTAATACAGTTATTCACAATCTGAATAATCAGTCATATAAGAATTATTCATCTCTTGTATTATTTGAGTGTGTAAGAGTTCAGAGTGAGAGATTCAGTGTTGTTCACAGAATCACAGAGTGTTATTATCATCAATTGAGTATTCTGAGATGTCAGTTCTTATACATAGTTCTGAAGAGAATCAGAGTGCTTCTTAATATACTGCTTCAGTAAGTGCTTAAAGAAGTTCATCAGTTTGAGCTGTTATATATCATAATTCATTCAGTGTAGATTCAGAAGATGTTATGATTAGCAAAGCATATATAGTATTATAAGTGATCTCATTATAATCAACTAATATCTTTGAATTCAAAAGTCAGTGTTCTCAGTTTATTCAACATGTATCTGTTACATTGAATAATATATCTTACTCTTATTGTGAGAGAGTATCTGTCATCAAGTTCTAGCTGCTGAGGTGATAGTGTATAGTGAAATGAAAACAGCTTAATAGTTCAGATCATCACATCTGATATTCAGTAAGCTTATAAGTGATTATGAAATACTTGAGATTCTTATAATCTGTGATTATCTTAAATTTGAAAATACTTCAGAGTTCAGAGTCTCATTCTTCTAGATAGTGTATAATTGTGAGAAGCTTCTTATTATAGATCTTATAATTGCATTCAGCAGAACTCAGTTTCTTAGATATAAAAATGTATAATTGTAAGACATCTTTATTATCATATTGTAATATAGCTTCTTCTATGATATAGTCAGAGAAATCAGCTTTAATAACTATCTTATAATCAGAATCAGATATTATTAGTAAAAGAGTATTAATGAATATTTTCTTTATCTGTATAAATGCAGCTTCAGTGTTTGCTGATCACTGAAATACTGAGTTCTTCTTGATAAGTTCTGTAAGTGATCTCATGATATCTGAGAAGTGTTGTATAAATCACTGATAAAAGTTAGTAAATTTAATAAAGCTTCATATATCTTTCACAGTATGTGAAGCTTCTTATTTAAGAATGATAGAGATCTTCTCAGAATTCATTCAAATTCTCTTATCAGCTTCTATGATAAAATCTAGATATTTTATACTTCTAACTTTGAAATCATACTTATTAATATCTATTGATAGTTCTGCTTCTTATAATTATTATAATACTCTCTGTACATATTCTTAATATTTCTTTCTGAATTCATTGATAAAGATGAGAATGTCATCTGAATATGCAGATGCAAACTTATTAAGAAAATCTCAGAGTACTCAGTTGATATACTTCTGAAATATACTGAGAGTATTAGTCAGTTCAAAAAGTGTGACTACTCATTCAAAGAGATTATAACATGTTCAGAATACTGTAAGTCATTCATCTTCTTCAGCAATACAAATCTTATGAAACATGATAATGATATCTAGCTTTGTAAACTATTAAGCTCATCTGATATATACTAGAGTTTCATTGATAAGAGATAAGAAATAACAATCTTTCTTTATCAATCTATTCAGATCTTGATAGTTTACACAGAATCAGAGTTCTTTATCTGATTTCTTTGCAAAGCAAATAGAAGCTGTGATAGAGAAGTTACTAATATATATAAATTCTTTATTCAACAGATCATTGAGTGTCTTCTGAAGAAGAAGAAGTTCATCTCAGAATATATTATAAAGAGAGTCTTATAATAATTCAGAGTCTTTATTATTCTTCTTTTTCAACTTGATACTGTGATTCACTTCTGAATCTTATAAGAGAGATAGATTTATAACATTATTATCTTATCAGAAAATATATAGATATTCATGATATTATTAAGAGAGTTTTGTACAAGAATCTGTTATAATAACACAGAATAACTTCTCTAGAGCTTTTTTAATATCAGTCAGACTGATGAAGTAGATTGTTATATAATTCTACTATCAGTGATCTTGTCAGTAATTCTATCAGTGAGTTCTTTTTCAAAGTATTTCGCAGATATTGACAGAGATCTGTGTCAGATTCATAGTCTTATGAATATCATCTTCATGAATTCTATTATTATTAGGAAATATTAAGCTTCTGTTTCAAGTATTTAATAAGATATCTTATTCAGATAGTGAGATAAGTTCTAATATAAAATTATAATCAAGATTATTAACTTTATATATATAGACTTCTTCATATTGATGTCTTCTGACATCTATGTTTAGCTTTATTATGTAATGAATGCAAACATCTTTTAAGTCATCAAATTCTGTAAGAAGTTGAGATTTTAATAAGAGAATACACTGAAGGTTATAATATCTTATAACTGAAGATTTAATCATTGCATAATGACATAGACTACTGTCTATCATAACTTTCATATTATACATGTTATTGATCACAGTAGATATAAGAATTGCATTTATTATTATTTTCTCTTCAAATTATTGTCATCTGATCTCTTCAAGCTTTTATTTATAAATTTGAATAAAAGCTAATCTTTTTCCTGTTTCATCAGAACATCTTCATAGTTGTCTTTTAAATCTTTCTTTAATACAATGTAATTGACACAGACAGGTGCTGATTCATTCTTTGAATGAGAAGATACTGATCTTTCTCTTAAGTGAGAAGATATATAGATTAATCAGCAGTTGAAAGCAATGTGTTCTGATCAATTACAATTGATATATATCTCTCATTGACATTAATCAGTGACTTCTTTAAGAGCAATCTCAGAGACTCAGAAGCCTATTCAGACAGTGAAAACCCTTGTTTATATATAGATATTTAAGTTCATTTAATTCATAGTATCTGCATTGTTATTCTTCAGTACAGATATATAAGTGACTGAGATGTAATATCTTCTGCTGCTGTTCTGTATACTCTTAGGCTTGATAAGAGAGTCATTCAATATTCAAAGTTATATGCAGAAATCTTTATAAGTCTGATCTTCATCTATACTTATAAGAGTCTGTAGAAGTTTGAAAGTTAGTGTCTTCTTAAGCATGCTAATCTTCATTCTATTCTCTTAAGATTGATCATCTGCTTCTAGAATCTTGATGTTGAAATCAGAAATGAATGTTATAAGAGAAGTATTTCTCTGTTCAACACTCTGTAATCAATCTAATATCTTCTGTTGTATAGCAGTGTCTCAGAACAGAATATCAAGATATTTGATAATATTATCAGATGTATATAACACTGATTCACATGCTTTTATTCATGAATAAAACTTCTGTCTTATGTAATCCTTCAATTGATCATTGATATATTAACTTTGATTAGTTAACAAACTGATAACATCTTCATGTACACTTAGTTTCACAAGCATTTTCAATCTTCATGATAGATAGAGAGTGAGATCAGAAGTATTAAAATATATAGAAGTATTTAAATGTTTTCTCAGTGCTTTTATATTCATATCTGATTCAGTCAGTGTTGAAATTGCTTATACAGAGATTTCTAGTTGAGATAATCATTGAATTTTCTTATATTAACATTGTTAAGTTACATGCATATCAGCTATCTGTTGCTGTTATAATTTCAACATTACTCAGAGTCATTATAATACTGTATCTATGCTTATATTCAAGAGTTCTTCTATGTTATCAGTAGACATGTTGTTCATCAGATATATAATATCTATGAAATCTGAAGAAGTGTAATTGTATGAATATCTTATACATCTAGAGTGTCAGAACTTTCAGGTCTTTTACTGATATTCTCTTTATAAGATCTTGTTACAGGGTCAGAGTGACTGATAAGCAAGCTTCTATCTGAGAACTCAGTGTTCACTTAACTGATTGATTGTTTTTCTATTTCTTATGCATTATTACATGTTCAGATATCTTCTCAATAAGTAATCATTTCTAATAAGAAGATAATAAACATTGTAACAGACTGCATCTGATCAATTATATAGACTATTCTGTTACACTTCACAGATTTCTATCACTCTGATTCTCAGTCACTGATTCTCAGCTGAAAATCTACAGAATTTCTATTCTTCTGTCTCAAAGCTTTACTATGTACATTATTACATACATGTATAAATATTCATTCTGATCACTGATTTCTACACTTTCTCTCTTTTCTTTTCTTCTTTAATATTTTTCACTTTGTTATATAAGACCTATATATTATACTGATCTATTCAGCATAGAGCTCTTACACTTGAAAAATATTCATTGTCTTCTTATTAAAAATGATTACTTATCAAGATAGCTGAATATATAACAATGTATAAGAAATAGAGAAATAGTTAAACAGTTAAACAGATACTGAGTCTCAATCAGTTAAGCAGACACTGAGTCTTCAGATAGAAGCTTGCTTATCAGTCACTCTAACTCTGTAATAAGATCTTATGAAGAGAATAAGATCTTACAAAGAGAATGTCAGTGAAAGATCTGAGAGTTCTGACACAGATATATAAGATATTCATATAATTACACTTCTTCTGATATCACAGATATCACATATCTAATGATTGATATAATCATATCTAATAATAACATGAGAGAACTCTTAAATATGAGTATAGATACAGTATCACAGTGACTCTGAGCAATGTTGAAACTATAATAACAATAAATAACTGATAGATATGCAACTCAACAACATTAATATGAAGAGATTTAATGATTATCTCAATAAGAAACTCATGCAATTTCAACATCTACAGAATTAAATACAAAAGTACTAAAAGAATACTTAAATACTCTTATATATTTTAATGCTTTTAATCTCACTCTCTACTCATTATAAAGGATGAAAATGCTTATGAAACTGAGTGTAGATGAAGATATCATTAATTTACTAATCAATCAAGATTGATATATCAATGAATAATTGAAGAATCATATGAAACAGAAGTTTCATTTATAAATGAAAGCATGTGAATCAGTATTATAAATGTCTAATAATATTATTAAACATCTTAATATTCTGTTCTGAGACACTGCTATATAATAGAAAGTATTAGATTGATTACAGAGTACTTGATAGAGAAACACTTCTCTCACAACATTCATTTCTGACTTTGATATCAAGATTCTAGAAGTAGATGATCAATCTTGAAAGAATTGAATGAAGATTAGTATGTTTAAGAAGACATTAACTTTCAAACTCTTACAGGCTCTTGTAAGTGTAGACAAAGATCAGACCTATGAAGATTTCTGTATACAACTCTGAACATTGAATAACTGTCTTATCAAGCTCAAGAGTATACAGAACAGTGATAGAAGATATTACACTTATACATCTGTGCTGAGGAATAACTCAGTCACTTATACATCTATGCTGAGAAATAATAATAATAATGCAGATGCTATAAACTGAGTAGACTCAAATATCTATATATAAGCAAGAGTTTTCACTGTCTGAACAGGCTTCTGAGTCTCTGAGATTATCTTCAAAGAAGTTATTGATTAATATTAATAAGAAGTGTGTATCAACTGTAACTGATTAGAATACATTACTTTCAACTGTTAATTACTCTATATATCTTCTCACTCAAGAGAAAGATCAGTATCTTCTCACTTAAAGAATGAATTAGTGCCTGTCTGTATTAATCACATTGCATTGAAAGAAGATTTGAAAGATAACTATAAGAATACTCTGATGAAACAGGGAAAAGATTAACTTCTGTTCAAATTCATAAACAGAAGCTTGAAGAGATCAGATAATAATAATTTAAAGAGAAAATAATAATGAATGTGATTCTTGTATCTACTGTGATAGATAATATGTATAATATGAAAGCTATGATAGACAGCAGTTTATATTATTATGTAATGATTAAATCTTCAGTTATAAGATATTATAATCTTCAGTGTATTCTCTTATTAAAATTCTGACTTCTTACAGAATTTGATGATTCAAAAGATATTTATATCTGTTATATAATGAAACTAAATATAGATGTTAGAGAATATCAATATGAAGATATCTATACATAGACTGGTCACTGAGATCATGAATTTCACATTTAGTCTCATTTGATCTGGTCTCATACATTTCTTGATGTGAATCCGGCTGGGACTAGTCATTAAAAAAACATGCAAAGTGACTAGACTGACTGTGTGACTGTGTCTGGAATCAGGACCAGATTTTTTGATAGTCTTATTATCAATTTGACTGATCTCATTACACAGTTTTAACATTCAATAGTAGTCTCATACTGTCTCAATGAGACTTACTGTCTACTCTTGTCACATTTTCTAAATGAGATCATGATTTTCACTTCTTAATTTAAATTATTTTTATTACTTTAAATGACTTTAAATCTTATTTGAGCATTATCAAAAAGTGTTACTTTTTAAAAAATTAAAAATAGTCTAAAAAAAACCTTAAAATGTCTAAAAATAGTAACTTTATATCAAGAATAGAACTAAATAAGATCAAATGAGATCACTTTCTCATTTTTTTCAAGTCATGGTTTCATTTTAAGATCCTCATCTATGATCACTTTGCATGTTTTTTTAATGACTAGTCCC
>NW_003101682.1:6765779-6776524 GCF_000003855.2 Blastomyces gilchristii SLH14081
CTTAAAATGGAACCATGACTTGAAAAAAACGAGATAGGGGGTTCATTTGATCTCATTTAGTCTCATTGTTAGCATAAAGTTACTATTTTTAGACATTTTAAGGTTTTTTTTAGACTATTTTTAATTTTTTAAAAAGTAATGCTTTTTGGTAACACTTAAATGAGATTTAAAGTCATTTAAAGCAATAAAAATAATTTAAATTGAGAAGTGAAAATCATGATCTCATTTGAAAAATGTGATAAGAGTAGACAGTAAGTCTCACTGAGACAGTATGAAACTACTATCTAATGTTAAAACCGTGTAATGAAATCGGTTGAATTGATAATGAGACTATCAAAAAATCTGATTCTGGTCTCAGACACGGTCATACGGTCAGTCTATTTATACATATAAAGTTGATAATCTTGATTATAATCTTATATTAGAACTTGTCTAACTATCTGAATAAGACATCTTACTGAATGCTTAGAACAGAAGCTAAATATTTTCTAATAATAATAGAATTCATGAAGATGATATTTACAAAATCATGAATCTGACACAGATCACTGTCAATGTGTATGAAATACTTTGAAAAAGAAGTTGCTGACAGAATCACTGACAAGATTACTGATAGCAGAATTATGTAACAATCTACTCTATCAGTCTGACTGATATTAAAAAGACTCTAGAAAAGTTATTTCATATTACAATAATAGATTCTTGTATGAAACTCTCTTAATAATATCATGAATATCTAGATATCTTCTGATAAGATAATATTATAAACATATCTCTCTTATAAGACTTAGAAGTGAATCACAGTATCAAGTTAGAAAAGAAGAATGATAAAGACTCTGAATTATCATGAGATCTTCTTTATAATATGTTCTGAGATAAACTTCTTCTTCTTTGAAAGACACTCAATGATCTGTTGAATAAAGAATTTATACATGTTAGCAACTCTTCTGCTATAGCCTCTATTCTCTTTGCAAAGAAATCAGATGAAGGACTCTGATTCTGTGTGAACTATTGAGAACTGAATAGATTAATAAAGAAGAATTATTATTCTTTATCTCTTATCAATGAAACTCAAGCTTATATTAAACAAGCTCAATGATTTACAAAGTTAGATATTATCATCATGTTTCATAAGATCTGCATTATTGAAGAAGATGAGTAGCTTACAGTATTCTAAACATGATATGATCTCTTTGAATGAGTAGTCACACTCTTCAGACTGACTAATACTCTCAGTATATTTCAGAAGTATATTAACTGAACACTCTGAGATTTTCTTAATGAATTCATATCTGTGTATATTAATAACATTCTCATCTTCACTGATGAGTTCAAGAAAGAATATCAACAATATGTATAAAAGATATTACAATGACTACAGAAAGCAGAACTACTGATAGATATAGATAAGTATGATTTTAAGATTAAAAGTACAAAATATCTAGACTTTATCATAGAAGCTGATAAGAAAATCTGAATAAATTCTGAGAAGATCTCTGCTATTCTTGAATGAGAGGCTCTGTACACTGAGAAAGATATATAAAGCTTCATTGAATTTACTAACTTCTAGACTGGCCGCTGAGATCATGAATTTCATGTTTGGTCTCATTTGGTCTGATCTCATACATTTCTTGGCGTGAATCCTGCTGGGACTGGCTATCAAAAAAACATGTAAAGTGACTATATATCAGATCTTAAAATGAAACCATGACTTGAAAAAAATGAGAAAGTGGTCTCATTTGATCTCATTTAGTCTCATTCTTGACATAAAGTTACTATTTTTAGACATTTTAAGATTTTTTTTAGACTATTTTTAATTTTTTAAAAAGTAATGCTTTTTGGTAACACTCAAATGAGATTTAAAGTCATTTAAAGCAATAAAAATAATTTAAATTGAGAAGTGAAAATCATGGTCTTATTTGGAAAATGTGACAGGAGTAGACAGTAAGTCTCACTGAGACAGTATGAGACTACTATCTAATGTTAAAACCGTGTAATGGGATCAGTCGAATTGGTAATGAAACTATCAAAAAATCTGGTCCTTGTTTCAGACACGGTCACACGGTCAGTCTACTAACTTCTATCAGTAATTTATACAGAACTTCTCAGATATTGTGAGTTCACTTACAGAACTCACTAAGAAAGACTCAGTATTTCAATGATTAGTAAACATTAAAGTCATATTTATATAAATGAAGAAGATGTTCATTAATGTCTCTCTGTTAATAATAGTCAATTCTGATCATGAAATAGTTATTAAAGCTGATTTCTCTGATTATATCACAGAAGAAGCTATATTACAATATGATGATAAAGATGTCTTACAATTATATATCTTTATGTCTAAGAAACTGAGTTCTGCTGAATGCAATTATAAGATCTATGATAAGAAACTTCTCACAATTATACACTATTTAGAAGAATGAGACTCTGAACTCTCAAGTATCTCTGAATTTAAGATAATTATAAATTATAAGAATCTCAAGCACTTTACTACTATTCATAAACTCACTGAATAACAGATGTGATAATCTGAGTTCTTAAGCTACTTTCATTTTATAATACACTACTATTCTGGCAGTCAGAACTCAATGACAGATACTCTCTTATAATAAGAGTAAGATATATCTTCTAATATAATAGACATCTGTTGAATGAACTGAGAACATCAGCTCTTAGATCTGAAGATATTGATTAATTAAGATGAAATAACTCATAGCACTATACATGCTTCTTCAATTAGAATATTCTCTTTTTAAATTGATACTGATACTAATATCTTCACTTCTTCTACACTGAATGAATTATGATATATAATAGCACAAACTGATGAACTTCTTTCAGCACTCACTGAAGCAGTATATCAAGAAGCACTCTGATTTCTCTCAGAACTACATATAAGAATTGACATTTTAAAATACTCAATTGATGATAATGATACTCTGTAATTTCATGAATAATACTGAGTCTCTTTTTCTGAATTCTTATACATCTGAATAATGCAAGAGATGCATAATTCTTATATAACTGATTATTCAGATTATAAATAACTGTATTGAATAATCTCTCAAGAGTTCTACTGATCTAAGATATTGAACAGTATCAGATATTTTATCTGAAACTGTAATTATTATTTCTTCATCATCTTATGAAAGAACTGTAGACAAGTCCTGCTGAAACTGCTCAATATCTCTAATAGAATCTGATAAGATGTGATAATTGACTTTGCTATTAATCTCTCTAAGAGTAAGAATTATAGAAATATTCTGATTATTATAAATCAATTGAGTAAGAGTGTAATATTGAAATCTTGTGATAAGATAAATACTGAACAAGTTACTGAAGCTTTTCTACAGAGCCTGTTCTATCAGATGTATAAATTACTGAGATTTATAGTATTGAATTAAGACTATTAATTCATGAGCACTCTCTGAACAAGAATCTGTCAAGTTCTCAAGATTATATACTGTTTATTAACTATCTATTATTTTGAGACTGATAATACATCAGAATAGATAATTCAGACTATAAAAAATTATCTTTATAAGTTCTGTAATTATTTATAAGATAATTGATATAATCTTCTTCTACATACTGAAGTTACTATCAATGACTGAGATACTATTTTAACAGATATAAGCTTATTCTTTCTCATATATGAATATCATATAAAGATATTGAATCTTCTAGAGATTATACATTTCACACTGAATCTCTGCATTCTGATTCAGATCACTGATAATATAGTAATAAAGCTTTAAGACACTTGTAATTAAGCAGAAGTCTTCATGACAAGTGCTAAACAGAATTAAGAAGATTAAACTAATGTTTACTGAGATCTCACTGAGTAATATAAGATAGAAGATCTGATATAATTGAATTTTAAGAATATACAAATCACACACTCATCTCATACACTGAATTACTGTTATATTAAATATAAGATGATAGAAGTCCTAGACAGTCATAATTACTGTCTTAATACATTATTAGAGATTTATAATATCTTTCATATAAGCTTACTTTACTATACTATCACTGACTCATTTCCTTCTTAACTGACTTTCAATTGACAGTTATCAGAAATTGTAGAAGAAGACAATGAACTTGAGTGAGAGATTAAGAATATTCTTGATAAGAGACTCTGTGATCACAGCTGATAATGTCTTATAAAATGAGTTGATCATAATTATCTGATCTGAACTCTGAGCTCTGTGTTATCTGAAACAGTGACTCTTAACTGATAAGAACTACACACAATCTCACTTCTGAAAAGAGAGAGCTAATGTGACAGGCTGCGTCTGATAAATTATATAGACTATTTCATTACACTTCACAGATTTCTATCACTTTGATTCTCAGTTGCTGATTCTTGGCTGAAAATCTATGAAATTTCTATTCTTCCGCCCTGAAGCTTCACTGCATACACTATCACATACATGTATAAATATTCATTTCAATCACTGATTCTCACACTTTCTCTCTTTTCTTTTCTTCTTTAACATTTTTTACTTTGTTATATAAGACCTATATATTATACTGATCTATTCAGTGTAAGCCTCTTACAAACATTTTTCAAGTGTAAGAAGTCTACACTGAATAGATTGATATAATATATAGATCTTATATAACAAAGTGAAAAACATTAGAAAAGAAAAAGAAAGAGAAAGTGTGAAAATCAGTGATTGAAGTGAATATTTATATATGTACATGATGATGTATGCAGTGAAACTTCAGAGTGAAAGAATAGAAATTCTGTAGATTTTCAGCTGAGAATTAGCGACTGAGAATCAGAGCTTTCAGCAGGAATCTATGAAGTATAATGAAATAGTCTATATAATTGATTGAGCGCAGCTTGTCACACACTACAGTGATCTGAGATTCTGAGTTTATTAATACTTCTTATACTTGCAGAGTAGCAGTACTGTGATATAATCTCTTCTCATAAGTATGTATTTTCATTAAGAGAGTAACAGATTCAGATATCAGTTTTAAGACTCTTAAGAAGATTATTACTGACTCTGTCTGTAACTTCTTAAATTTCTATTTTAATTTATTTAGACAGTTTATATAAAGATATTCTGATTTAAAACAGATAAAGCAGAGACTTTTTTTTCTTAATCTCTTTATTATATACTCTGTTTACAGAAGCTTATAAAGCTCTTTCTCTCTACTCAGCAGTCAGATATAAATCTCTCTATATCTTATTATCTTTTTCTAATAAATCTGTTCTCTATTATTCTGACTCTTACAGAGCTGATTAATAATCTACTCTCTGCAAATCTGTGACTTTCACAGTGATCTGTAAGTGATAAATAAGAGTCATCAGTTTCTTCAGAGCTAAGAGCTTAGAGTCTTACTCAATGAGCTTATTCTACATATCTTTATTCAGTTTCTTCATAAATATCATTATTCAGATCTTGTTTCAGAGCTCTATTTTCACAGATCTCAATTTATATCATAATTTTATAAAGTACTGTGAGTAATCTTTATCAAATTTCTCATCTCTTTTTCTAATAATAGTGATTACAGCTCAGATGTTCTCTATTCAGCTCACAGAGTCTCTCAACTTATTCTCTGAATAGATCTTGAGAACAGATCAGGCCCCGGTGGCCGAATGATTAATGCGGCCACCCGGTAGCACCTTGGCGTGTGAAATCAAGGCCCGTGGGTTCGAAACCCGCAGGGGATACATCAAATCTGGAACCCAAGCATCTCAGGTTTCTAATAAATACAGAGGTGTACAAATCACTTCAATGAATCACTCTATGTTTCTGAGCTGAGAAGTTATTATTGCATGTATCTAATTATCACTTCTTTGTATTTTCCTATGTTCTTGTTATCTTGACATGGTCTCAACACCTGTATTTCCTCCTGTATAATCAACACTTAACCTGTATTTAACATCACGCAAGGACTCATTATAAGCTCCGCTTGCATATAAGTATAATGAAAGAATAATAATAATAATAAGAGAACAGATCAGTAGAATCTCTTATAATCATTTTCTAGATAATTCAGTCAGTTCTTGACTTCTATATAGTAGAGATCTGTTATTATATAGATAACAGCTTCTTCATCTTTTATATTACATAGCTGAGTTTGTGAGTCAATTTCAAATGCAAACTTGTCAAAGCTTTTATAGATTATAGTTCAGTAAGTAATCTTAAGCAGTTATAGCTTAAGAAAGTTTCTTTTTAGTTTATAAGCATCTCTGAAGATCATGTCTAGAGACTTGATTTAAGAGTGTTTACAGACAGTAAGTATTTCTTATAGAAAAATAGCTTAATTTTATAAGAGATGCTCAAGAATATTCTTTACTAAGATTGATTTATTTGTGAATTCAGAGAATTTCTCTATCACAGATACAGAGAATAATATTCTATAAGTAATTAATAAGTTTTCTGAGACTTCTTTTATAAGAGTTATTCATGATTCAGATGACTGCTTCTGAGTGTCTGTAGTAGAGTTTACAGAGATTGAAGTATATAAGTTTCTAGTTCTTTTAGTTATAATAGACAGTTGCTGACTGACAGAGCTTGAAATGTAAGAATAAGTACTTACAGATGATTATTCAGGTGTTTACAGCTTGATATGATATATACTGTTAACTACTAGAAGTATTTATAATAGAAAGATAAATGTAGAAATTAAATGTATAATAGCATTCAAGCTGAGTTATGAATAGTATTCATGAACTTCAGTCTATATAGTTGTGTGTAGTCAAGAGCTACTAACTCTATTAATTATATGAGAGATAGAAATAGAGGTAAAGAATTCACAAGAAGTGAGATTTCTTACATTTCACAACTCTTATCTGATAACTTCTGTGAATAATTACTTTGTATATATATATCTCTAAATCTTTCTTTTTAATCAATTGAATACTCTGAATTCTGAACACTTCTTTAAATACTTAATTCAAATCTTCATATTCTATATCAATTATGTCTTTGATTCAATCTCAAGACACACTACAAAGTTAATATACAATATTTAGAATCAGAGTTGAATAATTATTAAAGAGTGTCTCTTACAGTAAATGTATAAACTAGTATAAATAATCTTATATTTATAAGAGTTATATATTATTACATTAACAAGAACTGAACTTATTAAGAGACATTAATTGAAATTGAATCATTGATCAGTAATTATACTGAGAATTATATAACAGAGATATTAATAACTGTGATTAAAAATAACTATTGAGATATTAGTCTCAGTCTTCTTATAATTATAACTGATAATGCTGTGAATAACTACACTATAATAAAGAGCTTGAAGTAAAAATTGACTTTGTATTTCTGAAATAATAAATAAGATTATATTCTCTGCATTGCTTATGTAATTCAACTTGTGATACAAACACTGATAAAGAATAATGAGATGACTGATTCTTGAGATAAGAATAAGATGAAAGTGATTACTTAAGTAACTTTTATATTCACTTTACAAAAGATAATGTTTTTTAATAACACTTTTTAATATTACTTTTTAATAATGCTTTTTAATAACACTACTGTTAATTTTGAATAGATTGACTAATAATTTAAATATCACAGATTTAAAACATTACTAATATGATTTATATCTTCTTTAAATAATAACAATGATTTTATAATATTCAATAAATAAACAAATCAGTCACATCACTGAATATGATATAGAATATTAGAATATAATAAAGTTTAATATATAAGATAACTGTTCAAACTCTTTAATTATATCAGATAATTGATTATTAAGTGTAATACTCTGATTGAGAAAAGATTCTGATATTGAAACTTTCTGATATAAAGTGAACTCAGTTGAAATATGTGATTGATTTACTGTTTCAGTTTTATAAGATAATAAAGACAGTCTTAATCACTTATATATTAATACTGCAGTCAGTCTGATAAATGTATAACAGTTTATTTACTCATCTTAAGAAGTAGTTGAATCACTTAAAAAGAAATTTAGTCTGAAATAATGCTATAGCACAGGCTATTATTACTGTAAGAAATAAACTAGTATATTATTACAGCAAAACTGAACAATCTTTTACAGAGTACTATACTGTAGCAGCTCTACTAGATTTCTCTTATGAAGTTAATATCTACACTTCTCAAGATTGAATAGAGAAGAAATGAGACTTGTATATTAAATTAATCTGAGACTATTATAATATCAACTATCAGAGATTTGAATGAGTAGATATTAGAGATATAAAGACAGTGAAATATAATTCTCTAGTAAGTAACAATCTTTGATAATACTTTATATTACATAGAACTATAATACTAACTTTGAAACAGAACTTATATACATTGATTGCAACTGAAAATCAGGCAAAACTACATACTTATAAAACTGAATTTAATTACTATCTTCAAGATAATTCAATAAATTTACATACTAAATTAATTCTAGAGTTATGAAAAATTATTGAGAGTATATATTTAACTATTACACTGATAATATGTGATATTCTGATAATTTCATTGACAGAGATGAAAATGAAGTGAAAGTTCAACTTAAGTTAAGATATTTATTACTATTACTGAGAACAATTATAAGAAGAAATAATCAAGAAACTCATGATTGTAAAATGTAAAATTATCAAACAGTTCATTATCTCTAATCACAGTATATTAGAGAAGTGTAGTTTTTATGAGAAAGTGAAGAATAAACTTACACAAGAATGTATTTAGTTGTTTCATAAGTATTATCAATAATTCTTATCAAATTCTAATTATATAAGCAATCACTGAATGAACTGAATGAGACTGAATTTAATCTTCAGTCTCAGTCTTATTCTGATTTTGAAAGAATGATTATCTTTCACAGTTTATTCTGAGAAATTACTCTTATTTTACTGTTCTTGAATTTAATCTGGTCATTTTTCACATCATTTCTCTCAGAAATAATTCATTTTCAGATTTTTTTGATACTTGATTCTGGTGAGACTCATGTCAAGAAATGTATGAGATCAGATCAAATAAGATTAAATGTGAAATTTATAATCTCACTGGTCAGTGTATAAGTTACTAAGATGTAATATCTTCTGTTATTATTCTGTATTCTCTTAAACTTGATAAAACAATCATTCAATGTTTAGAGTTATATGTAAAAGTCTTTATAAGTCAGGTTTTTATCTATACTTATAAAAGCTTATAAGAGTTCAAAAGTTAGTATCTTCTTAAACATGCTAATCTTCATTCAATTCTCTCAAGATTGACTGTCTGCTTCTAGAATCTTGATGTCAAAGTCAGAAATAAATGTTGTAAGAGAAGTATTTCTCTGTCAGACACTCTGTAACTAATCTAATATCTTCTACTGCATAGTAGTATCTCTGAACAGAATATTAAGATATCTGATTAGACTGACCGCTGAGATCATGAATTTCATGTTTGATCTTATTTGGTCTGATCCCATACATTTCTTGGCGTGAATCCCGCTGGGACTGGCTATCAAAAAAACATGTAAAGTGACTATATATCAGATCTTAAAATGAAACCATGACTTGAAAAAAATGGGAAAGTGATCTCATTTGGTTTCATTTAGTCTCATTCTTGGCATAAAGTTACTATTTTTAGACATTTTAAGGTTTTTTTTAGACTAATTTTAATTTTTTAAAAAGTAATGCTTTTTGATAATGCTCAAATGAGATTTAAAGTCATTTAAAGCAATAAAAATAATTTAAATTGAGAAGTGGAAATCATGGTCTTATTTGGAAAATGTGATAAGAGTAGACAGTAAGTCTCACTGAGACAGTATGAAACTACTATCTAATGTTAAAACTGTGTAATGAGATCAGTCGAATTGGTAATGAGACTATCAAAAAATCTGGTCCTGGTCTCAGACACGGTCACACGGTCAGTCTATATCTGATAATATTATCAGATGTACATAATACTGATTTACATGTCTTCATTTATAAATAAAACTTCTATTTTACACAATTCTTCAATTGATCATTGATATATTAATCTTGATTAGTTAATGAACTGATGACATCTTCATCTACACTTAGTTTTACAAGTATATTCAACCTTCATAATAAGTAGAGAGAGAGATTAGAAGTATTAAAATGTATAAAAGTGTCTAGATATTTCTTCAGCACTTATATTATATTTATATCTAATTTAATCAGTGTTGAAATTGTCTGTGCAGAGGTTTCTTATTGAGATAATTATTGAATTTCTTTGTATTGATATTATTGAGTTGTATGTATATCAGCTATCTATTACTGTTATAATTTTAATATTACTCAGAGTTACTGTGACACTGTATCTATACTTGTATTTAAGAGTTCTCTTATATTGTCAGTAGATATAGCTATATTATTCATTGAATATATAATATCTATGTTTAAGAGTTCTTCAGAATCAGAAGAAGTGTAATTATATAAATATCTTATATATCTAAGATATCAGAACTCTCAGATCTTTTACTGATATTCTCTTTATAAGATCTTATTACAGAGTCAGAGTAACTGATAGATAAGCTTCTATTTAGAGACTCAGTATCTGCTCAACTGATTGTTTATTTCTCTATTTCTTATATATTATTACATGTTCAAATATCTTCTCAATAAGTAATTGTTTCTAATAAGAAGATAATAAACATTTTTCAAGTATAAGAGACCTACACTGAATAGATCAGTATTAATATACAGATTTTATATAATAAAAGTGAAAAATGTTAGAGAAGAAAAATAAAAAGAGAAAGTATAAGAATCAGTATTAAGTGATATTTAT
>NW_003101682.1:6776893-6784844 GCF_000003855.2 Blastomyces gilchristii SLH14081
ACGAATTTCTGTATATATTGAAAAGATTATAGAGTTAGAAGATGACAATGAGTATAGAGAAGAAAACAGTATAGATAAGATAAAAGAATGAAATACTTATCTAACTCTGCAGAGTGATAGATTAACATGCAGATTATATGTTAAAAAGAGTGACAGATTTCATGTTAAATAACAGTGAAGAGTGACTCGTGAGACAAGAAATAATCAAGAGCTGAATATTCAGTATAAAATACAGTGTGAATTTCTGCCAAGATTTGTGGCACTGTCTAGCTGTTTTTTTACCGGCGCAATTCTTTTGATAGCGCTCTCTCACTAGCTAGCAACCTTTTCAGTTAAGCAAGCTTTACACTCTTTGCAGCTTTCTCTACACATCTTCTATTTTAATCAGGTTTTAAAAGCATCTAATATATTACTTTACTTCACTCTGTAAATAAATCTTTGAATCTCATTTTTCAATATAATATTATGTAAGTCTTACTATTTCATTTATATTTCTTCTAAATAGAATAGAACATCTTAAGCAGTTATAAAGATATAAGTAAACTAGTCACTGAGATTATGAATTTCACATTTAATCTTATTTAATTTGATCTTATACATTTCTTAATATGAATTCTGCTAAGACTAATTATTAAAAAAACATGCAAAGTGACTATATATTAAATCTCAAAATGAAATTATAACTTAGAAAAAATAAGAAAGTAATTTTATTTAATCTCATTTAGTCTCATTCTTGATATAAAGTTACTATTTTTAGATATTTTAAGATTTTTTTTAATCTATTTTTAATTTTTTAAAAAGTAACACTTTTTGATAACACTTAAATAAGATTTAAAGTCATTTAAAGCAATAAAAATAATTTAAATTGAGAAGTAAAAATCATGATCTCATTTGAAAAATGTGATAAGAGTAGATATAGACTGATTATATAACTGTGTCTGAGATCAGAATTAGAATTTTTAATAGTCTTATTATTAATTCAACTAATCTCATTACATGATTTTAACATTAGATAGTAGTCTTATACTGTCTCAGTGAGACTTACTGTTTACTCTTATCACATTTTTCAAATGAGATCATGATTTCTACTTCTTAATTTAAATTATTTTTATTACTTTAAATGACTTCAAATCTCATTTGAGTGTTATTAAAAAGTGTTACTTTTTAAAAAATTAAAAATAGCCTAAAAAAACCTTAAAATGTCTAAAAATAGTTAACTTTATGCTAAGAATGAGACTAAATGAGATGAACTACTATATAATCTTAAAACTGTGTAATGGGATCAGTTGAATTAGTAATGAGACTATCAAATATTCTGGTCCTGGTCCCAGACACAGTCACACGGTCATCCGTCAGTCTAGGTATGGGTTTGTTGTTGTAAAGTAGAAGTCGACAATTGAAAGAATCCCTGTTATTTATTTATTTATTTTTCTTTTCCTTTTCCTCGTTTGCCTTTTCTTTTCTCCCTTTTTGTTTTATTTTCAAATTTATCTTTTAGTGGGAATAGAACCGGTTCGTTGGCCAATATAGGCATACGTGTAACGTGCTGCAGCACTGAGGTCGCCATTACATTCCTCGATATGGCAAAATAATCATTTATTTACCTTACCCAACATACGGCAAAAACAAAGAACTATTCTAACAATTGCATCCCATTGTGAGGGGAAAGAAAAACCTTACTTATCCCATGATTCCCAAATTAGAAAAACGTCAGCCAAGAAAATAGTTTGATTTATCTCTGGGTAACTACCCGCCCGCGTTTATTCCACGTTATCTGACTGGCGGGTACCCGAATATACGGCGCAACACATACCCCTCAATCCCGAGCGCCGCCCCCCCACCTGCCATCCTCCGCCGCGGCTTTTTGATCCTCCGCCCTGGTAAATATATCTTCCCGTTCTCACAGTTTCTTCTTCCGTAGCAGGATTTCTTGCATCTTTTTTTGCTTCTCCTCATTTCCAATTAAATCAACTCGCTCAGAGAAGAATTGTTGCTTTCCCGTCCCATATATCCCCCCCCGCTCATTTCAGCCAGCCAGCCAGCTTGGTCGCCATCTATTTTCAACCTTCACCAGAGCAACACGAATTCACGATGGCTAGCACCGTTGGAAAAGTCAGTTAACTTTCTCTTTTAATCCGTTTGGCCTGTTTGAATTGTTTCGTACGCTTGGGATATCGGAAGCTAACCAGTTTGACCAATGGGTGGAGTGGACAATAATAAACAGACTGTCACCTGCAAAGTAAGAAACCGCCCACCTCCCATTCAATTACCCCCCTGTTTGATCCCCCTGGGAAGATATGGGATGATATCATTCTGAGAGCAACTGCTGGCGTTTGGGATTGTTTGGAATGATGCCGGGCATGAGACTGAACTGAGAAAATAGGCTGCGGTTGCGTGGGAGGCAGGCAAGGACCTCACTATCGAGGATATTGAGGTTGCACCCCCAAAGGCCCACGAGGTCCGGATTGAAATATACTATACCGGTGTTTGCCACACAGGTGGGTTGATGACCTTTCCCCTTTTCTTTTGTTTGGGACTGTGAGCGACGGTTGAGAGGCGGAATTGATTGCTGTGAAATTCCGACTGACTTATGCCAATTTTATAGATGCATATACCCTTTCTGGAAAGGATCCGGAGGGAGCATTCCCCGTCGTCTTGGGCCATGAAGGCGCTGGTATCGTCGAGTCTGTCGGCGAAGGCGTGACTTCCGTTAAGCCTGGTGACCACGTAGTTGCACTCTAGTATGGACACACCTCCTCTTCCATTCTTCTTGGAATGGCACTTGAAATGGTTGCAGGTGCCTACTGACTCCAACAGTACGCCCGAGTGCAAAGAATGTAAATTCTGCAAGTCCGGCAAGACGAACTTGTGCGGTAAGATCAGAGCCACCCAAGGCAAAGGCGTCATGCCTGACGGCACATCCCGTTTCAAGTGCCGTGGAAAGGAACTATTACATTTTATGGGCACGTCCACTTTTTCCCAATACACCGTCGTCGCCGATATTTCCGTTGTAGCCATCACAGATAAAGCTCCCATGGACCGGACATGTCTGCTAGGATGCGGTATCACAACCGGCTACGGCGCTGCGGTGGTGACTGCCGGTGTAGAAGAAGGCTCAACAGTGGCTATATTCGGGGCTGGATGCGTTGGCCTTTCCGTGATCCAGGGTGCGTTGAAGAACAAGGCTAGCAGGATCATTGTGGTCGACATCAACGATAAGAAGGAATCCTGGGCCCAGAAATTCGGCGCCACGGACTTTGTCAATCCTACGAAGCTTGACGGGAAACCCATTCAAGACAAACTCATCGAGATGACGGACGGTGGATGCGATTATACCTTCGATTGCACAGGAAATGTCGGTGTAATGCGTGCTGCACTTGAAGCCTGCCACAAGGGTTGGGGCCAAAGCATAATCATTGGAGTCGCAGCTGCTGGTGAAGAAATATCCACGAGACGTATGTACTCCTGCTTCTTTCCCTCTTTTTGTAGAAGATTAAACTGGTATGGATAAAAATAAGCAAAATCGCTAACTGAATATAACCTACAGCATTCCAACTTGTTACTGGGCGCCAATGGAAAGGCAGTGCTTTCGGTGGAATCAAGGGCCGCAGCCAGCTGCCAGATTTAGTCGACGCCTACATGACCGGCAAGCTGAAAGTGGACGAATTCATCACCCACCGTGAACCACTGGCATCCATTAATAAAGCTTTCGAGCAGATGAACGATGGTGACTGCATTCGCTGCGTGGTTGACATGAGGCAGTAAGTCTTTGTTTTCTCTCTCTTTTGGCTATCACTGCGGTCAGCCTGGTTCGTTTTTCCTTTTCTTTTTCCTCAACACTCTTTTGAGGAGGGGAGGGGATGTTTATCAAATGGAAAAATAAATTGTAAGATGGGGAAACTGCCTGCGAGGTTGTAAACGGCAGCGGCATGGAATATTGATCGGCCTCTAAAGGAAGGAAAATACATAATAGGGCTTGATATCTAGCTTTTGATTTCTTCATAATAATAGCCATATATATGGAATAATGGGAAGCAGTTAACTAGCTATAATAATCCTTGGAATAGATTAAATATGCTCTATCAGAGCAATAATATGTGAGATGGTTGAATCTCTTATATTCTCCATGTGCGGAGCAATCGCTGGGGCAACGCCACCGAGGCGGCCGCCGCTACAAATAATATACACAACATGACTCCTCCTACTCCGTACGCTGGTGACCTTAATTTGTTAACTATTCAAACCATCTGAAAATCGAATTGGTCAATACTGTTCATCAAGATTTATGACTTTCTTCTACAGAACTCTATATCATGATGGCTCAACATCATCGTCACAAATTTCTCTAGATTGAGATATCTCTACTCTAGCACCCACCCCCATCTCTAGCCCTAGAGGAGAGCAGGGAGGGGCGAACCCTGTTCAATACTTTGATCAAATACATGTCTGACCGAACAGTAAAGAGGCGCTACAAGCCCGCAGCTCTCATAAGTGCAAAATTTGAACATGTTAAATCCACCAATGAGTTCCTTGATTATTTCTTTACATACATTTATGGCAGTGTCACTCCAGAAGAAGAACACAGAACTGGTTTCAGTTTTCATCAAGCATTTGCCTCCTTTCATGATTTCTCATCATGGAATTCAAAGCGCAGAGGAGAAGCTGTGGTTGCCATGGATAAATTCGCTGAAATATATGATTGATAATTTTTTTCATGCCGCATCACTTGGTTTTTCTCCTTTTCTTTCGAACTCTAAAATTAACTTCTGCCACGTAGTTCGAGCCTCCTCCGTCAAAACGCCGCAGCCCAAACCTACATCGCTGTCTTCGAAACAAGCTGCACCGATTGGTACGAGAAACCGTGTGTCAAAGTTACGACAAGAATGTCTTTCCCCCGACCACCACCGCTGTGTGGCGTCTCGAAAGTTTGATAGAGCTGAAGTCAAGAAACGGCTTGACACAAATGGGGATAGCACAGATGATGACAGGAAACCCTTGAGGGATCTGAATAATGATGAATTTGAATGTCTAGAAGTGGCCCACATAATTCCTCACTCGCTCACATTCATCTCTCCTGAAGACTCACAGTTAGTTTGTTATCCCCCTAGTAATGGATAGTTGCTATGCTTCTCTAATTTGTTCATTAGAGTGAGTCGAAACAGGCAGCATATTTATCACATTCTAAAAATATTTGATCCGGATGCTATCCATCTTATTGAAGGCCAGGATATTGATAGCCCAAAAAATGCGTTGACAGTGACACAAAAAGTATCATCGGCTTTTCAGAGAATTTGAGATATATTTCGATCGCCAGCTTTAACTGAGCCCCGAACATACTATTGATCCACCCTCACCTCAACTCCTTGCAGTCCATCGTGCTGTAGCACGCATTCTGAAACTAAGCGGTGCGGGTGAATTCATAAAAAACATACTTTGAGAAATGGAGGATCTATGCGTGGAGGCGGATGGATCAACGAGTTTAGAACCACTCCTCAACTGGAGCTTAAAGGGGTTGGCTTACTAGCCTCGTTCGTTGCGCATTGATCATAGCATCAAGACACCTTTTTGAGACTGTATTTGCTCCACCTGGGCCATTCCTCTGTGCACAAGTAATGTTGTGATGATAATTACATTGAAGTGAGGCGCATCAAATCATGGATGTGACATGTGATGAGGAAGCAAAGGCAACAAGTTTCTCTCTCAAAAATGCAAGTTTCAACCAAAGGTTGGAACCGCACGCGATCTCTCCTCTGTAGCTCTCTAGCCAATCTATTCATTGGTTTTTTTTTTTTTTTTTTTTTTTTTTTTTTTTTTTCCCTTCACTACTTTTGTCTTCATTATTGATAACTATTGTGCCGCTAACACATGCTACTGCAAACAGGCCTCTCCTCCCTAGTGGAGGCCTTCTCGCGCTGCGGACCTTGGTGGTTGGTGGTGGGAATGTCCCATCTCACGCAACCGTTTTCCGTTCAAAATGCGACATGCTTTTTCTAACAGGCAACATCTATGATGGAACAATGTTACCTACTTTTTACCAACTACTGGCATATCCATATAATGCCCTCCTTGACTGTCCTATATCTAGAGGCTAGAGGCAAGGGATACACGCACATCTATCACACACATAGATGCCAGAGCAAATACGGAGTACACTAATGCCATATCCTTCCCACCTTTGCCCCACCAGAAGGTCTATCAAGAATCACCTCCCTGCACTACGAGGGTACTCATATCGAAGCAATGAACATTCAGCAGCGCGGGATGGGACGCAGGGGCCATTGTGCCAAACGATCCACTCGGGGGCATACTTGAACTTCCCGCAGATTTCGTTTCCGTTTCCCGCTGCTGAGAGGATTACTACTAGCCGCCTGCTGGCTGGTTAGTCCCACCTCTGTCGTTCCCAGGGAGGGGACCGTGGCATGTGCATTGGGTACCAGTCCCAGGCTAGTTCTGAAAATTTCTTGTTTAGTTGACCAGAGCAGAGGGGATAAAATGTCCAGGGCAAGATCAAGATGTCAAGATGTACAGGTATCTATGGTAAGGTAGGGTTTGCGCAGGGATATATACTCCAGTAGATATAAAAGGCGCAGACCAAGTCTGCGAAATCTTGCTTCTTCCTGATCTGATGTTGAATCTCTTGCGGTTCATTGGGCTTGAAAGCGTCACTCTTTTTCAGCGAGCAGAACTTCACTTCTATCGTTTTCAAATTTGAGTATCTCCTTGCGCCCTTCGAATCCAGACACAAACGGGAGAAATATGAAGTTCGTTACCGTCGCCCTCGTCGCCATCTCCCTCCTCTCCACTCCCGCCAGCTTCGTTCTCGGACAAGACCCAGGCCCTTCGCCGACGGAGTCAGTCGGTTGTACGCCGCATGGCGATCACTGGTATGTCAATTCATATTCATCATCACCATCATTCTCTTACCAATATCCTCAAGCCATCCTCAAAGAGCAGCTAGCTGGAGTATTTTTTTTATATTTGCCAACCCTGAAGGAATCAGATGATTAGATTCTCTGCTTTTATATTGAGTAGGGGGGAAAGGAGAGGAACAAAAGTTGACTGACATCTAAATCTATTCAATCCATTCTTGCAGGCACTGCACTGGTCCCCGCCTAACAACTGGTGCTGCTGAGGACACTGCAACCCATACTGCTGCAGACCCAGGCCCTTCGCCGACGGAGTCAGTCGGTTGTACGCCGCACGGTGATCATTGGTATGTCAATTCATATTCATCGCCACCATCATCTTCTTATCAATATCCTCAAGCCATCCTCAGAGAGCAACTAGCTGGAGTATTTTTTATATTTCCTGACCCCAACAGAACCAGATGATTGGATTCTCTGCTTTGGTATTGGGTGGGGGAGAAGAACAAAAGTTGACTGACATCTAAATTTATTCAATCCATTCTTACAGGCACTGTGCTGGTCCCCGCCTAACAACTGGAGCTAGTAAGGACACTGCAGTCCATACTGCTGCAGACCCAGGCCCTAGCCCTACAGAATCTGTAGGCTGCAAGCCGCATGGTGATCATTGGTAATTGACCCTCCTGCCCCCACCCCCCTTTCTCCATGTACAGTACATCAATCTAACATTCTAAAAACTACCCCAGGCACTGCGCTGGTCCCCGCCTACCAACCGGTGCTACTAAGGACACTGCAACCCGTACCGCTGCAGACCCAGGCCCTAGCCCTACAGAATCTGTAGGCTGCAAGCCGCATGGTGATCATTGGTAATTGACCCTCCTGCCCCCACCCCCCTTTCTCCATGTACAGTACATCAATCTAACATTCTAAAAACTACCCCCAGGCACTGCGCTGGTCCCCGCCTACCAACCGGTGCTACTAAGGACACTGCAACCCGTACCGCTGCAGACCCAGGCCCTAGCCCTACAGAATCTGTAGGCTGCAAGCCGCATGGTGATCATTGGTAATTAACCCCCCACCCCCCCCCC
>NW_003101682.1:6785360-6814369 GCF_000003855.2 Blastomyces gilchristii SLH14081
GTATCTGCCTGTCTTTTCAACAAGAGCCTATTGCTACATGTCTGGTGCCTATGGTGCCCTTGCGATTCCTTGCGATTGACTCGTTGGGTTTCCATGTTGCCCCGTAAATAGAGCAGAACTACATAGATAAACTTATCATGGCAGCCATCATTCAAAATCATACCACCGTTCTATCAATTTTCTATCGTTGCATAAAACCACGTATTTTACTGGCCGGGTCGGGTAGGATCTTGGGAGGGCCCAAACAAAGCATGCTTTTTCTTGGCAGGTGGTTTCTCTTCGAATGTATCCATCATACTGCGTAGGTGGTACCTAGGGAGTTTGTTACTTACTGTATGCGTAGCTTATTCCAATCCAGATTGTTGGGGATGATTAGACGTTACTTACTTAACTACTATCCTGCAGTCCTTCCTTCTGCCTTGGGTACCGTACCACCACTATTTTCACCAACACTTACGGATGTATGTACGCTGCTACAAGTTGGAAATGAAAATAACACGACAGGATCTTCAACTATTGTCTTCGCATATATAAATTGCCTAGGCATATGCTTAAATTAATTATTGCAACTTGGTAAGGCACTAGGCTAGCTGAACTAAAGGAGTGTGTTGACCCCACAAGTGGTCACAAGGGCAAAGCAAAAGTGCGAAAGGTTTGTTCAATCTGGTCAGATAAAAGGAAGGGAACGACAAAAGGCACGCCGCGGCCTGGGCTCGTTAATCGTTAATAGGCACAACCTATCCCCTGCGTCAAATGAGATCATGCGCAGAGATACGTGAACGAGTCTAGAAGAGCTTGTGCTCGAGAGTCATGTCGGACTCAGGCTGCAAGCCGATGCAGGCGCGGAAGACGTTGGTAATAGCAGCGCGCTGCTTGCTCAAGGAGTTCACGACGGGAGTTCCTGGTGGGGTCAGGGGAGCCTGAGAAAAAATTTTGTTAGTTCACTTAATCCGTAACCAGCAGCAAGAACCTAGAGAGCAAGGATAAAAGTACCTTTAGCATATAGCTGAGGAGGCTGAGAACGCTGTGGAAACCCTTGTACTTGTCGCCAGAGGCGGGCTTCCAGCTAACACGAGTCATGAGCTCCGCAATGAGGACCAGGTCAATGATCAGCGGGGAGGCGAGGAGGGAGTCCTCGCAAACGTTGAACATGCTGATGGTCTGGTGGCCGCCCATGAAGATCTCAGCGTAGTACTCGTCAAGAGCCCGCTTGTTGTCTCCGACAGCCGGCATATACTTGATCACGACAGTGTGGTCGGGGTGCTCGTCCTTCTTGTACAGGATATGGTTGGCAGCAACCATATCGTCAACGACATTGGACTTGGAGATCTCCTTGGAGCGGAACTGCTTGTGGGAGCTCAAGTTCATGCCATCATTGTTGCCTAAGTGGTTGTAGGAGGCAATCGAAGTGAGCTTGATACCAGCGTTGATCAAGAAATCCACGAGGGCGGACTTCATCTTGGTCTGGCCGGATTTGAAGTCATCTCCACCGATGAAGGCACCACGCTCCTCAGCAAGTTTGATAACTCCTGGAACAAAGGTGTTCTGAGGGGAGCCGTTGATGAAGGGCGCATCTTCCAAGATGGACGCAACCGCGAAAACGGTCGACGGGGAAACTTCCTCATGGCCGTCCTTGATAGCCTTGAGGAGATTGTCGGAAGTGTCATTCACGCCTGCGAGGACGTCGGCATAACGCTCAGTGTTGGCGGTCCACATGATGATAACCTTGTCCAATCCGTTGGCAGCCTTGAATTCACTATAGTAGCAATATAGGGTTAGGAATATATCTCTGAACCGATATCAATTGCAAAATTTTGAGCTTACCGGATATCCTGTTGAATCTTCTCAACATGAGCCCACGAGGCCTTGGAACCCTCGATGACGTTATCAGCACGTTCCTCCTGGTTGGCGGCGATGAAATCTGGGTAGTAGACACTTGGGAGAGGCTTCATTTCGGCCATCTCCTTGCGGACCATTTCTTTCAGGGACGGCTCCAGTACTTGGGCACGGTCCATGGCATCCGCAAGGTTCATACCGCTGATATCCCAGCCTCCAATGGCCAGATCATTGGGGTGGACCATGGGCAACATGTCGTGGAAGGGAACATTGACCTCCTGGGCGGTTTCCGGGTCAGTACCCAGCTTGACGGTGGAGGCCATGATGACGGAGCCGTAGTAGTTGGCGGCACGTTTGCCCTCGCAAGTGTCCCAGACGAGGCCACGACGATTAGCAATGATACCGGCAGTGACGGTGGTACCGTTATTCCCACCCCATCCGACAAGCATCATGCCGACTTTGCCGACCTTACGGTTGACCTTGAAGTCATAGGCAGATTCCTTGGGAGCGGCAACATACTTACCATCTGCGGCACGAGTGACGGCAGTAGTATGGTACACATACCTCGATTTGATTTCCTCATCAGTGTAGACGACATTTGGGGAGTCCACAGTGAAAAGAGTAGGAGTTGTTGAAGAAGTCGACACCGACCCGTTCAAGGAGACCTTAGCTTTATCTTCGGCGTGAGGGGCCATCTTGACTTGTCAAACACGAAAAAAATTGGCGCGGGTTTGATTGAAAAGTGATTGAAAGGTGAAGAAGGTAGAAGTAGAGAGTAGAGATCTCGAGCTTCAAATGGCAGTCAAGAGCTTTGTCGATTTATCGAACAAAAGGCAAATCCGATGCTCCTCCACGAGCGGACGAGCGTCGGCTTC
This sequence comes from Blastomyces gilchristii SLH14081, assembly GCF_000003855.2. Taxonomy (NCBI): domain Eukaryota; kingdom Fungi; phylum Ascomycota; class Eurotiomycetes; order Onygenales; family Ajellomycetaceae; genus Blastomyces; species Blastomyces gilchristii. The sequence continues at coordinate 6,788,072 of NW_003101682.1, forward strand.
CGTTGAACGGGTGGTGCGACCTGCAGGGAGATGAAAATTAGCAACTGTACTTTCACAACGCGAGATATTACAGCTACGAGTGAAGCAGAACAAGGGAAATAGCAGTGGTTATCCATTCCCCCTTGAGAGAGATATCAATGGCAGATACAAAAAAGAAAAAAAAGAAGAAAAAAAAGAGGGGGGGGCGGGGGATTAAGCAACAGTGACGGCGCCATGGAGGAGCAAAATCGACTTACGAGGGAAGAAGATTGGAAAACGTTTTGGCGGTATTGATGGACCACTTCCTAGAGAGTGATCGAAAAGCAAGAAAGCAGAGTTGGAAAGATTGCTGAAGGGGGATTGGATTTTTGGGACTGAGATTGAGGTTGAAGAAGAAGAAGAAGAAGAAGAAGAAAAGAAGTCGAGGTTGACGAGGGGCAAGAGGCAGCTTTTGTAGTCAGCAGGCAGAAGAGCAGGGTAACTACGCAGTACAGTAACTAAGTTAGCTGGTAAGATTATGTTATGTGGAGCCCGGTGTGTCTGCGGTGGAACACTCTTCTTATTATTATATTATTGTATTATTGCGGGTACTCTGTACTTCTTCTGCCTTCTGGCTTTATTATTATTGGCCTGGTCTTGTCCGATGCGATGAGCGATTAATATCAACACAGAAACATTGTCGTCATTATTGTAGCCATGGTGATTAAATATTAGTTTAACGATTCCCGACCCTACGTGAATGAACGAAACGAGCGGGTTTTGGACCTGACCTGAAGCATCCCGCCAGCAATCCCGTCATCGTCATAGAGGAAGAGAAGAAGCTTGGGAATATGCAGGTCGACATGCGCCATTCCTGCAGCCCATCTGGCCAACTGGACTGGCTACTGCAGGTTGTTGCGGCGGCTGCACCGGCAGAACACAATGAGTTGTTCCTATCCATACAGAGTACGGAGTACGTAGTTACTGCATGCACCATTGGAAATTATCCCCGCCCTAATAAATGATTAACTATCGATAAGATAAACCAACAACGCACACAGAACCTTGTTTGACCATACTGTTGCGTCTGTATGTAGTTACTCCGTACTACTAGTACACTAACCTCCTTCATAGGCAATGTCCAGCGAGAGCAGTTCTCCTGCCCAACCAAACACCCAGCCCATTGCCTACTGTGCATTCAGAACCCGCTCTCCCGCCTCAGGAATGTTACACCACTATAAACCTCCACTTGCTGTGTTGAGTTGCTGATTTGACGTATTTGGAGTTCCCGCCCATGTTTCCCACCTAAACTTCCGAAGGGGGGACTTCTTTTTTCGCATCCCACAATAGTGGAATGGAAGTCCCCCCTTGCCCCGCCTCCGCAAAAATGGTCACTATTCTTCTTACCCATTTTTATTGCTACACGGTCTCACTGTGCAGCTTCAAATCTGTCCTCTCCAAGCCATTACAGGCCAAAGAGGGGCTCTTGGAAGGAATTTTACGGAGGCACATTGTTTCTTGAGCAGGTTGCGCTAGGCGGAGCCCCATAAATCGACTATTCCTGTGTACATACATGTACACACTCTGCAGCATATATCAAAACCATATCGCCTGCATGGCGGAGTTACCACTGCAGCATAGCCGACTGTATCAACTCCGATGTGGACGGCAACTGCCAGAATCCCACTCATAACCGAGCGGATGCATTAAAATAAAAAAAGAAAGAAGAAGAGCTCACTTGTCTTGTCCCATTTCCTCTTTTTTTCGTTTGCGTGATTCTGTTGACGTGTTCAGGAGTTGTTATAGTTATTATTATACGGAGTACCTGTCGGCTTAAGGAGGGGTACTGTGTATTGTATTGTAGCTAGTCAGTTGAGAGTGATTACATACAAGACTCCCCCACCGCCTGCAGCAGAAGGGAGGGCAATCAATCATAGGGAAGAACTAAAAACTGTCGAGAATGGGAAATAGCGGTCAGTATACTAGTCAGCTAGCAGTGCTAAAGGACGTATGCCAGTCTTGTAAACCGCCTCTCATTCCCCCTCTTGCAATAGCCTTTCCGTTACATCCCTTGCCCTGGACTCTCTACTCAGGATGAAGTCAGAGTCACATACATTTATTTATCGAGGTATGTACTGTACATGTACATGTAATGTACATACATGTGTCTAGGTATATAATATGCTGGACGCCTGCAATCCCCCATCGGAACCTTGCTACGCCGTGTTTATCTTTCCAGTCCTGTTCGTGAGATGTGAGAAGAGAAGAGGAAACGGAGTGAGAAGGCCAGCCCGTTTCCTTTTTTTATTCCTCTTTTTAATCTTAGATCTCAGTTTGTGGGGGGGGGGTTTTCTCCTCGTGACGTAGGTACTGTAAAGGTTTATAGTTACACTTGAAGGAGAAAGGGAATCAAAAAAAAAAAAAGCCATCCGGGAACCTTACCCCCACCCCTAAGTTAGTTATCTAAGATATGTGCTAGAGGTATCCCTTGCTCGCTCCAGGCAGCGACTTTGTTCAAGTACGAGATGGGGAAAATCTCACCATGCTTGATTTAAACTGGACTTATATTTCTTAAGGCACAGGAAGCCATAAGAAGCAAGGGATATGATCAATGAGCAATTGATTTGAGATTCAGGTGCATATTCCAATAAGTGTAGGCTATGAAATGCGTGGAGGCCTTGATATTCATCACGTATGAACTGCACTGCCCAACCTCTCTCTCCCCCCCCCACGACCCTAGTCGAGGACAGAACAACAGCTCTTCCTCCGGCGTTCTATCTCTTTCTATTATCTACATAGCATAGGATAGGAGCCCCGCTGCTGGAATGAAAAGCAGAACTAGAAGAGGATTTATGTCCGGCCCTCTTTGCTCAGTCCATGCTTGCGCTCTGATGCCCTCCGGTCCATTGCCAACATTGATCCCCTTCCTGAGCTTGCTTGTACAGGAAATGTTAGAAAGAAGTATGAGACAGACGCCTGAGGAGTAGAAAGGGAGCAGCAAGATTTTTTTTTTTTTTAACCTACACCCACAGACACCTGCGATGCAAAGTATCTAGTTTGCATCTAACTTATTTACCCGACAAGACCGGAAAAAAAAATTCCGAGTTTTCCTTTCTTGTCTCGCCAATATTGAGGCGGGGGGAAATGCCTCGGGAGATCGCATAGAATGTCCCCGGCCGGCAATTGTACCAGCGACAGGACGAATCGGTTATCTCTCCCAAGTTGCCGGATTTCTCGTCATTCGGAAATGCAGCCTGCGAAAAGGAGGCGGCCTGACCCCCCTCCCGTTTGTTTTAGGAGAGATATGTAGTCAAACGTGCAAGAGTCCTGCAAGTTGCGCACGGGAGGAATAGATAGAGTCGGGGTATCAGGCATAGGATACAGAAGAAATCTGCACTATAAGTCTGATAGTCGGGCTTGCATCGGAGGTGCAGATTAATCCTTAAGCGAGTAAGTTCAGGAGGGGTCCTGATTTCAAAATGTCATTATGGCTGCTGCTGCGCACAAGTGATGCTCGCTCTTCGAAAACTCTCCACCATTCTTTGGAGTATTGATGAGGTAAATCAGTGAAATAGGAGCACATAACTAATACTAAGCTCTCCTTCATCAATGTGGAACGCGAAGGTGGGCATGCTTATAAATTTCCACAGTCATGGCTAATTCCCGATTATAGGAGGTAGCGAGTTAAGGATATGAATATTTCATGAATAATACAGCTACTCAGAATGATGTAGATAAATTAATTATTATAGATTAGCTATTTGATGTTGAGATATTAATTTTTGAAGTTCAAATTATCCATATTTCAATTGTTATTGTTATAGTGAGTGTGGTGCATTCACACCTCATACGTATTACTCAGACATAAACTTGAAACATTAGCTGCTGTCTCTCAGCTCCGTTGGGTTCGTAAATATTTTCCGAATGGAAAAGCCTAACATTTCTCGTTCACACCAGTCAATCATTCATTGGAAGAAAAGTAAGTTCCTCCAAGGCCCAGTCCAGTGCATGCCAGATTCTAAGTACAGCAATAGGCGCTCAAGTGCCCAGAAACCTCATAGCTTTGCTAATCAAAAAATATTCCACCTCCCAGCTCCGTTCACGATTCTAGTAACTATGCCGGCAGCCGATAAAGATCGCGTCTACGTCGCCCTCTACGGGCGTGGTGGACAGGATCCGAACACGTATCATTGTGTTGGAATGGGTGTCACAGATGAATATGTTGAAGACATATGAATCTTATGTGTATCAAGATCTGCTTGTTATATTATCCATCCCCTCTCTAATATATCTATTTCATACAAAAGATAGAGCTATTTATAGTAAAATATATATGTGAGCCAAGAGAGCTAGTATAAGTGAGTATTAAATGAGTGTTATAGTAAGCTAATGATGATGAGAAATATTGTAGTAATACAATATTGATGATATTTAGTAGTGTATAATCTCTTTTTTCTGATACACTCTCTTCAGTGAATGTAACATGTAAATGAAAGTGTAAATGAAGCTGTAATAAAAAGAGTGTAGATGAATCTGTAGAGATTATATTAAGATAGATTATTTATTCTGCTTATATCTTGATAATATCTGATATATCAACTAGGCCTAGCATCTTGATGAATTTCATATATTTCTGGCATGGCAGAGTCTTAGTGAGGCCATTCACTGATATCTAGATTATAGACACTTAATCAACTGTAATATCACTGAATTGAACATATTCTCAGAGTCAGTTTTTATATATATTAATGTGACAGAGCTTCATGATTATAAAGAGATCTTTCTTTATAAGAATATTAACAGTTTAATAATTATCACATTGAATATGAATCTTATGATCAGATTTAAATTAAATATATTAAAAGAATCTATTTTATTAGATAGACTTCTTATTAGCTTATAAAATAGTAATAAGCTCAGCTTCTGTAATAGATGTAGTTATAATTATCTATTTATTTAATTTTTAATTAACAGTCTTACTGAATAGTTTAAAGATATATTTTTATATAGAGTAGTAATCTGAATTATCTATGAAAGAGATATTACTGATAGTTTTAATAATATCAGATTTGAGATTAAGTTATAGAGATCTGCTAATATTACTATTATATTAAATAGTAAGATTCTTTATATTATATAGATAAGATATCATTCTATTTATCTCTAATAAGTAATATTTCAATGAATTTATTATAAATATAGCTAGTTCATTCACTATATATATAATATCAGAGTGAGTTATCACTGTTAAGTAAATATAGAAACTGATATATTATTAATAATAATGAATTTTTATAAATATAGCTGACTCATTAAAAGACTCTAACAGAGTATTAGTTAGTAAGATATATATCTTACAAATATATATAAAATAATATATATTAACTATCTTATTAATATAGATATTCTGACATAGTCAGAGCTTTAAGTTAAGATAATTATATATTATTTATATATTAAGAAATTATTTCAAATCTCTTATCTATCAGATCTCATAGATATTTTTAAAATCTTTAATTAGTTAATCTCTTTCTTTCAAATCTTCTCATTATAATAAAATGATGATATTATTCATATAGAAGAAGATAATTAATTAATTATTAAAAAAGAGACATTAATTCTCTAATATAGAGATAAAGTCTAGTATTCTTAATATTGAAGATAGTTTATTTAATCAGAGAAGAGATAATCTGTGTAATTTATATAATACTTATAAAAGTTTTAGTATATAATTTATATACTTTAAATTTTGCATTCTCTTCAATATTCATTATTTATTAGATAGTTTTATATATACTAGCTTATTAATATTACTATTAATAAAGATATTGATTTTATCTAGCTATTCTATATCTAGATTAAATACTGCTATTAAAGTTAATAAGATTCAGAGATTTCTGATAGCTAGTATATAAGCTTTTATAGTAAGATCTGTAATTGATTAAAGATCTCTGCATATATAAATATAAGCTTTGTATTTCAAAAGAAAATCTTCATCATTGAATTTATAGATGAATACTTATTATAAGAAGATAACTGAGATATCTCTCTATAATCTACTAGTAATTTCATATGTATTCTACAGAGATATACTATTTTATTCTCACTTAACAGTGTTCTTAAATTCTTTATAATATAAATATTTTTTAATATCTGCTCAGTGATTCAGTGAATCTGATAGTTAAGATCTATAAATTCTTAAAGTTGATATAAATACTGTTAATATAGCTGTATTATTGATAACTGTGAAAACAGTATTTGAAAATAAATTTTGAGACTTGTAGAAGTCTGAATGTAATTGAGAGAATGCCTTATTAATTATTTAAAATAGATTGTTTTTAATATTTGAAACTGTTATAAGATAAGCAGCTCTGTATTTTTAAGTTCTGCAGTTATTAATAATATTTACTTCATCAAAGTCAGTACTGATATTATGAGCTCTAGATATAATATTCTATATTCAATTATCTATCACAGCTGAATAAGTATTAATATTAAGATCAGAATCTGTTGACTCTGAGATTGAATCTGATATAGAAAGTATTAAAACATTATAATATTTATACTTATTATTTTTCTTCTCTATTTTTTCAGAGCTTTGAGCATTTTCTTCAGAATGAAAAATATTAATATCTGCATCTATAATCTCTTTTAATTGATTGATAGAAGTCATTGATAATTCTCAAACTTTTATATATAGAAGCTTTATCTTCTTATATACTTAATCTCTTAGTTATCTTTCAATGTAGAGATCTTCAGAATTGAATTTTCTATTCTTATTAAATATTATATCTCTTACTCTTATCACTCATTCTAAGTGTGAAATTAAAATTTAATAGATGTTTGTAGAATCATATTCAACTAGATATTTAATATATACTCAGAGATCTAGCTTCTGAGAGTGATTTCTATTGAGAACTTCATTCAATATCTTTGTATAGATGTGATATCTGTAGATTCAAAGATAAGTATAGAAGTGAGATTTAATTTATAGAAATTCTTTCAATACTTATAGAGATGACTTTTAATCTAGAATTCTAGTAGAGATTTGATTCACTAGATAGATAACAGTAAGTGTGATCTCAGAAAAAAGTAATTATAACAGAAGAGATTCTATTTATAAAGTTCTTATCTTTATTATTAATATTACTTCTGCTTACTCTGCTGCATCATTTTACTTATAAATATACTCTGAAGAATACTTTATCTCTAGATCTTCATTATTCACTTAATTTATAAAGTTATCTGCTTTCTTGACTGCAGTATCATTGTTGATACAAATGATCTTTATAGTATAGTTAAATTGATATTTAATTCAATTAATAGCTTATCTCAGAGCTTTTTAAATTTCTGATTTTCAGATAGCTATTATAGCTATATGAAAATGAAGATAATCACATATGAAATGTATGAGATAATACTCATCATTATAGCACTGTGTAGAGTCATGTATAATATCTGTATATAGGTATTCAAATGATATTTGAGATCTAATATAAAGATGTCTAGATATTTAATTTTTTGCATTAGATAGATAACAGAGTTTGCAAAGCTCAGTGATAAGCTTGTCTGCAGTATCTTTTAAATTAGTAATTTAAACATCAGTTGCATCATTTATAAGCTTTTAAATAATAATTTTCAATGAATATTCTAATTTCTTATATTATGTAGACTGAGTAGCTATAGAGATCTTAGATTTTTGAGAAAATTTTATGTGTATTAACAGGTTGAAAGAATGATTTATTGAAGTATATAATAATAGATTAGAAGAAGAATTTGTAGAAGTTAAAGAATTTAAAGATATTATTTTTTCAGATATAGTGATATTAGAAGTGTGTGATATAATAGCTACAGTGACTTCAGTAGTGAATTTTTCTAAAATAGTTAAGAAAACAGCTATTTCATTATATTCTGTAACTAGCAATCTCTTAAATACTTTAATATATGTAAAGATTGTATTATCTGTGTATTTTTACAATTTAAAGTCTTTTTTATTATAATAGATATCTTCTATATAAAAACACAGTTTTCATGCAATGATATTTGTATGAAAATTCAGAATGTAAGCTGTATTAATAAGATTGATATTAAACTGCTTATCTGCTTCATTTATTATCATTATTCTAATAGTTTCATAATCTTCAACTTTAGTGCTGAAATCATCTGTATAGACTTTTACATTCTCATTCACAGATATAAAGAATAGAAAATGTGATTAATTATTGTATATATACTGTTTTACATCAGTATCAAAGATTCAGAAGTTTTAGAGATAGAAGTAAGAATTTAAGAAGTTTATTAATATTTTTCAGATCTGTTAATTGATTAATTGATAATTAATAGATTGAGAATCTGATTACTTTAGAATCATTTCTTTCAGAACTACTTTATTAACATCTATTATATTTATATTTATAAATAAATCTCTAGATATCACACAATCAACACATCTCTTCAATTCTTAATTCTTAAGAGCTTAATTAATCTGAGTTCTCTTCTTCTCATTTTTCTTCTATTAAGATGACTTTCTTGATGAATTGAGATAGTAGTACTGAGTATATCAGTGATAAGCTTCATAGATGCAGTTTCTGAATATTACTAGTAATAATTACTGAGATCTTTTATTAAGAGTAGTAAAGTTCATAGATTTATCTTCTTTAAGAATACTTGTTTCTCTATACTGTTTCTTAAAGTTCTTAACTAACTCTATTAAAGATATGATATCTTTATCATATTAGATATTCTTAGTCTATACTTGTATATAATCTGCATTAATAGCTAGATTCACATTTAAGAAGTCTTTCTTCAAGTTAAACTGTTCAGCTATATTCATCTCTTTGATATTATCTTCAATGAGAGATCAGTCATTTAATCACTTCTTTATATCTTTGTTTTTCAGTGCTTTACAGAGATCATAGTATTGAGTTCTTATATTATCTTAATAGTCTATGATCATGAATGAGAGTTAATCTCTTAATGAATGAAGAATCTTCTTCACATCATCATTCTTACTATAAATATATCATAGCTCTGTAATATTCACTGTTCTTTATATAATATCTTATATCTTTATCATATCTTCATTTATTTTCTTATATTTCATATATTTGATTTTTCATGCAGTGATCTTGATATCATATACTATCTTAATCTCTGTGATGACTTCTTCTGAACACTCAGGTTTCAGAGATTCTTCTAGTTCAGAGAAGATATCAGGTTTATCAAGATTGATGAAGTCTGATATCTTCTTGTCCTTTGCATATCCTAGCATATGCTTGTACCAAAGTTTTCAATCTTCAGGAACACTAAGATGTACTATCACACTAGACATTGTCTTATCTGTCATATCAGTTATATTGAATGGATTGAGGAATCAGTTCAAGTATTTGAGAATATGATCAGAAATCAGGGTGTATTACAGTCAAGAATTTTGAAATGTATACATGTGAGGATCAATCATCTCAGTTTGATGAGAATCAGGTATGGTATAACAGTTGAGAATTTCGGACGGTATATAAATAAGGATCAATCGTCTCAGTTCAAATGATAGTTATCAGTTCAAATGAGGATTGGAATCAGTGTATCATGCTTCTCTTCAGATGCTGGTTACCAGGCTCATAACGGGTGTCACAGATGAATATGTTGAAGATATATGAATCTTATGTGTATCAAGATCTGCTTGTTATATTATCTGTCCCCTCTCTAATATATCTATTTCATACAAAGATAGAGCTATTTATAGTAAAATATATGTGCGAGCCAAGAGAGCTAGCATAAGCGAGTATTAGATGAGCATTGTAGTAAGCTGATGATGATGAGAAATATTGTAGTAATACGATGTTGGTGGCGTTCAGTAGTGTATAACCTCTTTTTCCTGACACATTGGGCCCATCATTGTCGGACCCAAAGAAGAAGCAGAAGGGGGAGATGGACATCGCTATCACGTGAAACAATAACTCGATCCAGCCAGCCAGACCCAGTTCAAGTGGGTGTATCAAGCACTCGAGATCCCACTCATCCAGACCAGTTTCCTTCTCGGGCATGTTAGAAGCTTAGGAACTCAAGTCACGAACTGGGCAACAATTGAGCAAAATGCTAAGGATTATATCTGACAAAGGCGGCAGCAAAGATGATATGATGGCTCGGGATCATTTCCACCGAGAACCGTTCCAACCTTTCACCTTAACGAGAGAAAGGAGACGGTTCCGTGAACGATAGGTTCCCACTAGTGGATAGGAGAAATGCAGACAGGCATCTTGATCAGATGAGACCTAGATATCTCCGAAATATTTAAGACGTATCTCCTCCATCCTCAGTGCCTCCGGGTATTCTTCAAGAAATTTACCAACTTCGTCTCTCCAAAACACATTATAAGGGTTGACATTCCAAGCCGTCGTGTACTCCCAATATTCTGGATACCAGCCACAAGTGTCCCAGTCCACAATTCCCACAATTTTATCCCCGTCAACAAGAATATTTGGGCTGTTCAGATCCCCATGCATTAAAGATGTTGAGAATTGTGAATTTTGGTAAAATGTCAGTAATTTGTTGATGTCAGGCAATCCATCCGGGGACATCTTAATCCCACTTGTAAGAAAAGAATGGAAGCTTTAAATGGTATCAAATGGTCCGAATCCTTGCACACCATCAGGAATCCGTGGGTCATAGAGTTTAGAGCCATTCACGCCCCCAACTACACCAGGTGCTGGAGGTTTCAATGCGCGCATCTCCTCAATGTAACCCGTCAGCTGCTGTAAGAGCAGCCTCTTAGACTGATCAGATCGCTCGGACCAGTTGTGGCCAATTGTTGTTGACCCGACACAAGACATCACGATATAGATGATACCCTTCCGTTCAAAGGCGCAATAAATCTTTGGCACGGGTATAGATGTGTTGGATGCAATTAGTTGCATGGTTTCTGCGGAGGAAAGATGCTGGAATGGACCATATTTGATACATATTTGGCGAGTAAGAAACAGAACTGATGACTGGCGTGGGCGGAAACGTTTTAGTGCGGCAATTGCTGCAAGCACAATGTTGCGCCGCAACCAGCTGTTTTTGAAGGATCTCTGATGTGATACAGGAGAGTTATGAGAAAAAGATGGCGTAGAGAGTCACTGTGGCCATCCAGGATGATAATGAATGGACTGCTCCGTAGAATTATAATTTGATGAGCATCTGGCAATATAATAGGGGCTGGAACTTTTGGAACCGGAATAGAGATGATCCGCTCCGACAATACCCAAACCAAACCCTGGGAAAAACCACCCTGGTAGGTCAAACATCCTACTAGATCAGACGAATAGAAGATCAATTTGATTCGCTCAATCTAGCACAACCCTACAACTTTATGAGCAGACTTGTGTTTTGATAACGTTAATATGGAGTCAACATAATGAGCTCAACGACCGAGACCCAATACTGGTCAAAAAAGTTTTGGAATTCCTATATACGAGTAACTATATGCTTGAGCCTCATGAACCAACTTTTTGTTTGGATCTAGATGGCCATCTTGTTCTGGATACAAGCCAGAACAGCCCCATGTGGATCCTGTGGCGGAAATATTGCTTCGCGCCCTGGTTTGATTATGGGATATGGTACAGTCAATGATGACGTTCCCGGCGCCCAAAATACACATAGTATACATCCGGGATATCATCTGTAGACAGATGAGACCTGGGATTTGACAAATCTGCTGAGGGATTAGGAGTCTGAAGCAAGTTGCCAGCCAAAGAGTCAGGCTAAGTACTTAAATAAGTAAAGCCCAAAGAATCTACAACTGCTCTTTGCGAAGCTCCCTGCCATACTCCCAGAAGGTATGCGCTTTGAATGCCATCATTCCTTGGAGATGCACACCACTCCCCGTTCTCTGCAGATGCCACACCTCTTTTTCCCAGATGCATACCCCTTGAGTTCATCGTGGTGGACGTTCTTTTCAACATGTTCCCAGAAGGTATTGTTGTTCTTCCATTTCCTGTTCCTTTGCTTCATGGGAAGTGAGGTATCACATATACAAAACGGGCACCTGTAGTCCTGTAGGGTTTGGGGAACGACGAATGGCGTCTCCGGACTGGGACTTGGAGATTGCCCGGCGGTATCATGTTCGGACAGGCGTCGTTGTTCACGCCGACCTAGGGGACGGGGTTCTTTCCGATGTTGAAGGCGGACTAGCAGCATCGTGAAGGCACATCGCTGCCGGAAGATATCATCAAGCTTCAAGCTAGATTGGGGCCTGCAAGTGAATTCCACAACCTGTCTCTGCTATGGGCTCTGCAATACTGGAGGGGGGTGGGGGGTAAGTTCATTGGTTCCTAGTGTCCTTGGATTCGACGGTTGAACCGTTCTGTATCTGCATGGCGGAAGTGTCGAGTTCGATTCTTTTCACGATAATGGTTCCAGAGATGGATTTTTGCGCTGTTCAACTTACTCTGGACTCTCATCTTCTCTCGGTAGAGAGCAGTTCCAGCTGCCCTGGGATTGATGTGTAGCCTGCTGCTCGGATCCTGGCAGACAACTCCTGGTTCTTTTTTGGATAGGGTCTGCATCTTTGGATGTGCTGCTATCCGCTGGATTTGCTCGTCTGTGGGCCGAGTGGGTGCCGCGGAATTGGTGTCAAGTCTGAGTGAGCATGCCAATGCTTGCACTCTTGCTCTAGATGACCTATCTACATTCATCACTTCCTGCACAACATTGTTTAGGTAGTATTTAACAGCATTTGAGTCATGGTCAGCAATCTGATCTCGCACCGATGCCGGTACCTCGTCTGTAGGTGAGGAGAAGGTGAGCAGCGCGTATATTGAATGACATGTGGGGAAGGTTGATGACATACTGTTTATGGAATTGATGAGAGTTCGCCGCACTACATACTGACTGGAAGTAGTTTCCATCCCAAATATTATTCCAATATGGCTCTCGTGCACGCATGGAGGAAGGTGATATATATATATATATTTATTTATCATTTTCTGCTGCCTTCTGCTTTTCCTTTCCTTCAGCCATCAGCTAAGTTGACGAGATAAAAGGCCACCGGCTAACCCTTGCGTACGGCTGAGAACGATGGACGCAAAATTCCGTCCCCAGTTCGTGTCCTAGTAGGACTTCTAGCTTAATCGCAACACTTGACAAGCGTTACTCGGACAAGGGGCTGGCCTGTATGTTATACTGCTGGAAAGACCTCAATCTTGCGCCATGACGGCTGTGAAGCGATTAATCATTACCTCACAATCTCCAGAAGCAAGCTGACAGGGGGGCATGGTGGGAACGAGCTCCCGTTCTGGATCCTGGGGCTGAACGGTCAACAGCAGCAGACGCCACTGTTACTAATTGGTACTGCATCATGTCCATTTTTGCTGACAAACTTCCGAGTGGAGGATGCCTTCATTTCAATGGAGCTGTATTTTGGAGATCACAGTTTGCGCGCAGCGGTCCTGACTCACAAAAGGTAGTCAAGCAGTTCCCTGTTATTCTCGACTACCCTCAAAGAATCCATCAAGTGCATTTCGCAGACAATGGCAGTTGTAAGGAATGAAGGATTCACACGTCTATCGCAGGCGATGTTGGTGCTCCGTGACGAGGGTTACCTCGAATTCGATCGCATCTTCGCCAATGGTTTCGAGCGCAACTCCATCTCGCAACACCTGCGGAGATACCATCTTGAATGATAAGTATGACTACAAAACCTGCGGCCCACACAGTGCTGGATAATCAACATAGTTTTGAAGGTTCTTCCTCGCCGACTCCAGATCCCTCCCCTCTCTTTTATTACTCATGAACACCAGGATACTCAAATATCTCTCACATCCATGGCATTATTCTGGCAGGGTAAATTAGTGAGAAAAGGAAGGGGGAAAAAAATGAAACGAAACATTCGCGAATATAATTTTCGTAGGGCTGTCATGCGCCAATGCACAATACACCATTTGTATCTATGCTAGGCATTGATTCTATATATATACCTCTCAAATGATAGTTCAACATGGCCCAAGGAAAAATCTCCGCCAACATCAGCACTAAATGGCTAAAATAATCAGCTCTCTTGCCCTGCCCAAACTTACAGATCGAATCTCTGAAACTCAATATTCTCTAAGGATCGCTTACCTTTGCTTAGAATGGTGACCAAAATTTGGCTTCAACCCGCACCGAGCTTTCTTCACCGGGAAAAAAAGAACGCAAGGAAAGCTGCGGACAACAAGAGTATGAAGATTCGATGGTTATCCGTGTAGAGAGGGATATAGATGAGCCAGCCAAACTGGTGGGCATGCAATCCGGTCGTTCCTCTAATTTGAATTGGCTTGCTACTTCAAGGCACGTAAAGGTGAGAGGGCCTTTACTTATATATACCGTGTCTCATGGCTGAGGCATCTTGAGTTGACTGCATCGTGCTTCTCACAGCTCCATGGAAATCCAATCCAACTAACTTACCGTTTATTTCAATGAGGGTCTATTTTTATCCTGCATGTCTGCATATCATTGCTCGTTAACAAATCGAAACAAATTATTAGTTAACTATTGAAGAACCGGCATCTTCGATCATATCTTTGTAGGAGTGGAAGACGCACATGAGCTCCCTCCTGCTACTTCCTCGCGCCCTTTCTACATAATATCTTCACAAAGTGCGTAGGAATAGCAGCGGGTTATCAAAAATAAATGCGAAAAGCTTCACTTTTCCATCCCAGCTTAAATACACAGAAACGACAGGTGGGACAGATCAACGTCATTCATAAGAGTGATGATGATCATGCAACGGGTTTTGTGCATGCCAACCCACAAGCGACAAGCGGGGGTGTTTTCTTTATTATTAGTTCACTTTATTATTTCCGCTTTCCCATATTTGACAACCACGACGTACTGTACTCCATCAGCAGTCGAAGATAACTGTCCGGAGCTGAGGCAGCGAGGAACGAGAACTAATATTACTTCCCCTGAGCCGGTAGTGGGCCTGGGAACCCGGCGCTGGATATGCCTTTCAGGCAGGTAAGAAGTAGTTAACTGTCTGTGTCACAACAATAACATCGCTTATGTATGTATGTATCCCTGTCACTTATCTTCGTGAGGGGGCGATCTGAGGGACGACGGCTGCATACATACGGAGTATATGTGTACTCTGTAAGTAGTTATACAACCCCAGCATGTGTAACAAAAATTGATTTCACGACATGTACGCAGCAGTGGTACACAATCACGATTGCACGACGAAGGCACAGAAACATCACAAGTTTCTATGAGATATACGAAGCAATGATGATACTCTATACGTAGTAAGCTGCAACGAGAAGGTAAAAGGGGGGTTTTGTAGCAAAATCAAGAGTAAGTTTATGATCAGTGCAGCATTTTCAACATTCCCGCCCAAATCATCATTCACATCCAATAAGAGAATTATCGGGTTTGATGCGTTTTGTCCGTGATGCTCACGAGGACTCGAGGAGGGAGAAAAAGGTGGGGGAGAAAAATGTTTAAAAGGTCTTACGCATAGTACAGTGACAAATTGAGCTTGGAGCGAGGAGTAGTGCCGAGCTAACGCAGCATGGCCGTTCCAGGTAGAACAGGGGACCGTTTTGGTGGATGGCACCAAGAGATATCAAGAGGTGGACGATGAAAGCCGGCTCTTCTTTACATTTGGCTCGGACATTTCATGTCTTGTGTTGTGTCTGATACGCAGCAAGAGGGTTTTGCTATGGTAATAATATTATTAATACAGATGTGTTGTCTGTCTCAATGTCAGTATTATTCCTTTTCGTGATATCCGCCAACATATGCCTGATTATCCCAGAAAAGCAGAGCAGCAAAAACGGAGGAAACAGGACTTGTACATCTTTTAACCATCTCCAAGTTTTCGCTTCATACATATCAGCGCACCCCTTCCAGGACTGTAATATTGATGTTACCTTTCCTGCTCTTGAGCAACTCCTGCAGAAATATTGCATCATGGACAGTTCGAGTCAGAATAGTCGCTATTCCGAAGCAAGGAATGAATGGTATCCGGAATACACAAGTCGGCCTGGCCTGGTGAGCAGACTTGCTGATTTCCCCTTTGGTGTTTTTTCTTTCTTGCCTTTCTCGTACATTTTCCCTCTTAAAACCTCCGACCTTGGCAAGGATTGGACGGTTTCTTGCGCCTGCGATTTCAGACCTTGGACCTGGCATTGCAGAAATATGCATAAAAAACCAGACATCCAAGGTTGTGCCTTGCATGCATGCATATATAGTTATTTATTTATTTAGTAAATTATGTATTCCCAGTCGAGATCTTGATCTTGATCATGATCTCAACGAAATGGAAGCGAACCCTCAACTTTTTGATAAGAGCCGCCAGTGCTCGCGCAATCACTTTCTTGCTCAGCAATTCTGATGGTAAACCAATAATAAAAAACAAAACCCTCAAGCAAGCTCTCTCTCCCGCTCACATGAAAGAGGATTGATTGATGTGCAAGAATTTAATAATCTGTAGAAAGAGCCAACAATACCAGCCCAAGGACCGATTGCTGTTGCGATCTGCAAAATGTATTTTTGCTTTTTTTTGGGCTTTCCCCCTATGAGAGACGAGAGTTTTCTGGTAGTTTGTTTTCTCCAGTGGGGATTGGTCTAAACTTACTTGGTTAGCGAAGGAGCTAATTGATGGAGGAGGGAGTTTGCGATAGAAAAATGGGGAAATGGTTACGCAAGAGGAAGGGTAGCTCTTGTCGATAGCAGGAAGTCGATGGCTGAGGGGACAGCTTTCATTTTGGCGGGTTGGTTCATCGTGCGTATTTAACGTTGAATAGCTTTAAAGAAGAAGTCTGGCCGTTGTTTTGGATTTTGGGTTTTGAGGCTGATTCGCATCAAAAACAGAAAAATGTAAACAAAGGAGAGTATGGTAAAAGAAAAAGGGGAGGATTTTGAGGAAGAATATAATCAATCGCCCACCTCACCTGGAGAGAGAGCTTGGAGCGCGTGATGAGGGGGCCCTCATTTATTCAGGCCAGGGATGACGCTGATATCGACGATCCATGGATGATTTCGGGCAGGGAATCCCAGGGGATGGCCGGTGGAAGAACCGATGTAACTCTCCCTACAAAGTACCACACATGCATACATATCTGGGTATCTACGCCGTAGGCATATTGTACGGAGCATTCCGTACGGCGCAATATCGCAATATTACATACTTGAGATGAGGGAATATGTGGAAAAACACAGCGGAAACATGGAGAGTCGCAGGTATTTGGCA
The DNA here is from genome assembly GCF_000003855.2 of Blastomyces gilchristii SLH14081. Lineage (NCBI taxonomy): Eukaryota > Fungi > Ascomycota > Eurotiomycetes > Onygenales > Ajellomycetaceae > Blastomyces > Blastomyces gilchristii. The sequence continues at coordinate 6,805,236 of NW_003101682.1, forward strand.
GACGCAGACCTTCCTCCCTCAGGTGGTAGAATGGTATTTCTCGCAGCCAATATTTCCCGATTTACTGCGTACGCAGCCTATGCATGACAGTGCCCCTGGTGGAGCAATTGCCCCTTGAACCGAGACTAGCGACAGGCGTTCCTGACGAGGCCTGTCAAGAGGTGGAACAGGTCTATCCGCGATGAGCCTTAGCGGGTGGAACCAGGCACAATGGGGGACGGGTTACTGTTTCGGGAGCAAGACAGAGGAACGGAACTGGGCATGCAAAATTACCAGCGCGGGATCTGGCCGGGGAGCAGCTCCAGGCCAGGACCGGGGCTCTGGGGAACGGTTCTTTAACTGGAAAATAGCAGGCGGAAATGTGGTTTGATTGGAGCATTTGTATGCGTGGTATTATAGCTCTGTATCGTTGATACACAGCGTCACCTATCACGGCTCATGTTGCGCATCTGCGGTCATTCTTCTTCCTTCATTCTCATTCTCAATTCTCTTCTTTGCTCTGTCTTCTTGAAACTGTATACCTATTTCACTCACAAAAAGACCTCTCGCTGTCTCAAATAGACATATCTGTCTCTTTAATATAAAAATTCACATCTATACCTTAGGTATTGTCGTTGCTGTCTATATCAAACTATCCCCTTCCAGAAATATTGTACCTATCAACTCCCTCCATATCCTTAAGTCAGCTCCCAATTCAAGTCCCCTGCTTCATTCCTTGATTCTCCCGAGATTGCTGTCTAGGATAACCTTTCTTCATTAAATCCCTCTGAAGATTTCCTGTAGACAGGAATTGCCTCTCTTGCTCTGCCTTAACAAAATCATCATCATTCTTCCCGACCAGTGATTGCAGAGGGGACAAAGAGACAAAGGAAGTCGAAGCGTGAACGTACGAAAGGCGTAGCCCGGATTCCTCAGTTGCCTATTGCATATGAGTTATCCAAGTGTCCTTTACAATGGCGGCGGATCTAGCTACGGACGGGCTATTGCCAGTGATCAAATGCTCCAACTGCAATGCGAGCGTGGGAATCTCTGAAATGGGAGACCATATCTGCGATAGGCCTTCGCAGCAACGTATGTAGCTTGTCATTATGCGCCTATAGAAATATCGCAAAAGAAAATCTGCGGATGGAATGCTAAATGATTGTGCAGCTACTCCTCCCCCCGACCAATATACAGATCGCAACCCGTTCGACAGCCCCCCGAATCCCACGGGTTCCAATCGCGATAGCAAGCCGGGAAGATTTGGACGACCACCACAAATTGACCCCTTCGTAGCTAGTATGTGCTTTTGGTCGACAAAGAAATTATTCCATGACTTGACATGCATGCTGACTTCCATCAGATCGGCCTTTTCTACATCTTGATGTTCTCACCCCTGCCAACAGTGATGGCACCCCATCTCTCTCTCCGGCGCCTCTCAAACGAAGTCAAACAACTCCGCTACCACCGACACCTGACCCAGTCAACGAAGATGGCACATATACACCTTTTGTTAGATCACATACAGTTACAGGATCCACCGTGAGGTCAAAACCTAGAACCCAGTTAGCTGACACGTATAGTCCCTTTACGACAAAACCGTTCGAAACTAGCCCAGATCGGAGCGAAGGCGATACTAGGAGTGATATTGACAATAGTCATGCTTCGATTGTGCGAGATCCCGTCCCCGATGAAGAAGAACGAGGACGACCAAAATCGAAGCAAAAGCATAGGAGGGAAATGTCGATAGATAGCAAGAGCATGCTTCGGATATCAGCAGCTAGCTCGCGGTTTGGCGATGGCCTCCTTAGTCCTTACTCGCCGAGGAAGTCGTCCGCCTCTGGACGCAATGTGATGGACGAAGTACCTCCGCTGCCTACGGGACCCATCAAGAGCTTCACCCCAGGACCCTACGACACAGTTCCTTCCTCATATCGTTTTGAAGACAAAGAGGACTTTGAGTCAGATCGCATCACAGAGACGAGCCCCCCTCAAGAGGAACCGAAGAAGGGCCTGTTCGGCAGCTTTGATTTCGGCCTACCGTCACAACCAAAGCTTCCGCGAAATTCTAACAGTTCCCACTTTAGAAGGCCCTCAAACGCCACCACCACCTCATCGATTAGCGTCAAGCCTTCTGTTTCAGAAAAGGATGATAGGTCCACCATACCCAAAAACGAGGTACCACAGTCTCCGATACGCGAATATCGAATTAATGAGGATTTTTCTGTCTCGAATTTTGCGCGAGATCTAGGGTTAAACCATAGCGCCCATCCATCAATTTCATCATCCATAGGGACCGCACCATCAGATATGGCAAGTGGGAGTTCCCACTCCACTCGACCTTCTGACGTGTCTAGCAACGCACCCTCAAAAACCGCGTCTGACAATATGTCTGACAATATGTCTTGGAATAATATTTCAATCGATGTGGAGCCGAGGCGACCGCGAGATCCGGCTGCACACTGCATGGATTCCCCGACTGATCCCTCCTTCCAGAATGGGCATCTGTCATCAACAATGAGGAAAACTGACCTACCACAACCAATGCCTATGTTACCCACAGAACCTGTAGCCGATAAACGTGTAGGATCACCACCCGCACGCACTGCCACACGCACTCCCGTAGGGCGGAGGAGCCGGTGTCGTGGTTGCCAGCAAATCATCGTTGGAAAATCCGTAGCATCTGCAGATGGGCGATTAACAGGCCGATGGCACAAAGCGTGCTTTGTCTGTCACACATGCCGCTCCCCATTCCAAACAGCTGATTTTTACGTCCTTGACAACCTCCCTTACTGCGCTCAGCACTACCATGAACTAAACGGTTCACTCTGCGGCTCCTGCAACATGGGTATCGAAGGCCAGTATCTCGAAACCGAAGAGGAAAACGAAGACTCTACTGGAGGCGCTCGGAAAAAATACCACCCCGGTTGCTTCAGATGTCGAACGTGCCACATGGTGCTACGCGGCGACTACTTCGAATGGAACGGAGTGGCATACTGTGAGCGAGACGGACGGCGTGCGGCAGCTGCCATGCATCCGGCCCCATCGCCGCCGACGATGATGCCACCACCACCAGGCGGACCGGGCTTCAGACGGCCACCGTATCCTCCACGGGGATACCCTGGAGGAGGGTATGGACCGGGACCCGGACCCGGACCGAGATATGGACCAAGAGGTCCTGGAATGCGACACCCACCAAACCATCCACCCCATTCAGGTTTAAATGTGCCCGGTCAAGGCATGTATCCTAATAATAATAATAATAATAATAATACGCGACGATATCCCGAGCGGAGGACTACGAGGTTGATGATGATATAATGATGCCCCAGCTCCGTGCTCCGCCCTACCCTGAGTTCCGCCACTGGTTTATATTATATGTATGGATTTCAATATAGACCACGGGCGCTAACACAACACACATGCAATCGTCTTTCTCCGTTCTTCCTTTCCTTCCCTTTTGAAAGCCAAGGTGTTCTATTGGTCTGCTTCTTTTTTTTTTCATTATTTTTTTTTCAGTTTTGGTATCTTGTTTCCCTTCAGTGACCCGTTGGTTCAAGGGATTCGCTGTTATTGGGAGTTTCGTCGGAAAACTATTTGATTATAGGGCGTACGGGATCTAACCTTTCTGAGGTATATGACTACATTGTTTCATTTTTATTTGTTTTCTACCTTTCCTTCTCTCTTCTCTTTTTCCTTCTCCCTTTTTTTTTTTAATCTACATTTAAATTCCCATCGCTATATATTCTCACCTTGACTCACCAACTGTTAATACCACTGTCGCACAAGCTTGTTGCCCTTTCTTTGATTTTAGCTCATTTATATATATATACCCATATCCCCTTTGTTTTTTTACCTTGAGCCCTACTAGATGTAGATAGGTCCGGTTCGTATCATTATCACTTTATATATACTGACTGTCCTTTTCCATCATTTTATCAACTCATGCCAATCAGCTGTGTCCAACGTACGTAACTCTCATCCCTTCCTGTGTCGTTTTCTCAACCTTCTGCTCGGGGACTTTGGATTTGGGCGGATTCTTTTACTCTACAGTACGTACACGGGTTGCTATTACCCTTGCATCCCCTTTAGGGCACGCACAACCACGTGATAAGTAATGCCAAGAAAAGTGGTCACATGTTGCTAAAAGTTCGCTTAGTTTCCCCTCCCTCCAACCAACAGAGGACCTGTGGCGCAACGGTAGCGCGTCTGACTCCAGATCAGAAGGTTATGTGTTCAAATCACATCGGGTTCAGTGGACTAAGCTTCCTCAGTTCTTTTCTTTTCCCGTTTTTTTTTTCCTGCTTCTTGGCTGCTCAACAGCCGCGAGATCTTACTCGTCAAGCTTCTGTGGTAAAGATTTTTATTTTTTACTTTTGGAGCATTTTCATATCTTCTCCTTTTCTTGTTGCTTTGTCGAAAATGTGATCTTTCGGTTAAATCTCAAGCGTTCGTTAAATTGCGAAACTTTCATTCTTTTAAACGGTTAGCCTAGTAGAACAGCTCTCTCTATCTTTACTAGTTAGTTAACTACTCTAACATATGTAATTTCGGCCCCTTTACCTCTCTAACTACCATCCGCCAACCCGATCTTTGAAACCCCCTCATTTCCCCTTCATCGGCCCTAACATCCAACTCGGGTGGGTCCGCAGAATCACCTCTCGATCCCTATACCAAACCCCGACAAGCCGATTCAACCACGTCGCTAGCCTCAGCGCAAACTTGCTCACCTGCGACTGCACAATCGGAACCGCACCGCTCGCGTACCCGGTCTCCAGCAGATCAGTATCATTGAATACCTGGCTGAAGACATAATCGCACGTCAACGCATTCGCGTCGCGGGACCAGGCGAGGGCGCAGGCAATTGGGGTCGGTGCATTCTACCTGCTTGACTGGGGATGTAGAAATCGTCCCTCTTGATGCGCGAGAGGAGCTTGGAGAAGTAAGGGTCGATGGTTTGGTTGGAGAAGCCGTTGTCGACTTTTTCTTCGGCTGTGATGATTGCGGCGTCCCAGACCTGCATGGGAGGGTTGGTTGGTTGGTTGGTTGGTTTTCCATTTCTCTTTCGTTTCTCCATTAATCGAACGACCAGAACTTCTTTATGTCCTGAAACGGGAGTTCTTTTGGGCGAATACCCATGGAGTGCAGATTGGTCTCTTTTCCGCCAAAAGTAAGGGGATATGCGTTCCCACCAAGTGCAACCCCCGTATTGTTGAGTGGCTGGGTGATGTCACCAATGAAATCTGGCAAGGTCATGTGTGTCTCGAGAAGAGGGGAAAAAAAACCCCTAGAAGAAAACAAACACCAGAAATAAAAATGGATGAAGAAAGGACCAAATCCATCATATCATAGTCCCGAACACCATAGAGATGAATAAGGAAACAAATCTCAAAAATCCTCTTGTGTCACTGCAGTCTGTAGTTGAGAGACTTGATAGGAACGGAATGATATGAATGAAAGTAAATCTCATCTGGTAACTCCAATTGAAGCCAGAACAGAATAACAAGAACAAGACAAGAACATCACTCATCAATCTGCTTCACTACCTCCCTCTTCTGCTTCTTTTTCTTCTTCTTCTTCAAAACCCTCAACTCCTCCAACCACCTCCACATCTTGTCCTTCCTCACTTACCCACTTCTCCCCTTCTCACGACGGTCACTACTGCTATCACCAGCACCCTCATCCTCAACATCAGCCACGCTCCCCTCTGCACAGCCATTCACAACAGGAAGCCCGTTCAACACCCTCCCATTCTTCGTCCCGGCCTAGAAGGGAATAGAGCACATACGCGCAAGGAATTTCAAAGCCATGGAGCACGCGATGTCCGATTCATGTTTGAGTTTTCCAGATTTGATGGCATGTACGCAAGACTCAACCTTGACTGTGGCATTTGCAAGGGCTTGGACAATGCATCCCGGCTCAGTGCAGTCCCTGTTGTAGTAAACGTTTCATAGGCCGGGGGCTATGAGTGTGCCAATATATATCAATAATCGGTATTTTCATTCAAATAAAAAATTCTCTCTATATTCCTCAGACTTTATGCATATTAATTGTATTGTGTTCAAACAAATCTACAAATAGATATACAGGGATAGGAACGCAAAGAAAGGAGATATCAACTCACGTTATCCGCCGGATTGATATAGTGCCATGTGGGCGAATCCTTCCCCTCATCTGTGCGCCCACACTCGTCTGCCCACGCGGCCGCACGGCCAATCGAGCCATCATATTGTGGTTCGACGATATGTTTGATGATCCTGTTCGTCTGCGGTGTCAGGAAGCTCTCGACCATAAAACTCCTTTTGGCTATGAACCTTCGTGCCCCATGCTTGTGCGCTGGGAGACAAGAGAGCAATCAGTGGGATAACCGATTTAGAGGCGAACAGCATGGCCGGTGGGTTATATTGGCCGTGGTATCTCCATGAGTAGCCCATTTTTACGGGATGGCGCTCGCTATTTGTAGTATACGTTACATTCAGTTTTCGGAGAATGATTGCTGGTCCTCTAACGGATGCGACGACATGGATGCAGGTGCTTCGTTCTGCGGAGGTTAGTTTTCTCGATGAAGATGCTAGTAAGCAAGAAATCCCAACGCTCAAATTAGGGCTGGTGAGTGGTGGCATCTCTGCATTCTTAGTGGTCACAGCAGCCCCTCATGCGCAAGGAACACAGGAGCTTCAGCAGTTCGTTGGTTAAGTTGGATGCCCATGGATGGGGATTTAGTTGAGGCGAGGACCGATATCCTCACTCTAGTTTTGCACGTGCATTGTGCAACTTTGCAGTTGGTGTCTCCCTGTGGCTGAAGAACCCGTTTCCTATCAACAGCAAGGTATTGGACCTTCGGGTGAGATTCACCAAGAATCATGGGAGAATGAAAACAAAAATGAAAACTAGGTGATCATCGCTGCCGGAAGCCATGGTACCGAATATTGATTTCCCTTTATCCTTCTGTGGTTGCATCGCGCTGGAGAGCCGGGAGCTCCGGACCTGAACAAGGAATCAATATTTCACGAGTCGGCTCGTCTATGTCTTCACGGAAAATCTGGCTGCAATTGGCATCGTTCTTCCTTTCGCATACTACTAGCAAGTGTTTGATGAGATGCGCACACTTACAACCCTTCCACTCGCGTTGGGTTGCCCTGAAAAAAAAAAAAAAAAAAGTAAATATCAAACCATTTTGAGGCTCAAGTTTGGATCTTATATCCGTAGAAGCAATGTTGTCCTCAAGCGTTGACGGATGCTTTGTATCGTGGAACTTGGTGCTAGAAGTCGACCGGAGTTAAAACCATTATGACTAACAAAGATGGGTCCATTTCTTCGGTTTCCCTTGGAAGGCACTACTTCTTTGGATTCTTCCAGGTTGTAGCGAGGTTGCATGCGGTCTTTAGAAATGCGTTGTTCACGGCCTGCAGAAATATATGAATTGAATGATTCCTTGGTGTGGACCGTAGATAATAAAAGACCAGAGAGGCACCCAAAATGACTACGAGTGCAATGGTCTAGTGGACTAGGTGCCGTTGAAGTACTCGATGACAGGTTTCACCACGCGCGCCGCGCCGAGCTTTGGCCAGCCTCCTGCTCCAGCTTCTTATCCACGTTGAATGATGGGCAAAATTGAGACTCATCAAAGAAAACCCTTCATCTCAGGAGCTCCCATCAACCACGTTATTGAGATCTGAGCAATCAATAAACTTCTTTGAAAAAGGGAGAAAAGAAAAAAAAAAAAGCTTCGAACTGCCTATCCTCAAACCTGATATCAATGAGAAAGCCACGTTTGCTTACTGGTCACCATTCAAGCCCAAGAATCGAGATAGCACGTCTTGAAACGAATAAACAGCCGAAAGAACCTCCAGTCTTGGGCTAGCCAGATTTACTATGTAGACATGAGTGAGGCTGCGGCTGTCAAGCACATATGCTGTAGATGCATTCCCCCTCCAGAGTCTCCAACTTTCCAGCTTTCCTCGGGATGTTGTACGTAATCCCTACTACGGAGTACTGAGCAGGCAATGCGGGGAGGGCTAGCGAAGGCAAGATCGAAATTTATTTTGCCCTTAAAATGTTGGGAAAGCGCAAATATGTACGTACAGTAGCATTCCACTGAGGCCCAGACGATAAGAAGCGGGAAGGCGAAGGATCTGAACAGCAACATCGTGCATTACCGCGCCCAATTATATCTGGAGGCTTGTTTTTGGGTTAAAATTGGGGGCTTTAGGGCCAGATCCACCGTTCCACGCCGGTCACGTGTCGCCGATCGTAACACATGTTCCACCATTGATTTCAGTGACATGTTGCTGAAAATTAAATGTCAAGATGGCATTGAAACGGCACAGGACTTCTTGACACCATCAGGGAATGGCTCAGTCACCATGTAATCAGTGGATGCCACTATCAAGATACTACTGAGATACTGCAAGCCATGATATACTGTTCTGTCAGCAAAATCAATACTTGTATACTATTCAGCTAGACTAGTTAACTACTTCATACAAATCAAATTACTATCTAAAGAAATGAGACATCTCAAATGTAATATAAATATCTTATTGTCTGAGATTTATACATTAAATAATCATCATTTTTATCAGTATTCAGTATTGAAATATTATATAATACTGTCTTTTAAACTGCTAGAAGTCTGATAATAGTATAACTGTCAGAATTCTCTTATAAAATTAACAGATTCAGCAGATGATTCTGTCTGATATAATGTAGAGAAGTAAGTATAAAGAAAATTCACTTAATTTCTCTCATTTCATGAACAAAGATAGTTATAATTCAGTCAAGATCAGTCTCTTAATATTAAAGAATATTTCTCTTTATAAGAGAGATTCAGTGAACATACTTTCTGATTTATATATTAATAAGTTAATAACTGATTGATTGATTAGTTGAAGAGATATACTGAACTAAGAATATCAACTTATTATAGAAAAGAATCAGATGATAATCTAGTTTTAAAACTGAGAGCTTATTTCAATCAATATTATAGAATTCTCACAGATTATTAAGAAATGAATAAAGTAATTCAAGCTTAAAGAGATTTATAAATTGTATATTAACTTTCTCTAATATCTTATTTAATAATAGATAATTAAAAATCTTCAGAGTAATATATTCTTTATTAGTATTAATTTAATAAGAGTAGTTTAATGAAT
>NW_003101682.1:6814479-6832829 GCF_000003855.2 Blastomyces gilchristii SLH14081
CTTTTAATACTAGTTATAAGATTCACTGAAAACTCATCTATAAGAGTAGTATTTTTTTCATATTCTGATAATTTATTCACTGTACTAGATTCTTATAGTCTTAATACTTATTCTCTTCTATCAGAATATTATAATTGTTAGATACAGTGTATTCTTTAATCAGCTTAATATAGTATAAGTTAATATATATATTTAACTGACTCTTCATATATTATATAAGCTTTGCTTTTTTAATATAATTACTGCTACTGATATACATAGTAACTGTACTTATAGTTGAAGTAGAGAATGATTGATAACTAATAACTGAATCAGTTTAAAATAATTCAAATATCACTGCTACTCTTGCTACAGCTTTAATAAGAAACTATAACTATCAGTGAGCTGTAAGTATGATTTGATAAGTTACTTCAGAATTATTTTCTCTTAAAGATTAAGATATTAATAGACTATTACTTCTTATAATGACTGTATATATCTGAATAATAAGATTAATAGATGATTGATTTTAACTTTATACTGAAAATTCTGCAGAAATAATCTGCTTAATTACTGAACTAAGTCATTTCTCTCTAAGCTCACACTGTAAGATAAGAGATATAATGATTAAAGCTTAAGCATGTTCTTAAAGCTGATACTTCTTGAGATGAGTAATTAATAACTGTAAATAATTTTAATTATAAGAAAAGAAAAATATCTGTAATATTCAGAAGTATTCTTACTAATTATACAGTAATAGAACAGAATAGATCAGTAATAAGTATAAAATCTCTAATATTTCAGTGAACTCACTATAATATGAATCTGAAGAAAAAATAAGATTAAATTCAAACTTAAGTATATTTAAAAAAGAGATACTGTCTGTACTATCATACTCTGCTCTTGATATATTTAATCTCTGTATATGAGATTCAGCAGATCATCTAGTTTAATCTGAAGATACTGTATATAATGATGAAATCAGCTGTTATTATATAAATTATAGTTCAAATTCAGTTAATTCTTGTTATTAATAAAATAGTTTTAATAAAATCTTCTTACAGTTGATTCTTTGATCTCTGTATTACTATTTTAGTGTAATATATCTTTAAGAAATACTATATAAGATATAATCACTCTTATCTTTTCTTCACTGATATTTATTATAACTCTCTCATAATTCAATATAGATAAGTTATGTGATAATATAGTAACAGTGTCAGAAAAATTAATATTATAAGAATTAAAGATTAGAGTAAAAATATTATTTCACTTTAAATATTTAATAACACTCAGTGCAGAAATTATATAAAAACTTATTAAGCTTCAGTATATATTTCAATATAAATTAAATTCATCAATAAATAATTGATATAATAGAGAAATAACTTGTATATCAGAGTAAAATATACTTTTCAAAATATCTTATTCATATGCAGCAATTTCTAACTCAGTCTGAATTGATAAAGATTTATAATATAATTATATCTCAACAGCTTCAGTCTTAATTCTTATAATCTGATAAAGAAAATACTAATCTTTACTCTTATATTTCACTGATAGATTGAAATTCAATTCAAATATTGTATTTATATAAATATCAAGTTGATTTAGAAGCTGAGTAATTAAGATATATTTCATCTCATCTTTTATTATGATTAATTCAAATGAGATAAATGATAGATTCAAGAATGATAATCTTTATACTATCTGAGAAGTATAGTAAATGACTTCTTGAACTTTCAGAACTATTATATGAGATCTTATTTCTATATCTGAATATCAGTGATTACATCTGATAAAACATACTCTCTTAATATGAGATATATCATTCAACTCTGATTTGCAGTAGTATTTGAGATTCTCACACTGATATTGAATAAAATTAAAAGAAAAAAGAGATTTATTTATTAATGAATATTATATAAAGTTACTGAAATAATATTTGACAGAGCTTTTCTAACTGTAAGATTATCATAACTTAGTGAGATTATTGACAAGTTTCATCATTTCTATATATATCTATCACTGAAAATTTGAAGATTTGAGAAGAGCAGATATTAATGAAATTGAATTTTAAAAGTAGAGTGATCTTATAAAGAATACAGTGAGATTTTTCTGAGCAGAACTCAGAGTTAGCATTTGTATTGATAATACTATTGAAATTAACATTTTCTTAACTGATAAAATCAGAAATTATACTCTGTATTGTTTTTTCAAAGTTGATAGGCCTTCAGAGAGCAGACTTATCAGTGATATATTCTTCAATAAATACAGAATTTGCAGCAGTGATTGATAGTTTTTTCAGAAAATATCTGACTCTTTAGCTCAGAGTCTCATTGTCAAAATAAATGAATTCATTTTAAAGTTACTGTGTTTGTGAGCTATGTCAATTACTGAATCAGAATCAATAAATTCATCAGTAGAATGAGAAACAGTAGTAATATCTTATTATTATTATTATTATTATTATTCTTCAATTATAGATGTATGTAGTCAGAGACTATGACATCTATCTGAGAACTTTTAGTTCTCAGAGTTTTTCCTATATCTGTAAAGTTAACTATTATACATTCATCAATTTCAGATATGCAAAATCAGAAAATTCCAGCTCAGAATATAAAAACTATTTACAAATTGCAGTGTGTTAACATCTTCTGATACTTTGAAATCATTTGACAGTATCATGACAAAGGAAAAGAGAACACAGTCTTAAAGATAGACACATTAAATAGATAGATAGAAAGAAATTAAAAGAAAAAGATAAAGTAAAGAAAGACTGTAATAAAACAAATTATTAAAAGATAGTATATAGCTGTTTTAACAGACTATATCTGGTTGATTTCCTTCTCTTCATATTCAGATAATTCTGAATTTAGCCATTTTCTTCTAGCTGCTTGAGTTTCTGATAGAAAGTTTATTAAGTATTTAATTCCTGTCTCAGTTGAGAATAGAAATCTGATATTTAATTGATTTAGATCATACTTCTCTTTCAATCTGACTCTGAGACTATTGTATAATGCACAGTGCATTACAATATACTCAGAATTCTCATTTGTATTGCAGAATGAGCATTATATTGAGTCAAATCTATCATCAAATCTTTGTATATAAGATTTGAAATAGCCATGTTCTAGTTTTAGCTGTATTATAGATGAGAATATTTTCTTTTTACATTTAATTAAACAAGATTTTCACTTGGGTTTTATTTCAAATCTTGAATAATGTATACTCTTCTTTTGTTTCTGCCAGCTTTCATTTCACTTGTCTAAATAAGATTCTTTTATTTTTCTCTTTATAAAAGACCAGGACATAATTTTTTAAATAGATCTGCTTAATTCTGCACCCTTTTTTACAGCTGAATCAGTCAATTCATTGTCATGAATATTCATATGAGCAGGAACTCAGTGAAGATGAATTTTCAGCTTTGATATTCTTCTCTTTTGAATTTTCAAAACAGAGTTTAAGATCAGTTCAAGATTCATTTGATCATTATGAATCTGACTATTTCTAAGTCTTTTTAAAGCAGCTTGACTATCAGAGAATATTCATATCTCTTTCAAACAATTTTCTCTTTTATAAGATTTTATTTCAATGAGTTTGAAAGCTTTCACTATTACAAATAGTTCAGCATCAAAGACTTCACATTCACAGTCTAGATTTCAGAAATCTGAGATAAAATTGATATTATCTTCAGTATAAGCAATGCCTGCATCTAATCTATTCAAGTTCTCATTTTTTGAGTCATCTGAATAAATCAGAATAGAGTCTTTTATATTAATTGTAGAAATTCTCTTCAAATACTATTCATATTCTTTCTCTTTTAATAGTTCACTTATTTGTAAGTCTATAAGAGATTCAAGCTTTTCTCTCCAGAGAGATAACTTCTCATGATCAACTTTTTCAACATTCAAAGAAGAAAATTAATTTTTAATCAGAGAGTATAGTCTGTACAATTGAGAAGACATTTTCCTTGAAGAATTATTTTCATTTTAATCAAGAAATCTATTTCAATTCAGTTCATTTTCAGAGTTAATTGATGAAAATGAAGAGAAGACTCTTTCTCTGATTATATAATTTAAGCTCATCTTTACAACTCTCAGAGCATAGTTCATACAGGTCTTTTCAAATCTAATAGCAGAAGAAGGAATTGAAGCTTCAATTTTCATTGCTTTGATAGAAGATGATTTGAATACTCTCAGAATTCTTCTCAAGGCTCTGTTTTACAGACTTTGAAAGAGTTCAGTGAAAGTCTCTTGATTATTTCATCAAACTTAAACTTCATAATCAGCTACTGATGTAATACAGGCTATATATAACTATCTCATAGCCTGGAAGAATAGACCTCTCTCTGTATTTGATAGTCTGATTATGTTGTTCAATAGTCTTTCTGCCTTGACAGTTCTTTGTTGAATATGATATTTAAAATTCAACTTGGAGTTTAATCATACTTCTAATCATTTGACATTTACACTGGGTTTAATCTCTCTATTTAAAAGAGTTAGAGATAGTTCTTTCTCATTGAATCTAGAAAAGAAATGAATTAACTCAGTTTTATTCATATCAAATTGAATTTGATTGATATCTGCTCTAACAAAGATTTTCTTTACAGCTTCTTTAATTACTTTTAAATTCTCTTTAATAGTTTTTGAACTATAGACTAGATCAATATCATTCATATAACTCAGAGATCACACTATTCTCATATTTCTATTTTTGAATAGATATGCAGTGTATATTGCAAATAAAATGAGTGAGATTGAAGATCTCTGTGATACTTCTATTTTTATCTCAGTCTTGTCTTATTTCATTTCATCAAAGAAGAGTTGTATAATTCTTTTAGATATAAAACAGTTAACTCATTTTATTAGAGAAAGTGGCAGTTTTAATATCTTCAATGTCTGAATTAACTTTGACTTTAAAACATGATCAAATGCTTCTTTTATATCAATAAAAACTGCAGTTGAGACCAGACTCTCATGCTTTGCTATTTGAATATCATGAATAACTGAGAGAACAGTGTCAATTGCAGAACACTGTTTTCTATCTCTCATTTATTCACTGAATAAAAGAGAATCATCTATAGAGCTTATAAAAGATAGTTAAGTAGCTATTATCTTTTCTAAAACCTTTCCTAGGCAGTTCAATAGAGATATTACTCTATATGACTTAGAAATTGAAGTTTTTCTATTAGATTTTACAAGAATCACTCTGATAGCTTCTCTCCAGTATTCAGAATGATATTTATTTTTCAAGAGATTGAAAAAGAGCTCAAAATATTCATTCTTTAAGTAGGAATATGTATTTTGAATAATTAAGTGATTAATTGAATCAGGACCTGCAGCAGTTTTAACAGAACTTGAGAAGATAGCTGACTTTAATTCATCTTATGTAAGATCAGGTCATTCCCAGTCATTTTCATCAATGTAGTTGAGAAGTGATATATTCTCTTCCTCTTTCTCTGAATCTGAATCTGGTGAGTTCTGAAAGAGAATTCTCATGAAAGCTTGACATTTTTTCTCAAAAGAGTTTGCTGTATATGATTTATTCTGAAACTCATATTCTAAGATTGGAAGTTTTGCTACACTTCTTGTTTTAGTATAGTTAAAAGCTTTAAAAACTTCCTTCTCTTGTGCTTCTTTAAGAGATTTATTCCAGCAGTCTGTTTTAGCTCTTTTAATATCTGAAAAGTATTCATTTCTGACAGCTTTGAACTCTTCATCAGATATTACATCATTCTTTCAATCTCTTCTAGCAGTAGCTAATTCTTTTCTTTTAGATGAGATATTCTCATTTCATCAAGGTTTTGAATACTCAGAAGATTTTCTCATTGAAATATTATCTCTAACACTTGTTAGAATAATAGATGTAATAAGCTTCACTCTATTCTCAAGTATTTCATTTGAGATATCTTGATCAGAATTTCAATATAACTCATTCTGTCTCTCAGATTTTAACAGTTTTATACTTTCTTTAACTGCTTTTCAATCAGCTTTTTCAAAGTTATACTGATTAGAGAGAAGAGAATTTTCACTCATTTGTTTTTCACTCAGTTCAATATTAAATTGAATAATCTCATGATCTGATTCTAATGTCTCATTTAAATCAATAAATCAGTTTACAAGTCTTCTTTTCATTAGATTTTGTGCTATGAAGATTAGATCTATAATAGACTTCTATTTCATGCCTTTTCTAAAGAATGTTTGTTGATCAGACTTATTAACCAAATCTATTGAATGCTTAAAGATTCATTCAATCAGATTATCAGCTCTCACTGCTCTCTTGCATTCTGAATTTCATCAGAGATGATGTGCATTGAAATCTCCTGCAATTATAGAGTTTCTTAATGAAGTTATGTTCAGAAATCCTCTATCAATTGTTCAGATATTGTTATTTTTCTTCAATAACTTTTCATTATAGATATTTATGAGCTGTATAGTATTAAACTCATTTTCTTTATCTATAATATCATTCACCAGAATATCAGGGTCAGATATGATATCAAATCTTAGATTAAATTAATATCTTAATCTCTTTCTTTCATAGATCACTACTCTTGACTTTATCTCAGACTTTTGAGATAGAAAGCAGTAGTAACTTGAATGAGAAATGATATAATTTTGCTCAGCATCAAAATTCAGTTCCTGAAGTAGTACAAAATCAACTTTTTATTCAAATGTAATTTAAAGATAAGAATAAATATAATTTGAGTTTCTATTCACATTATTTTAAATAAATGTGATTTTTGAAGAGTTTTTAAACTTTTTTTGTTATTTTTATTGTATATTCATACTAAAAGAGAGTAGAGATAGAGTAGAATCTAGTCACTATCATCAGATAGTAGATTATAACTATTTTGAAAAGTAGAGATCTCAACTGCTTGTATTATATCTAGTTTATCATCAGAGTCATTTCTCAATTCTCTAATTTTAACAGAAGTTTGAGAATTCAAATTCTGTTTACATTTAGCTGAAGAATTGAAGTTTGAAGATTTAGATAGTTGAGAGTTTCTTCTTTTTAAGCTTGCAGTTGTAAGTCTACTGGCTTGACTCTTATCTTCAGTTCTAGATTGACTTTGAGCTTCATCTTTTCTTCAGTTCTTTTGAGTTCTAGAATAAAACATACATTCTTTTGAGTTAGATACATGTTTTTCTTTGCAATTAGAGCACTTAAGCAGAGTGTGTTGACATATTTCACCTCTTTTTGAGCATGTTTCACATTTATACTCACTAGTTTTGTGATCTCTGACACAGAATGCACATTTTGAGTCTCTGAAATAGAAGATTGCAAAGTATTCATATCTTTGACAGTTTGAACACTGTGTTTGAGCTTTGAGATTCATTCTTGAGTCTTTGTATTTATGAACTCTCATTTTCAAACCTGTTACTCTTACTTCAGAGATCTTTGACTGTTTAAGTATTTTTATATATATTAGAACAGAGGCATTTCTCCTGCTTTATCTGAACTCAATTGAATTTAGTTATACAGGCTTCTTTCTCAGTTGAATAGAGTTGTATTCTTTCAATTCATTTTTGAGAAGTAGCATTCCTTCTTCACAGTCAAAAATTTCAACTGAAATATTATGAAGAATGAATTTATCTCACTTTTCATCTCTTTCAGATAGAATTGTTGTGTTTAGCAAAGATTCTACTGCTGACTTTCAGAGATTCTCATTCTGAATAAGGAATTCAGCACTGAATTCAGGCATTGTAGTCAGAATGATGAAGTTTTCAAAGAATGATGACTCAATTGAAGCTATAACTGGTTTTTAAACTTCAATATTAGTTATCAACTGAGAAAAGAACTGCTGATTAATTTCATTTCTGATTCTGAAAATGAGATTTGAGTTTAGCTTGTTTCTTTGCAGAATGTTCTGATTTGAGACTTTGAGAATAAGTCTTCTATTTCTGAAAATTTGAAAGTTTTTCTCTTTTTGCATTTTCTTTTTCACTTTTCTATGAATAGAGGCATGAGCAGTATTCTTCTCAGTTTTCTCAGGATTTTGAGCAGGTTTTGAGACAGCAGGTTTAGAGATAGCAGATTCAGCTGCTTGAGCATATGTTTTCTTCTGATTCAAAGAAGAAGAAGAAGTAGGAAAAAGAAAAGAAGAAGAGCAAGTTGAAGAGTCAGTGATTATACTAGAAATTTTCAATGTTTTTTAAACTGTGTTTGAGATTTCAAGTTTGAACTTGATCATCTTCTATAGTTGTCTAGTCTGAGTATGAAGAATTAACAGAACTTCTTCATTCATCTCACTTAGCCACTACTTTTCAAGAATCTTGCTTGCTTTTTCAAGTTTCTGTATTTCAAGAACTTGTTATTTTTCTATTTCTTCTTTCTTTCTTCTCTTCAGAATTTCAATCTCAGGAATAGCATTTAAGAAAGCATCTTTTTCAACATTAACTGAGTGTATTTTTAAACTCATTATTTACACTCAATGAAAAGTTGATCAGACTGTTTCAATTGAGATATTTCTAAGTCTGTTTTCAATTGAAAAGTTGGTCAGACTGTTTCAAAAGAAGAATAAAAGACTTTTGTGTATAAAACACCTGATTTTTTTCACACTAGTTCAGTAACTAGATTAGATTTTTGAAGAGAATCTAATAAACTAAAATTGATTTTTGAGATAAATCAATAAAATCTTTACAATCTCTTTCTTGAGATACAGTGAGGAAAAGTATGATATCAATTGATAATAAATCAGATAATATGACAGTTTTTAAGAGAAAAACTGATAAAAAATAAATCAATTTTTTGCAGAGAAATTGATTAAAACTATTCAATTTTATTCTAAATTATTCAATTCTCCTCACACAATAAGTGTGCAACTCAAATCAGTTAATAAAGAGTGTAAAAAAGAATTAAGTATTAATGAAAGCTCTTCAGCCACTGAAAAAGTAATTCTTACTTAAAAGAATATGAAATTATGATAGAAAACAGCTCTGTTTTTAATTCTTTGTAAGAATATTGTGTAAAACCCAGAGAAAAACACCTTACTTTTTCAAGAGAAGTAAAAAACTATTTCTAAGATCTTTTTTTTTTTATGCATTGACTGCTGCAGAAGAATGAGATAGAAACTGCTAAGATATACACTACTATATATTCTCTATCAAGACTTTCCCTCTTCAGAGTCTTGATATTATAGAGAATATAAGTCTGTTTCTATATAATAATATAAATATTGTCAGTGAGATGTAGAGGAACTGGTTATTTATATCTCAAAATAGAAGACTTTGTCAATGATTATATCAATATAGAGTTAATTCTCAAATTCAATAGAAATCTAGTGTTACTGTTCTCAATCCCTTGCAGAATCTATTGAATATTGAGATATTAAAACTAGATTTAATATATCTCACTGTGCAGGAATCAAAGGCTCAGTCAGACCTTGAAGTATACTGATTTTATAGTTGTTGATATGCTGTTGACTTGTTGTCTGCTGATTATGTATTGAATGCTGTTGCTGAGGTATCTTTTTGTATTGTTCTGCCGGGGATGAGCCAGATTGAGAGAGGTAGTACAAGAGTAGACTGACCGTGTGACCGTGTCTGGGACCAGGACCAAACTTTACAGTTGTCACGTTGCCTAAAAGCATTACTTCTGATCATGGTTTGTGTTTATCACATTGATCTCAAATCACATTATTTCAAATATTAAAGGTTTCAGATTCACTTTTCAAATAAAAATCTAGTCTCAGATAAAGAATATGTTTGAATTCTTAGTCACATTTTTATTCTGATCTCATTATTGAGAATGGCATTAAATAAGATCATGAAATTATTTCTCACTTACATAATATCATAACATAGTGCTCATTTGTTGAAAATTCAACAGAGAGTGTTATTAAATATCATTACTTTTCTAAATACAGATTATAATTCATATAATTTTAATTATAAAAAAAACAAAAAATATAAAAAAAAACAAAAAACAAAAAACAAAACAAACATAAGAAAAAATCATAATTAAAAAAAAAAAAGAAAAGAAAAAGAAAAAAACAAAAAATAAAAACAAAAAAAATCAAGATCACAGAGTCACAGCACTTTTAAAATACTCACTTCTCAGAGTCTTTATAATATTTATTATCAACTGTGTATTTCTCACAGTGAGAGTAACACAGCTGTAATGAGTCATTGCCTTAATATTATCTAATAAATAATCAGTATATATCTGTATAAATGTGAATAATTAGAAAATATACACTTAAAAAGTGTGATCAGGGTGAACTCTGCTGTCACTTGAATGACATCAAGAGCAGAATGCTGGAATCAATGATTTCTCTCATTGATTTCATGGACAAGGCACGTGAAGGTAGTCTTGAGAAATATAAGATTTCTCAACTTCTGATAAAAACAGATCTTATAGAGAGACTCTATTTTCATAATATCAGAGACTGAGTGTTATCAAAAAGCATTACTTTCATACAATGTATATACACTTACTGCAGTGATTCACTCTCTGCACACATGACTGAGAGTTGCAGCTTTTTCATGTCACATAGCTCTTTCTGAGATACTGCTGTCAGTTTGTAATTTATACAGTCTCTCAGTTCAGCACACACTGCATGTATGCAGCTCTGTGTACTGAGGCTGTGTTGGTCATTATGATCTGATATGATACTTACTTTTCACAAGCCATGTTTCATTTAAGAGAGGAAAGAGAGAAGACACAACTGTTATTTTATTGAGAGAGAAATGAATAATTAGTATTATTGAATTAATTTAATTCATCTGCATTTAAAATTTAATTAGTCTATACTCTTCAATTTGAGAGTTTCTATGAGTGTTTTAATAGTTTTCATACTAGCTTGAACTTAGTGATGAGTTGAAGAAGAAGAGAAAAGAGAGAAGAAAGAAATGAGAATAACTTATCTTTATAATATAAAAACAGAGAATTACTGCAATCATTCTTTCTAGTAACAAAGATCTGTTTTCTGCATGTATCTCTGATATAGATTATATAATAAATGTATACAAAGAATATCAATAGTGCATGTATTGAATGAAGATAATATTGCTATATAACACTATAGCTGTTTCTGTACATCTCTGAAAGCTGTTAATAGTTTCTTTATCTCTTTATATTTAATAAGTTAATAATATATTCTGATGCACTCTCTCTTTCATCATT
This sequence comes from Blastomyces gilchristii SLH14081, assembly GCF_000003855.2. Classification (NCBI taxonomy): domain Eukaryota; kingdom Fungi; phylum Ascomycota; class Eurotiomycetes; order Onygenales; family Ajellomycetaceae; genus Blastomyces; species Blastomyces gilchristii. Next base: position 6,825,589 of record NW_003101682.1, read on the forward strand.
ATTATCATTATCATCATCATCATCATTATTATTATTATTATTATCATCATCATCATCATTATTATTATTATATCATTGCCTGTCTTCACCTCTCTCTCAATACTTATTAAAATCAATCATGTCATTTCTCTTCAAATATTCTGCAGTCCTGCAGACTACCAAGGTGTGTGAGTGCCATCACAGATTGAAGAGAGAGAAGAAGAAGGTGTTCAAGTGCAGAGAGACAGATCATAAGACACATTATAATGCCTTGAAGAGACTCTGTAAGAGAGTAGAATAATAATGATTTTAAGTAACACTTCTAATAGATTTAGACTGAACTAAGTATAGAAATAATACAGATGATGCTGCCTGTGAGAGATTGAAAAAGAAGATAGTAAAGAGTCTCATACAGCAGCAGTGAGATCAGAAGAAGTCCTGAGAATGATTTAAAACCAAGATGAAGAGAGAGAGAGAGAAGAAGAGTATTACTGTAAATAAGCAGTAGCAGAAGAAGATTGAGAAGATATTAAAGTAAGAGATAAAGAAGTCAAAACTGGTAAGTTTTTTATTAAGAGATAATGATTTTTGATAACACTTCTGTTCTCTAATTGATTAGCAGGAGCTGGCAGAGAAGAAGGGAATTGAGGTCTTGTTCAGGTCTTGAATGTGCTCTATGATTCAGAACATTGAGAAGACAGCTCTGCTCTCTAAGCATGTCAATCTGCTTACTGCTGAGATGAAACCTGAGACAGCAGATCAGAAAATGTGAGATTTTGAGGCACAGATTAACCTGACTAAGAGGAAGCAGTGAGAACCCTTCTCTGAGAAGGCAGTGAAGAGAGATTTTGAGATGATTATCATCTCAGATAAGAAGGAGAAGAAGAAGAAGAAGAATGAGAAGTGAATTATAAAGAATGATAAGAAGAATGAGAAAGAGAAGAAAGATAATAAGTAGAAAAAGTTTTTTTCTTTTTATATTAGTTAGTTATAAGTTCATAATTATTAATAATTGAAATTAATTTTGAGTTTTTAAAAATTATTGTACAAGTTGTAATCAAGTCAGAAACAATATATATATATATATATATATATTTAACTATCATGATTTACAAATCACTATAATGTATAAGTATCAACATTTTTTCAACATTGATATTTATAATATTAATATATTTTTAATAATATTATCTGATAATACAATTTAGTAACACTCTCTTTCACAATATTAATATATTTCAAGAAATATGACAGAGATTAATTAAGATTATTTATTTACTTTTATATATCAATAATATTCAATCTGAGTTAGTACTAAAATTATAACTAAGCTAAGAAATAAGATTATTTTCTTTTATATTAATTCTTCTTATACACATCAGTGATTAGTTATTGAAAATAAATTATTATCTTTCTTAAATTATTATTATATCTTCTGAATTCACTTCTTTCACTTCTTTTACTTCTATTGAAGATTCACAAACTCTTCAAGAAATCACTGTGAATTACAAAGTCTATATTATTTATAATTCAATACAGAATGCTCTCTTTTAATTATAATAAATAATCACTTCATTCTTCACATCTGATTTCAGGTCACAAAATTTATGAAAAACTCAACATAAATATTAAGATGAACTATGAAATAATTATCAACAGATTGTATTATAGATTACTGAAGAGTCATCTCTCTGTTACAATTACTACAACTTCATTCAGAAATATTCATCATAAACTAATTATAGCTCTGAAGAAATTTTCTGACATTTGAAGTCATCAGAATACAGATAATAAAAGAAAAATAATCAGAAAATTACTACTGAGCTGATAAGTTACTCTATTAGATAATGATTTTTAATAACACTAACTTTCTAATTTAAAGAAAATCATGTGAAAATAACTCTGTATCAGTACTCTGATTTCACAACTCTTATCTAATAACTTCTGTGAATAATTACTTTGTATATATATATCTCTGAATCTTTCTCTTTAATCAATTGAAAACCTTGAATTCTGAACACTTCTTCAAATACTTAATTCAAATCTTCATATTTCACATTGATTCTGTCTTCAGTTCAATCTCAAGACATATTACAAAGTTAATATACAATATCTAAAATCAGAGTTGAAGAATCATTGAAGAGTATCTCTCATAGTGAATGTATAAACTAGTATAAATAATCTTATATTTATAAGAGTTATATATTATTACATTGATAAGAACTGAACTTATTAAGAGACATTAATTGAATTTGAATCATTAATCAGTAGTTATACTGAGAATTATATGACAGAGATATTAATAACTGTGATTAAAAATAACTATTAAGATATTAGTCTCAGTCTTTTTACAATTATAACTGATAATGCTGTGAATAACTACACTATGATGAAGAGCTTGAAGTAAAAATTGACTTTGCATTTCTGAAATGATAAACAAGGTCATATTCTCTGTATTACTCATGTGGTTCAACTTATGATACAAACACTGATAAAGAATCTTAATATTAAGAAAAAGAATAATGAGATGACTGATTCTTGAGATGTGAATGAGATGAAAGTAATTACTTAAGTAACTTTTGCATTTACTTTGTAAAAGATAATGTTTTTTAATAACACTTTTTAATATTGCTTTTTAATAACACTTTTTGATAACACTACTATTAATTTTGAATAGATTGACTAATAATTTAAATATCATAGATTTGAAACATTACTAATATAATTTGTATCTCTTCTAAATAATAACAATGATTTCATGATATTTAATAAATAAACAAATCAGTCACATCACTGAATATGATACTGAATATTAAAATATAGTGAAGTTCAATATATAAAATGACTGTTCAGACTCTTCAATTATATCAGATAATTGATTATTGAGTATAATACTCTGATTGAGAAAAGATTCAGATATTAAAACTTTCTAATATGAAGTGAACTTAGTTAAAATATATGATTGATTTACTGTTTCAGTTTTATAAGATAATAAAGACAGTCTCAATCACTTATACATCAATACTGCAGTCAGTCTGATAAGTATATAACAGTTTATTTACTCATCTTGAGAAGCAGTTAAATCACTCAAAAAGAAATTCAGTCTGAGATAATACTATAGCACAGGCTATTATTACTGTAAGAAATAAACTGATATATTACTACAGCAAAACTGAACAATCTTTTACAGAGTACTATACTATAACAGCTCTACTAGATCTCTTCTATCAAGTTAATATCTACACTTCTCAAGATTGAACAGAGAAGAAATGAAACTTATATATTAAATTAATCTGAGACTACTACAATACTAACTATCAGAGATTTGAATAAGCAGATGTTTAAAATATGAAGACAGTGAAATATAATTCTCTAGTAAGTAATAATCTTTGATAACACTTCATATCTCATAGAACTATAATACTAACTTTGAAACAGAACTTGTATATATTGATTATAACTAAAAATCAGACAAAACTACATACTTATAAAACTGAATTTAATCACTATCTTCAAGATAATCTGATGAATTTACATGTCAAATCAATTCTAGAGTTATGAAAAATTGTTGAGAGTATATATTCAACTATTGCACTGATGATATATAATATTCTGATAATTTTATTGACAGAGGTGAGAATGAAGTGAAAGTTTAACTTAAGTCAAGATATTTATCACTATCACTGAGAACAATTATAAGAAGAAATAATCAAGAAACTCATGATTATAAAATATGAAATTATCAGATAGTTTAATATCTCTGATCACAGTATATCAGAGAAGTGTAGTTTTCATGAGAAAGTGAAGAATAAACTTGTACAAGAATATATTTAGTTGTTTCATGAGTGTTATCAATAATTATTATCAAATTCTGATTATATAAGCAATCACTGAATGAACTGAATAGAACTGATTTTAATCTTCAGTCTCAGTCTTATTCTGATTTTAAAAGAATGATCATCTTTCATAGTTTATTCTGAAAAATTACTCTCATTTCACTGTTATTGAATTAAATCTGGTCATTTTTCACATCATTTCTCTCAGAAATGGTTCATTTTCAGATTTTTTTAAGGCTTGGTCCTGGTGGGACTCACGCTAAGAAATGTATGAGACCAGACCAAATGGGATCAAATGTGAAATTCATGGTCCCGCCGGCCAGTCTATACAAGGGTGAGACTTGGTGTTGAAGTCTAGATACACTGACGACAGACTGTGAAGATTGCACTTCAGAAGTGTCCGTTGGTTATGTGCTTGATATTATCGCCGAGGTATCTTTTTGTATTTTTCTGCCGGGGATGGGCCAGATTGGGAAGGGCGGTACGAGGGTGGGACTTGGCATTGGTGTTTTGGAACATCAAAGATGGACAGGGTTTTCGCGGAGGTCGCTCCTCAGATATCTCCACAACTACAGATCGGGGATCTTCCAAAATTGAGAAGATTGGTGCATATGGCTAGGTCTCTTCACCTTACAATTTGTATGGCAATTTGGCCCGGGGTTGTGGTGTGGTAGGGGAGAATGGGGGATAATCCCACGCAGGAGTTCCGAACGACGTCTGGTTCACGTTTGGCTGGATAACTCCACCACCACATGGGGTATGCGGTCGGCGATGGGGTCAAAATGCTTGTACGATCGAGGGCTTTTCGATGGATCTATCGGCGGGTTCTTATTCGAAAAATCGAGCGAGTTCGTGGTGGAGCGGTTGTTGTCGAACAATATCTTATTATTATTATTATTATTATTCTTCAATTATAGATGTATGCAGTCAGAGACTATGACATCTACCTGAGAACTTTTAGTTCTCAGAGTTTTTCCTATATCTGTAAAGTTAACTATTATACATTTATCAATTTCAGATATACAAAATCAGAAAATTTCAGCTCAGAATACAAAAACTGTTTATAAATTACAGTGTTTTAACATCTTCTGATACTTTGAAATCATTTGATAATATCATGACAAAGGAAAAGAGAACACAGTCTTAAAGATAGACATATTAAATAGATAGATAAAAAGAAATTGAAAGAAAAAGATAAAGTAAAGAGAGACTGTAACAAAACAAATTATTAAAAGATAGTATATAGCTGTTTTAACAGACTATATCTGATTGATTTCCTCCTCTTCATATTCAGATATTTCTGAATTTAGTCATTTTCTTATAGCTGCTTGAGTTTCTGATAGAAAGTCTATTAAGTATTTAATTCCTGTCTCAGTTGAGAATAAGAATCTCATATTTAATTGATTTAGATCATACTTCTCTTTCAATCTGACTCTGAGACTATTGTATAATGCACAGTGTATTATAATATACTCAGAATTCTCATTTGTATTGCAGAATGAGCATTCTATTGAATCAAATCTATTATCAAATCTTTGTATATAAGATTTAAAATAGTCATATTCTAATTTCAGCTGTATTATAGATGAGAATATTTTCTTTTTACATTTAATTAAATAAGATTTTCACTTGAGTTTTATTTCAAATCTTGAATAATGTATACTCTTCTTTTGTTTCTGCCAGCTTTCATTTCACTTATTTAAACAAGATTCTTTTATTTTTCTCTTTATAAAAGATCAGAATATAATTTTTTAAACAGATCTGCTTAATTCTGAATCTTTTTTTACAGCTGAATCAGTCAATTCATTATCATGAATATTCATATGAGTAGGAACTCAGTGCAGATAAATTATCAGCTTTAATATTCTTCTCTTTTGAATTTTTAAAATGAAGTTTAAGATCAGTTTAAGATTTATTTGATCATTATAAATCTGACTATTTCTAAGTCTTTTTAAAGCAGCTTGACTATCAGAGAATATTTATACCTCTTTCAAACTATTTTCTCTTTTATAAGATTTTATTTCAATAAGTTTGAAAGCTTTCATCATTATAAATAGTTCAGTATCAAAGACTTCAGATTCACAGTCTAAATTTCACAAATCTGAGATAAAATTAATATTATCTTCAGTATAAGCAATGCCTGTATTTAATCTATTCAAATTCTCATTTTTTGAGTCATCTGAATAAATCAGAATAGAGTCTTTTATATTAATTATAGAAATTCTCTTCAAATGCTGTTCATATTCTTTCTCTCTAAATAGTTCACTTATGTATAAGTCTATAAGAGATTCAAGCTTTTCTCTTCAGAGAGATAACTTCTCATAATCAACTTTTTCAACATTTAAAGAAGAAAATTCATTTTGAATCAGTGAGTATAGTCTGTATAGTTAAGAAGATACTTTCTTTTAAGAATTATTTTTATTTCAATCAAGAAATCTATTTTAATTCAGTTCATTTCCAGAGTTAACTGATGAAAATGAGAAAGAGACTCTTTCTCTGATTATATAATTTGAGCTCATCTTTATAACTCTCAGAGTATAGTTTATACAGGCCTTTTCAAATCTAATAGTAGAAAGAAGAATTGAAGCTTCAATTTCCATTGCTTTAATAGAAGATAATTTAAATCCTCTCAGAATTCTTCTCAAAGCTCTGTTTTACAGACTTTGAAAGAGTTCAGTGAAATTCTCTTAATTATTTCATCAAACTTGAACTTCATAATCAGCTACTGATGTAATACAGACTATATATAACTGTCTCATAGCCTGAAAGAATAGATCTCTCTCTGTATTTAATAGTCTGATTATGTTATTCAATAGTCTTTCTGTCTTGACAGTTCTTTGTTAAATGTAATATTTAAAATTCAACTTGAAGTTTAATCATACTTCTAATTATTTGATATTTACACTGAGTTTAATCTCTCTATTTAAAAGAGTTAGAGATAGTTCTTTCTCATTGAATTTTGAAAAGAAATGAATTAACTCAGTTTTATTCATATTAAATTGAATTTGATTGATATCTACTTTAACAAAGATTTTCTTTACAGCTTCTTCAATCACTTTCAAATTTTCTTTAATAGTTTTTGAGCTGTAGACTAGATCAATATCATTCATATAATTTGAAGATCACACTATTCTCATATTTCTATTTTTGAATAGATATGCAGTGTATGTTGTAAATAAAATAAGTAAGATTGAAGATTCTTATAATACTTCTATTTTTATCTCAGTCTTATCTTATTTTATTTCATCAAAGAAAAGTTGTATAATTCTTTTAGACATAAAACAGTTAACTCATTTTATTAGAGAAAGTGACAGTTTTAATATCTTCAAAGTCTGAATTAACTTTGACCTTGAAACATAATCAAATGCTTCTTTTTATATTAATAAAAACTGCAGTTGAGACCAGATCTTCATGCTTTACTATTTG
>NW_003101682.1:6833229-7056833 GCF_000003855.2 Blastomyces gilchristii SLH14081
AGATCAGGTCATTCTCAGTCATTTCATTAATAGAGTTAAGAAGTGATATATTCTCTTTCTCTGAATCTGAATCTGATGAGTTTGAAAGAGAGTTCTTATAAAAGCTTGATATTTTTTCTCAAAAGAGTTTGCTGTATATGATTCATTCTGAAACTCATATTCTAAGGTTGGAAGTTTTGCTACACTTCTTGTTTTAATATAGTTAAAAGCTTTAAAAACTTTCTTTTCTTATGCTTCTTCAAGAAATTTATTTCAGCAGTCTGTTTTAGCTCTTTTAATATCTGAAAAATATTCATTTCTGACAGCTTTGAACTCTTTATCAGAAATTATATTATTCTTTCAATCTCTTCTAGCAGTAGTCAATTGTTTTCTTTTAGATATGATATTCTCATTTCATCAAGATTTTGAATACTCAGAAGACTTTCTCTTTGAAATATTATCTTTAACACTTACTAGAATAATAGATGTAATGAGCTTCACTCTATTCTTAAGCATTTCATTTGAGATATCTTGATCAGGATTTCAATATAGCTCACTCTGTCTTTCAGATTTTAACAGTTTTATACTTTCTTCAACTGCCTTTCAGTCAGCTTTTTCAAAGTTAAACTGATTAGACAGAAGAGAGTTTTCACTCATTTATTTCTTACTCAGTTCAATATTAAATTGAATAATCTCATAATCTGATTCTGATGTCTCATTTGAATTAATAAACCAGTTTACAAGTCTTTTTTTCATTAGATTTTATAATATGAAGATTAGATCTATAATAGATTTCTATTTCATGTCTTTTCTAAAGAATGTTTGTTGATCAGACTTGTTAACTAAATCTATTGAATGCTTAAAGATTCATTCAATCAGATTATCAGCTCTTACTACTCTTTTACATTCTGAATTTTATCAGAGATGATGTGTATTGAAATCTCCTACAATTATAGAGTTTCTTGATAAAGTTATGTTCAGAAACTCTCTATTAATTATTCAGATATTATTATTTTTCTTCAATAACTTTTCATTATAGATATTTATAAGCTGTATAGTATCAAACTTATTCTCTTTATCTATAATATCACTCATCAGAATATCAGGGTCAGACATAATATTAAATCTTAGATTAAATTAATATCTTGATCTCTTTCTTTCATAGATCACTACTCTTGACTTTATCTCAGACTTTTGAGGTATAAAGCAGTAGTAGCTTAAATGAGAAATAACATATTTTTGCTCAGTATCAAAATTCAGCTCCTGAAACAGTATAAAATTAACTTTTTATTCAAATACAATTTGAAGATAAGAATAAATACAATTTGAGTTTCCATCTACATTATTTTGAATAAATGTGATTTTTAAAGAGTTTTGAAACTTTTTTTGTTGTTTTTATTGTATATTTATATTAAAAGAGAGTAGAGTAAAATCTAATCACTATTATCAGATAGTAGATTATAATTATTCTGAAAAGTAGAAATCTCAACTGCTTGCATTATATCTAGTTTATCATCAGAGTCATTTCTCAATTCTTTAATCTTAATAAAAGTTTGAGAATTCAAATTCTGTTTACATTTAACTGAAGAAGTGAAGTTTGAAGATTTAGATAGTTAAGAGTTTCTTCTTTTTAAGCTTACAGTTGTGAGTTTACTAGCTTGACTATTCTCTTCAGTTCTAGATTTGCTTTGAGCTTCATCTTTTCTCCAGTTCTTTTGAGTTCTTAAAGTAAACATACATTCTTTTGAGCTAGATGCATGTTTTTCTTTGTAATTAGAGCATTTAAGCAAAGTATGTTGACATATTTTATCTCTTTTTGAGCATGTTTCACATTTATACTCACTAGTTTTGTGATCTCTGGCACAGAATGTATATTTTGAGTCTCTAAAACAGGAGATTGCAAAGTATTCATATCTTTGACAGTTTGAACACTGTATTTAAGCTTTGAGATTCATTCTTGAGTCTTTGTATTCTTGAACTCTCATATTCAAATCTGCTACTCTTACTTCAGAGATCTTTGACTGTTCAAGTGTCTTTATATATACTAGAACAGAGGCATTTCTTCTGCTTTATCTGAACTTAATTGAATTTAGTTATACAGGCTCTTTTCTCAGTTGAATAGAGTTGTATTCTTCTAATTCATTTTTGAGAAGTAGCATTTCTTCTTCACAGTCAAAAATTTCAACTGAAATATCATGAAGAATGAATTTGTCTCACTTTTCATCTCTCTCAGATAGAATTATTGTGTTTAACAAAGATTCTACTGCTGATTTTCAGAGATTCTCATTCTGAATAAGAAATTCTGCACTGAATTCAGACATTGTAGTTAGAATGATAGAGTTTTCAAAGAAGAATGACTTAATTAAAGCTATAACTGATTTTTGAACTTCAATATCAGTCATTTAACTGAGAAAAAAACTGCTGATTAATTTCATTTCTGATTCTGAAAATGAGATTTGAGTTTAGCTTGTTCCTTTGCAAGATGTCCTGGTTTGAGACTTTGAGAATAAGTCTTCTATTTCTGAAGATTTGAAAGTTTTTCTTCTTTTACATTATTTTCTTTACTTTTCTATGAATAGAAGTATGAGCATTATTCTTCTCAGTTTTCTCAGGATTTTGAGCATGTTTTGAGATAGCAGGTTTAGAGACAGCAGATTCAGCTGCTTGAGCATATGTTTTCTTCTAATTCAAAGAAGAAGAAGAAGTAGAAAAAGAGAAAGAAGAGTAAGATGAGAAGTCATTAATTATACTAGAAATTTTCAATATTTTTTGAACTGTGTTTGAAATTCCAAGTTTGAACTTGATCACCTCCTGTAGTTGTCTAGCCTGAGTATGAAGAATTAACAGAACTTCTTCATTCATCTCACTCAGACACTGCTTTTCAAGAATCTTGCTTGCTTTTTCAAGTTTCTGTATTTCAAGAACTTGTTGTTTCTCTATTTCTTCTTTCTTTCTTCTCTTCAGAAGTAGTAATATCTTTGATAACAGTATCTTTCATAGTAATATCTTCAGTGACTGACTTGTCAGAATCTTCTTAATCATCATTTTCTGAGATATTTTCTAGAATATTCTCTGAGATATTCTTCTCAGCATCTGCTTTCAAAAGTCACTCTATATGCTTGATATTATCAGCAGCATTCTTGTTATATGACTCTGTCTTTAGACAATGTTAGTTTTTATAATAATAAGATATTAAAAGTGATAAATGTACTGAGAATAGCAATGCTTCTTCATCAGAAACATCATTATCTGAATCACTGTCAGTGAAATTCTTATTTGCAGTTTCTGGGAAAAGAGAGCTCTGAGGTTGGAATTCTGATTGATCATCTCTGAATTCTTGTCTAGAGACAGATAGCAGATAGTGTTTCAGATTTCAATTAAACAGACATAACATTTTACTTTCTGATATGATTTGTAGAAACAAGTTGTATAGTTGAAAAGATATGATTAAAGTGAGTGAGTGATCTTGATGAAATAAAGAGATGAGGTTAAATTACTGAAAACAAGTATATTAATAAGAGCTGTAATCAGTAACAATCTATATTAAATTAATATTAATAATCAAACTATTTTCTTTATTTCAAGATTATATTTCTGCAAGCTTCTGAAATCAGTATCATTCATTGACTAGAATTTCAATCTAATTTCAAAAATGAATACTCTTATTGACTCTGATATGCTAGATCTTTCTGAACTTTCTTATCTAGTAGATTTAATAAGACAATTCACTGATTTCAAAGAAAATTCAATATTAACATTTCTTAATCATAGCAGGCACACAATGACATCAATGAAGAATGCTCAACAGATGAGAAGAATAGTGAGAAGAACTCAAACTTCTCACTAATAAGCAATTCATCAAGAAGATGTCAGAGAACTAGACACTCTGACACTGAAATGTATGAGAAGGAGATTTGCTTGACAGAGCAATATCTGCAGCTAGAGATCAAATGAATATATTTTCTGTTCTTCACAAAGAAAAATCTCAATCAGACAGTCATGAAAATAATCAAAACTGATGATAAAATATTGTATATATTCTCATTCAGCAGAATAACAATGCTGAACACAGTCAAGACCTGGAAATCAAGATCATTAAAGAAAATGAAGACAAGTATTTAGATTTAGTAAAATAGCAACTTTTCAGTGAGATATAATAAATTCTTGATAAGAGATTATAAATCTCTGATGAGAATTCAGTGAGAAATCTTAGAAAAATCTAAACTTTTGTAATCAAGTTAGCTAACTTAATTTCAATATAGAATCATGTTCAATGAGAAAAGACAAAGAGCAGAACAAGTTCAGTGTAAGAGGCCTACGCCGATTAGATCGGTATAATATATAGGTCTTATATAACAAAGATAAAAACGTTAAAGAAGGAAAGAAAGAGAAAGTACGAGAATCAGTGATCAAGATGAATATTTATACATGTATGTGATGGCGTACGCGGTGGAGCTTCGGGGTGGAAGAATATGCGCGTGTTCATAGCAGCCGAGGATCAGTGATTGAGAATGGCTGAGAATCAGAGTGTACGCTACGCGCGTTCATAGCAGCCATGAATCAGCAATTGAAAATAGAAGAATCTATGAAGTGTAATAAAATAGTCTATATGATTGATTGAGTGCAGCTCATCACATTAGTCCCTTCTTTTCAGAAGCAGTTCTCATCAGTCAAGAACTGCTGTTTCAGATAATACAGAACTCAGAGTTTAGATCAGTTGATTATAACTGACTTATTTCATAAGATATTATCAGCTGCAGCTGTGAGATCTCTCATTGAAAATATCTTCAATCTCTCACTCAAGCTCATTATCTTCTTCTATGATGCCTGATGACTATCAGTCAGAAGTCAGCTGAGAAGAAAACAGATCAGTGATAGTATGACAGAGTAAGCTTGTATGAAATACATTATGAATCTCTGATAATGTATCAAGATAGTAATTATAACTATCTAGAACTTCTATCACTTTATATCTGACATAGCAGTAGTCTAGTATATAAGATGAACATGTGATTCATATATTCTTGAGATTCAATTTTACAAGGTCTTCTATCTTATACTGCTCTGCAGAATCTTGTCAGATGTTAATTTAATCTTCTTAATCTTATTTTATAGTTATTATGAAGATCTCTGCTTAGTCACAGATATCTCAGAGCTTTATTACTATATTATCAGCAATCTGAATCAGACTGCAGAGGTTCAGTGTGAACTGTGTAATCTTTAGAAGATTTAACACTTTCATGTGATATTCATATGTAAGAAAGAACAGACTTATATCTGTTAAAACAGTATCTTGATCATTAATAGTGATCTCTGTATGTAGAAGAAGATTATATTAATCATCTTATAAGTAATTACAGAACTTATAAAGATAATTCTTTACAGTCTGAATTATTCATTCTAATGCATTATCAGTCTCAGAGTGATAGATAATTAACAGATAGTATATAATCTTGAGAACTTGATAGATTCTTATTCAGAGAGTACTCATAAATTAACAGTTTTAATTCAATACTATTAATCTCAGTAACTTATATATCTGATAGAATAAACTTTATAAGAAGACTTCAGTAACTTGTTTAATATTCATCTTATTATAAGATTTCAATATTATATTCTTACTTAGTCAGTTAATAATGATCAGAATGTTTCTATAATTCTTACTCTTAGATAGATTAATAGTAAAGTCAATTACTACATCTTATCAGATTCTATCAGAAATATTAAGTGATTTTAGTAGATCTTTTCTACAGTTCTTTTATAAAATAATAGAAGAATAGTAATTACAGTTTCAGATAAAGCATCTGATACTGTTTAATATCTCAGATTAGTAGAATTCTCAGAAGATCATTCTATACAGTTATTCACAGCTCAGATAATTAGTTATATATAAATTATACATCTCTTATATTATCTGAGTGTGTAAGAGTTCAGAGTGAGAGACTCAGTATCATTTATAGAATTATAGAGTATTATTATTATTAATTGAATATTCTGAGATATCAATTCTTATACATAGTTCTGAAGAAAATCAGAGTGCTTCTTAATATACTGCTTCAGTGAGAGTCTGAAGAAGTTTATCAGTCTGAGCTGTCATATACTACAGTTTATTCAGTGTAGAGAAAGTGAAGATATTAATATCAGTTCTAATCAGAGAAGTATATATAATGCTATAAGCTGTTTTATCTTAATTAACTAGTATCTTCAGATTCAAGAGTCAGTGCTCTTAGTTCATTCAGTGAGTATCTGTTATATTGAATAACATATCTTACTCTCATTATAAGAGAGTGTCTATCATTGAGTTCTGACTGTGAGAATGATAGTATATTATAAAATGAAAGTGATTTAGAAACTCAGATTATTATATCTATTATTTAGTAAGTTTATAAATAGTTATAAAGTATTTAAGATTCTTATAATCTATAACTATTTCAAATTCAGAGATACTTCAGAGTTCAGAGTCTTATTCTTCTAAACAGTGTATAATTATAAGAAGTTTCTTATTATAGATCTCATAATTGTATTCAGCAGAACTCAGTTTCTTAGATATAAAGACATATAATCATAGAATATCTTTATCATTATATTATAATATCACTTCATCTATTATATAGTCAGAGAAATCAGCTTTAATAACTATCTCATAATCAGAATCAAATGTTATCAGTAGAGAGATATTAATGAATATCTTCTTCATTTATATAAATGCAGCTTCAGTGTTCACTGATTATTAAAATACTGAGTCTTTCTTAGTAAGATCTGTAAGTGATCTTATAATATCTGAGAAGTTTTATATAAATCATTAATAGAAGTTAGCAAATTCAATGAAGCTTTATACATCTTTCACAGTATATAAAGCTTCTTATTCAAGAATGATAGAGACTTTCTCAGAATTTATTTAAATTTTCTTATCAGCTTCTATAATAAAACTCAGATACTTAATACTCTTGACTTTAAAATTATACTTGTTAATATCTATCAGTAGTTCTACTTCTTATAGTCATTGTAATATCTTTCACACATGTTCTTAATATTCTTTTCTGAATTTATCAGTGAAGATGAGAATATCATTCAGATAAGTAGATACAAACTTATTAAGAAAATCTCAGAGTACTCAGTTAATATACTTCTGAAATATACTGAGAGTATTAGTCAGTTCAAAGAGTGTGACTATTTATTCAAAGAGATTATAATATGTTCAGAATGCTGTAAGTTATTCATCTTCTTCAGTGATACAAATCTTATGAAATACAGCAATGATATCTAGTTTTATAAATTATTAAGCTCACTCAATCTATGCTAGAGTTTCATTGATAAGAGATAAAGAATATCAATCTTTCTTTATTAATCTGTTCAGATCTCAGTAGTTTACACAGAATCAGAGTTCTTTATCTGATTTCTTTGTAAAGAGAATAGAGGCTGCAGTGAAAGAGTTATTAACATATATGAATTCTTTATTTAACAGATTATTGAGTGTCTTTCAAAGAAGAAGAAGTTTATCTCAGAATATGTTATAAAGAGAGTCTTATAACAGTTCAGAGTTCTTATTATTCTTTTTCTCTAACTTAATACTGTGATTCACTTCAGAATCTCATAAGAGAGATATGTTTATAATATTATCTTATCAGAAGATATCTAGATATTTATAATATTATTAAGAGAGTTTTATATAAGAATCTGTTATTATAACACAGAATAACTTTTCTAGAGCCTTTTTAATATCAGTCAGACTAATGAAATAGATTGATATATAATTCTACTGTCAGTGAACTTATCAGTAACTCTGTCAGTGATTTTGATGATGACTTCTTTTTCAGAGTATTTCATACACATTGACAGAGATCTGTGTCAGATTCATGATCTTATGAATATCATCTTCATGAACTCTATCATTGTTAGAAAATATCAAGCTTCTGTTTTAAGTATTCAATAAAATGTCTTGTTCAGATAGTCAGACAAGTTCTAATATAAGATTATAATCAAGATTATCAACTTTATATGTATAGATATCTTTATACTAATGTTCTTTCACATCTATAATCAGCTTCATTATATAACAGATACAAATGTCTTTTGAATCATTAAATTCTGTAAGAAGTCAGGGTTTTAATAGAGAGATACACTGAAGATTATAACATTTTGTAACTGAAGATTTTATCATTATATAGTGACATAGACTACTGTCTATCATGGCTTTCATATTATACATATTATCAATCACAGTAGATACAAGAATCACATTCATTGTCATCTTCTCTTTAAATTATTGTCATTTAATCTCTTCAAGCTTCTGTTTATGAATTTGAATAGAAGCTAATCTTTTTCCTGTTTCATCAGAGCATTCTTATAGTTATTCTCTGAATCTTTGTCTAATGTAACATGATTGATGTGAACAGACACTGATTCATTCTTTAAATAAGAAGACACTGATCTTTCTCTCAAGTATGAAGATACATAGATTGATCAGCAGTTGAAAGCAATGTGTTCTGATCAGTTACAGTTAATGCATACTTTATATTATCATCAATCAGTAACTTCTTCAGAAGTGATTTCAGAAACTCAGAAGCCTGTTCAAATAGCAGAAACTCTTACTTATGCATAGACATTTGAATCTATTCAGTTCATGATATCTGCATTATTGCTGTTACTTCTCTTCAGTACAGATGTATGAGTGACTGAGATATAACATCTTCTGCCACTATTCTGTATACTCTTGAGCTTGATAAGACAGTCATTCAATGTCTGAAGCTGTGTGCAGAAGTCTTTATAAGTCTGATCTTCATCTACACTTACAAGAGTCTGTAAGAGTTTAAAAGTCAATGTCTTCTTGAGCATGCTAATCTTTATTTAATTCTCTCAAGATTGATTATCTGCTTCTATAATCTTGATGTTAAAGTCAGGAATAAATATTATAAGAGAAGTGTTTCTCTGTCAGACACTCTGTAATTAATTTAATACTTTCTATTATATAGCAGTGTCTTAGAACAGAATATCAAGATATTTTATAATATTATCAGATGTTCACAATGCTGATTCACATACTTTCATTCATGAATGAAACTTCTATTTCATACAATTCTTCAATTATTTATTGATATATCAACTTTGATTGATTAATGAACTGATGAAATCTTCATCTACACTCAGTTTCATAAGCATTTTCATTCTCTATGATGAGTAGAGAGTGAGATCAGAAGTATTGAAATATACAGAAGTATCTAAGTATTCTTTCAGCACTTTTATATTTGATTCTGTAGGTGTTGAAATTGCATGAGTTAATCATTGAATCTCTTTATATTAAAGTTATTGAGTTGCATACATATCAGCTATTTATTATTGTTGTAATTTCAACATTGCTCAGAGTCACTGTGACATTACATCTATACTCATATTTGAGAGTTTTATATTATTGTTAGACATGATTATATCAATCATTAGATATATGATAACTGCGAAATCTGAAGAAGTGTAATTATATTTTCATACATCTGAGTGTCAGAACTCTCAGGTCTTTCACTGACATTCTCTTGTAAAATCTTATTCTCTTTATAAGATCTTGTTACAGAGTCAGAGTGACTGATGAGCAAGCTTCTATCTGAGAACTTGATATTCACTTAACTATTTAACTGTTTCTCTATTTCTTATGTATTGTTACACATTCAGATATCTCTCAATAAATAATCATTTCTAATGAGAAGACAATGAACATTTTTATAGTATAAGAGGCCTACACTGATTAGATCAGTATAATATATAGATCTTATATAACAAAGATAAAAACATTAAAGAAGGAAAGAAAGAGAAAGTGTGAGAATCAGCAATTGAGGTGAATATTTATACATGTATGTGATGGTGTATGTGGTGGAGCTTCAGGGCGGAAGAATATGCGCGCGTTCATAGCGGCCAAGGATCAGTGATCAGGAATGGCCGAGAATCGGAGCGTACGCTACGCGCGTTCGTAGCGGCCGCGGATCGGCGATCGGGAATGGAAGAATCTATGGAGTGTAATGGAATAGTCTATATGATTGATCGGGCGCAGCCCGCCACATTCAGAGATAATCAGCTTGTATAATTATTATAAAGAAATAATCATCTTTGATTACTTTTATAAGTTATTCACTGTCAAAAAGTTCTTCCTGATTTTTTATTGAGTGTGAGAAGTTATTGACTTTGATTAATTCTCTGAGTGAGAACAATGATATATGAAATGTAAGTTAGCATAATTCAAATTGTTTCAAAAACTAGAAACTGATTTCAAAAACAGAGATATATGTCAATCTGACAACTCAGATCAAAATGTTTGATAATACTGATATAAACAAAAATTTCACTGCAGTTATAATGCAATGATAAAATATTCTAATATTTTAAGATCTGATAAGTGATGTTTCTAAATATTGAGAAATTATCAGAGATGACTTTGCAGAGGTGATTCAGAATATCTTAATAGTTAAAAAGAGATGTGTGATGAAAGATGCATGAAAGAAGATATGAAAAAAGATTAAATTTTCAGAGATACTTTCAGCAAAAGATAGATAATATAGAGATTTCTGACACAATC
Source organism: Blastomyces gilchristii SLH14081 (assembly GCF_000003855.2). Lineage (NCBI taxonomy): Eukaryota > Fungi > Ascomycota > Eurotiomycetes > Onygenales > Ajellomycetaceae > Blastomyces > Blastomyces gilchristii. The sequence continues at coordinate 6,843,770 of NW_003101682.1, forward strand.
TATTTCTATTTCAATATATTTAGTTTTCTATGTATTTTATATATAAATTAGTTAATATATACTTTATTATATATCATTAGAATACATCTGTCTTGATATTCACTGATAAAAGTTATTATATCATTTATCTTGTATTTAATTATAGTTATAGCTACAGCAGAATCACTGATTTCACTGTATTAGAAAATCTTCTTATTCATCTGAAATTCTGTAGATATATTTCTAATAGTGTATTAAACACTTGTTCTCAGTTAATTAAAATGATTTTATATTCAAAATAGCTGTAATTCATTCAGCAATAGTCTGTGCAGAAGATATTTATTATAAAAATAAGATATAGATGAAATCTATCAGATTCACTGATTATACTCAGAGATAAAGTATGAAAACAATCACTCTGTTATATAATAATATATAAAGATGAATCAATAACATATATAAAGAGAATAACTTATTATCTTCTTTTTCTTTCATTCTTTCTTTCTTCTTTATATAATAATATTATACTGTGAAAATCATTCTCTGTTCATTCTGCTCCTTCTCATCTTCAGCAAGATTAGTATTCTGTCAGCTGTAATAGAAAGCTTTAATAAGACAAGTTCTGATTTCAAGATATCTTATTCACAGAATATCATAAATATCAGTAATTTACAACAGCAATAACAGTAATAATAACAGCAGTAAAAATAACTAGTGAAATATCAAAGCATATACATGCAGCTGCTGTAAAAGCTCAGGAGAAGAAGATAAGCTAGTAGAATACTCTGATGAAGCAGTCAGATAAGAAGACTATATATAAACACTGTATCAGATAAATTTTTCTCTGTTATCTTGAAGTCTTTTATGATAAGATGAAGAAAAGCTCAAAGCTGTGTAAGAACTGTAATCATGATAAAAAGAAATGTGTAATCTTTTTCTCTGAATTAAAAGAGTATGTTAACAAGCTGGTCTGAATTCATGATTTTTATGTTACTTCATCAGATGATTTCAAGAAATCAGTTAAGAAATTAATATTAAAGATAGTGAAGAATCTGATTAAACAAATCAAGAAGACTAGAACATACTATCAGAAAATGAAGAGTGTGACTGTTATAATCAAATCACTGAATACAATTATCAGTATCACTGAAAAGATCAGAATTGAGATGTAAAAAGCTATAATAAATATTGAACAGATTAAATTAACAGTTGAGTAGAAGAAAATAGTGATTGAAAAGTTTAAATTAACAGTTAAGTAGAAGAAATTAATGATTGAAAAATTCAAATTGATAGTTCAGTATGAAATTCTGATGACAGTTAATTATCATATGAAAGATCAGAATCAGGTAATAGTATATCTGATAAACACAATGAATTAGATAAATTAAAATGTCTTCAACATTGCAGTAAAAATATATGAAATTTTAAACTAGATGAGAATGTTCTTCAACACTTGATAAAATACTGATGAGAATAAGAAGTCTGACAATGTCAATAATGCTGATAATTCTCTCTCTCTCACTTTCTCTATCTTCTCTGCTTCTCTCACTGTCTCTGCTGCTTATCTTGTCACTGTCTCTGCTGCTGATGCTGCTTCTCTCACTCTCTCTGCTGTCTGTCTTATTGCTGCTCCTGCTGCTTCTGCTGCTGCTGTCACTTCTGCTAGTTCTCTCTATCTCTTCTCTGAGATTCTGATAATCAGCTCTGATTTGAATGTTTTCTGTGATGAAAAAAATGTAAGTTAGAATCAGTAAAATACTTTTCATATTTATATATACAGAAGTTGATAATGATAATATAGATAAGTAAACAAACTATCTGTGAATATTCAGAAATTTCTCAGTCTAAATATTGTATTGACTCTGCTTCTCTCTCTGAGAAAACTTCAATCAGAATTCTCAAGTTCACTGACATTGATAAGAACAAGAACATGCAGGTGACAGAGAATGATGAGAAAGAATAGAAAATGATACAGAAAATCTGCAAGGAATTGAATTATCACTAGAGATTATCAATATCAGTGAAGAAGATGTTTTTTTAAGTTAGTAGTTAGAGAGATAGAAATCAGTGACATTGTCAATATAATGATGATTTTTTCCTGTTCATAACTTGTTTATGATGATTCCACAGTGATTTCACCATTATATTAAGATTTACAGTTCGGCGATGGTGTCACCAATTGAAATAGTGGAACAACCATAATCCGGTCGTATAATAAGTCTACGTTTTTCCGGTATGGAGCTTATTCCGACGTCCTTCAATCCAAGAGAAGAACAACAACTGTCATGCAGACTTACGATGTTTAATGTAGCTCCTGTATTTTTCGTGCATAAATTTCTCCCCGCCGAACCGCCTACTAATCAGAAATGGGATAACTACCAGTATGGATCCTGGAACCGGGTAGTAGCGCAGACGAGAGGCAGTATCGTGTTAAATGTCTTAAGATTCTCGAGTCCGATAGGTTGTTTATAGTCAAAGGGCGGTGGATAGTGTGATTTGAGAAATTGAGAGGCGATGACCACTCACTGCCCTCATTATTGAGTGAGAGTATCAGCGTAACGAAAAAGGAGTTTACCATACAAAAGATACTTATTGGACAATTCTACCCATAATCTGTGTAGATAGTTATTAGTAGTTAATGAGGATATGAAATCTAACGTATGTATATATATTTCACCAGATTATTTGACTTTTTATTTAGAAAAATTGAAAATCACACTAAAATTTAGTTAAAATATTAAGCTTGAAATATATTTTCTAAGTGTATGCATATACTCTTCTCCAATATCATTGTTATTCAAGTTGAATCGTTGAAAGATATTCATGTTTTCAACAAGTGCTTTTTGTATTGGTGAGCTCAAATGGGAGTACAAAATGCACCAGCTAGTGCCCGAACTCTGCAACTTTGTGACAGATCACTTCACACTAAACGCATTCTACACCAAGCTAATCCAATCACTAAGAACTACGCATCATGGTGGCTCTGGCTGGAGCGCCGGAAGCCTCATCTACGCGCTTATCCCAGGACAACAAAAATTGAAGGACACAGCCACCCGCTGATCAAGACAGCAGGCCAGAGACCATGAACCGTGAGAGCCGTGAACCGTTGCCTTGTCTGCATCTGCTGCAGTGCAGGATGCATGCCGCGCCAAATTCAGCTACAACCGGCTGGGTTTAGGCCATGGGGAACACGGGATTGAATAGCCGCGAGCATCGGTCAGAAATTAGTGTATGCAGGCGAGTCATTTCAGACATCAACGTGCATTATTTTTCGGAGCAGGCGTCACGGCCTATCATCGCACGAGCACACGGGGTGATGAGCCAGTCGGATATGGCGAAAAAGCCAAGAAGAAAAAAGCAAGGAAAAGAAAAGAATAAGAAAATGGAGAAAAAAAAAAAAAACAATCATGCAGAGCGCCGTTGAACGGAGAAATCCAGGGATGGATGGCGGGGACGATGCTGTATAAATTCTCTGGCTTATGTCCTTACCCGACGTCCCTCGTCTGCCCTTCTGTCAAATTGCTCTTTCTTTGACGGAAAAGAATCACAATAATTAATAATTAATTACCTTTTCAAAAGTTCATATCGAGACATCGCACCACTAGGCATTTTTCCAGCTCACCATGGCACACAGTCATCCAATTGCCGATCCGCGGGAGATTGAAGCTGAGGTACTATACATATCCCAATCATCAGCAAAAGCGTCGCTAAACTTATGACTTCCAAATGTCCCGTTAGGAAAATCCATCCGATACTGATTCGGCCTATGAAGGCTCGTGAGTGTTATGAAACTGCAGTCAGGTTGGCGTATATATGCACTGCTAACTCGACCTCTTGAAGACTTGGTGATGCCAGTTACACCACTTCAGTGACATCCAGTATCAGGAACTACAAGTACGTAGTCTATATGTTGGACACCTCATAACTACTGTTCTAAAAGCTAATTTTATTAGATATGAGGTTGGTGCATATTGCCTCGACTCATGAACACCAGAATACCCATGGGTCTACGAAAGTCTATGCCAGATATCGATCTTGTTATATCATACTTCAAAACCGGATCCTTGTAACCAGCGTTTGTCAATGACCTCGGACACGCCTCGAGAGAAATCTATACTAACTACACGATCTTTATACGTGACGTTTTAGAACGGGCGAAGATACCACGCATTTAAAGAAGGGGAATATATCCTGGTAAATATTTTCTGGTTGAAAATCCTCTGCCATTATCGTAACCTTCGCAACCAGGCTAATGAGAGGGGCCTCTCTGTAGCCAAATGATGAGCAAGAACAAGACCGCATGGACCTGAATCACCACATATATCGAACTCTTCTGGGTGGTGCACTCTACCTAGCCCCAGTGCCTGACAATGTTCGACGGGTTCTTGACCTAGGGACTGGCACAGGTGTTATTCCCTCTTTTTACCAATCCTATCCGGCAAACACAGTTTCCTTTAGTTGCGACTATCCCACTTTTTGAATGGCAGCTAACGACGGCGAGGTCGAATGTAGGTATATGGGCAATTGACTTTGCTGAGTATGTTTGACCCTGCCCACCGTTTCGTTTTAAACATCTACGCCGCTGTACCTATCTGTACCTATCTGATAGGAGCATAACAATAGTGGTCACCCGGTTGCAGAAGTTATCGGTTCGTATCCAAGTCCTGAGTGATAAAATGTGCTCTCAGTCTAATTCACACCGAAATATAGGAAATGACTTAAGCCCTATCCAGCCAACATGGTATATATTTCCCACAAGGATAATCTTGAATTCTGTCCTTCTGCCGATTGGTCTTTTCATTGCCTAATTGGAGCAACACACAGGACCCCACCGAACTGCAGGTTCGAAGTAGACGATTTCGAAGCTACATGGTCGTACGCGCAACCGTTCGACTTCATCCATGCCCGCGAGATGGAAGGTATGATCAAGGACCACGACAGGCTATTCCAACAAGCGCACAAATTTCTCAATCCGAACGGCTGGTTAGAAATGCAGAGTATCGAGGTTAACATTTTCGGCGACGAGACGCTCAAGAAAGCACAGGATCTTGTTCGATGGAGGAATCTGCTGATTGAGGCATCGGAAAAATTTGGAAAGTCTATGTCAACTGCGTCTACGTGGGAAGACCGGATGAATAAAGCTGGGTTCAAGAATGTTAAGGCTGAGGAACGTATTGTAAGTGGGATGACTAGACTTTATTCCCCCCCCCCCGCGCCCCCCGCGCCCCCCTCCCTTTCCCTCTCTGTTTCTGTTTCTTTTTCTCTTTTGGTTAACGAAAACAACAGTTACCTTTCAGCCCCTGGCCCAAAGACGAGAAGCTCAAGGAACTCGGTCGTTATCATCAACTACAAATCTTCCAAGCGCTTGGGGCGTATTCATACGCGCCTCTGATACGTGTCTTGGGCTGGAAGCCAGAGGAGGTTGAGATCCTTCTGGCGGGAGTCCGGAGGGATCTAAAGGATCGTAGCATCCATTTCTATACCAAGGTGCATTTTGTATATGGCCAGAAAGTCGTGGATTAGTTGAATAATGATTTGTTGATTGGATTGTGTGTTTCCTTTTATGTGTTGGGTCATGCATATGCAAGCCGCTTATTTCCAGCAATTGATAATTTGCCGAATTGAAGTAGCTTAATTATTTTGCTGTCCCCCGTCCTGACTTACATAGGTACTACGACGTTGGACGTGGGGAGATATTTTATTTCCTTTGCTTCCACCATTGACGGCCACCAACGCAATGACGTAATGATGTAATGATGCGATATGATGATAACCAGCATTCTACAATTCTACGGCTTGCAACATCTTTCCTTTTTTGTCCGCCCCTGTTTCCTAATGCCTATTACTTTCTGCTGTCTATTTATGTGGCTGTGTATGGAGTGGAGTACATATGTAACTACGTCTGTCGAGGTCCGCATATTCTATTTCTATTTCTATAGTAAACTTTGTCCACGATAATTAGTGTGTGCCTACATCCACCTATTCAACATAGGTCGTATTAACAAGTTTAGCATTTCCATATCCTGCCAGGTGAAGGACAATAATATGTGCATCCACAAAAAACCCTCATCAGCCAACTCTATACTCACGTGTGTATATGATAGCGCCTTTCATCCGATGAGAAGGAAAGCCAACTTGAAGTACGAAAATTGGATGGAATAATTAACCGGCTCGAATATGCAGCAATGCCACAAACTCGACATACGTCCTCTGTGCCGTGCCTAGATGTTCGGACCATTCTTGAAATATTCATGTATCATTTTATTCACCAATTATTTATTTTCCCCTTTCCATTTATCGTTAATTTCCACCTGCTATTCTTGGAGGTGTAGATGAAAAAGGGTTTAAAAAACGGCCGTTTGTAAATATCTATCTGACATTTGAGGGGAAGAGAAAGGGGTCGCTGTAAGGGGTCGCTGTAAGGGCAGTGGTTTGAAGCAAGAGTGCGTTGAGAATTTCATCTCATATGGTATGGTTGGTGGTGTTGGGGAACGTGCGAGAAGGACTTTTTGGTTCGTAGAGGCATTAGGGTAAGCGGATGAGTACCAAGAGGGCTTTCAGAAGATAAACAAAGGGGATAGAAATTTAGTGTAGGGGGAGCAGTTATTCATAATGCAGATTCTTCCATTCTCTCTTGAAAAGTATTGGTGTGTGATATGTTTTAGGGGGGGATTATATAGTTCGATTCAGGGGGTTGGCCGGGCTGTCACGAAATGCAAACTATAGTCGCGGGGAAAATGTGCGGAGCAAGAAAAAAATTCGAGCAACCAGTTGGGGTGGCTCTCCTCTCCCTATCGACTTTTTACAAGGTCGATAGTTAAGTGCGTTGAAAATTAGATCCGGCTCTCGAGCTTCGGATAATGGTCTTTACCACATCTTCGACCTCATCCCAATCTTGCGTGTTCACGCGTTGGATTTCAGTATTGAAATAGGTCTTGATATCCTGAAGCATCTGCCATTCTTCCTTACTAGCAACGAAGGACACGGCAACGCCAACGCGACCGAAGCGGCCGGTACGACCAATGCGGTGAAGATACGTCTGGGCATCAGCAATACGCTTAGTAGCTTTCGGAGCGTGGAGTTCAGGGATATCCTGTTTTTACGTTTTAGTATGATTGGTTGTGTATGTTGCTGAGAGGGAGAAAAGCAGGGCACCCGCTCTGGAAACATACATAGTTGATAACCATTGATACTGTCTGTACATCGATTCCTCGAGCCAGGACGTTCGTGGTAATGAGCACCTTGGCGTCGCCTTGGCGGAACTTGTCGATTATTTCGTCACGCTTTTGACCCTCAACACCACCAGTGAGGGACACAACGGTGTGGCCTTCAGCCACCATGCGTCGTTCAATTTCAGCTGCTGAAGCGCGCGTCTATATTCGGGGTTAGTATTCGGAAGAAGACGTGTACGGTATGGGGGAACATGTTACCTTTACGAAAATAATTGATGAGCCAATTGTAAGAAGGCCGTAGAATTTCACCAGAATATCAAATTTGTGCTCATCGGAGTCACAGTCGAGATAGAGCTGTTTGATACCTTCAACTGTCAACTCTTCATGCTTGAGTGTAATCTGATTTGCATTTGGCGCAAACTTGTTGGCGTAACGAACTACGTGATCGGGGAAAGTGGCTGAAAAGAGCACAACTTGAATGGTTTTTGGAAGTAGTCTGTATCCACGTTAGTCAAGAGAACACGACATATAAGAACGATCAGGAGTGCGGAAGCTCACCCCTTAACGCGGATACATTGATCTCCCAAACCCTGTTGGTCCAGCATGTTGTCTGCCTCGTCAAGTACGAGCACCTTTAAATGTTGGGTATTGAATAGCCGTTTACGGATAAGATCCATCACAGTTCCTGGAGTGCCCACCACAACAGGGGCTTCAACTCTTTGATTGCGACTTGACTCCATGGGCACAGCGGTAGCAACTTTTAACTTTTCCACATATGATCCCATAACTTGGATAACGCCCACAATCTGGCGAGCCAACTCACGACTGGGCGCAAGTACCAATGCTTGGGGTGCGAGCTCCATTTGCGGAGACAGATCTAGACGGGACAGGATATTCAGGACGAATGCGGCAGTTTTGCCTGTGCCGGACTGTGATTGACCAATCATGTTCGCTGGGGGATTATTCAGGAGAAGCGGAAGTGCCTTTTCTTGGATCTTGGAGGGGCGACGAAAGCTCATAGCATGTAGACCTTGGAGAACCGATGGATGTCTGTATTTTGCGGCAACAATAAGATCCGGAAATAGAGAGTGGATAGGGTGAAGGGGGGAGTAAAATAGCTTACAGCCCGAGTTCCTCAAAGCTTTTAATCGAGTATAAAGGATTATTTGGGTCCGCTTGCAAGTCGCTCAGTTTGACATTGACTGAGTAATCAGGCTCTTGTAGTTGAGATCCCCCAAAATCTGCAGAAGCTCCGTCTGTTTGGGCATCCGCAACCGGGGCATTTGTAGTCGCGGGGGTTTCTGGGGTGGTCCCTATGTCGCAAAGGTCAACAATGACGCAAAACGGAAAACAGGGAATGTTGCGACTGGATCTCTAGGTAAAAGATATAGGGAAGATTACCAGCAGCAGGCTCAGAAGGAGCAGCGGCATCTGTCTTGGGTTCTTCTCGGGAGATGCGGGCCTCAAGAGGCCCTCCGGAGGGGGTTTCTGACGCCATTCTCAGATTTGGAAAAAAGTCGATTAGGACTAAAATGAATCAATAATAAATAGCGACCGTAGATAAGACGCGAAAAACCGGAATAGAGGTCTAAGCGTAGAGGGTAGAGAACTTTGGTGGGTGCAGGTCAAGTTTGACGAGGGGTCTTGAGACGGATGGAGGGGCGGCGTAGTCCAGCGAGGGCTATGACGGTAAAGCTTTGGAAGGAAATAAGGGTGCAAATAAGGAGGGGTATATCAGCGTTGCTATGTCAAATCAAAATCTATGCTTATAACAACAGATGATGTGGCCTTCTTCACCGTCGTCGCTGGGCCAGGAAAATATTTTGTCGCAAGGTCAACAACAAGCTTTCCCAAGGTTGCTGCCTCGATATCGGGATGCTGCTGAGTCATCATCAGAAAGCCTACACGCTAGACCGTCTTTGTGCTAGTATATTGGCGGGCTTGGCAGTCTAAATTTTACTAGCGTAGAATGTCTGCTGCTTCCAGAAGGACACTAGTCCCAAATAAAACTAGTGTGGGCCGGGGAAGTGGCCGCAACTGTGGCTGAAGAGGGGCTGAGCGACTCGGCTCTGTGGGTTGGGGTTATGGTGGGATATGGATGTCGTATCTATCGCTGACACCAACGACAATAAACCCACCTAACCATTATTGATGAACAGTGGTGGTTTTTTCTATCCGATGCTTCTTCCTGTTATTCTACATTCCTTGATTTAGCCTACCGCCACGAGTCCTCCTTATACCCCACTCTAGAGCCTACATTTCCCCTTGATTGCATCTCCAACGAGAGCGCCCTGGCCACTCCGCAGCGCCGTGAATGGAGCTGGATAAGGACTAACCATGACGAATGTTGATACTGCTCCACAGTTTGGGTCTGAATTGAGGGTATATTCTCTGCGCTGGCGTCGTTGAAATAAGTCTAGAAGCTCACATAGCTGTTGTTAATTAAATTAGGATGCTTTCAAACCAGTCAACGCTTGGGTACGCCTCCCCTTCCCCGCATTCCGATGCATCTCCCTTCCCGCCCACGTTCCACTTATAGCAACCCCTTACAATCCCCGAAAGCTTTTCGTTCCAGGATATTAAATCAACGACGTGTAGGTCTCAAATGGTATTGCATGGCTCGAGGAGGTCCAGCAGTTCTATCGTGAACGGAGCGCTATCGAGAAAGAGTATGCTGCAAAACTTACCGGGTTATGTCGAAAATACCATGAGCGCAAATCCAAAAAGTCGAGTAGCTTGAGCGTGGGAGATACTCCAGCGTTGACTCCAGGCTCATTAGAATCTGCGTCATTGACAACCTGGACCACACAGCTCTCCGCTATTGAGGCGGAAGCGGCAGACCGCGATCGCTTCGGTTCAGACTTGGTCGTCCAGATCGCTGAACCTCTAAAGCAAGCTGCCGCACGGTTCGAGGAACTCCGAAAGAACCATGTTGAGTATTCGACCAGGCTGGAGAAGGAACGAGATGCGACATATAGCGATTTAAAGAAAGTAAAGGGTAAATATGACGGTGCTTGTCAAGAGGTAGAAAACCGACGGAAGAAAACAGAATCTTCCTTTGATCACGGGAAACAGAAGGCGCAAATGGCTTATCAACAGCAGACTCTTGAAATGAACAATGTGAAGGTATGATTTAACTCCCAAGCCGTCTGTGAGTGCATGCTAATTGATAATAGAATACGTATCTAATTTCTATAAACGTAGCGAATAAACTAAAAGAGAAATACTATTATGAATATATCCCGGAACTACTTAATGTATGGGAACTATCCCCACCCTTCGAATACCAATGAACAATCTTGAATAACCATTGTCACGATAGGGATTACAAGATCTCAATGAAACCCGAGTTTCGAAGTTGAATTCCATATGGACGCTGGCTGCCCAACTGGAAAAGGACACCCTGACCAGATGCGAGCAACATGTTTCCCATCTGCTGTCTGAAATTCCGCGTAACGAACCTAGATTGGATTCGACCATGTTTATTCGTCACAACATGACAAATTGGCAAGACCCTGCAGATGTGCAGTTTGAGCCGAGTCCTGTATGGCATGACGACGCCGCGATGATCACTGACGAGACTGCAAAGGTCTTCCTCCGAAATATACTCGTGAAAAGCAAAGCCCAGGCCAAAGAACTAAAGGTAGAAGCAGATAAGAAGAGGAGAGAGGTTGAGAATGCAAAGAAGATACGGCAAAGCATTCGCGATGGCAGGGATAAGAGGGATGAGGCGGAGGTCGTTCGGGCGATATTTGCCATGCAAGAAGACCTTCACCTTCTGGACCGTAAACGATTAACAGCAGAAGTTGAAACTTCAACTATAACATCTGTTGTCGGCGACTTATCCTTTGGAGCTGAGAACCACAACTTCCGATCACAAACATTTAAGATTCCCACCAATTGTGATCTGTGTGGGGAGAGAATCTGGGGGCTATCGGCAAAGGGGTTCGACTGTCGGGATTGTGGGTACACCTGTCACAGCAAATGCGAAATGAAGGTCCCAGCGGAATGCCCTGGTGAGCAGACTAAGGAAGAGAAGAAGAAACTGAAAATAGAAAGACAAGAAGCAGCCAGCTCAGCACCTTCAATTGATGTCCCCGCACCGACAAATGGTGCTTCGGAGCTGCCTGCACTGAGCCGCCGAGATACTATGAATTCGCTAAGCTCAGGATACGCCGCTAGCGGAGCGCGCTCTGCATCCGTAATCTCAACCCCACAGGTGGCCGAAGGGCCAACGGAACTTCCAGCATCTGCTCCAGCAACAACCACGAAGCCGGCTACAGCACCCCGAAGGAACCGAATTGTTGCTCCCCCACCCGCACAATACATCAGTGCCCCCCCTCCTCCGGCCAACGAAGGAGACGCGGATGGGGGCGGAGGCCGCAGCCGTGGCTTATCCATAAAATCAAGCGAAGCGAGAGGCAAAATGTTATACCCATACGAGGCCAATGGCGAGGATGAGATTACAGTTGAAGGCGGCCGTGAGGTTACAATTGTTGAACCAGATGGTAATGTTTTCTCCCCGTGACGATTCCAACTCCTTCCCCCCTCAAAACCATACAACAACCTCTAACAGAGTTAAAAATATAGACGGGTCTGGCTGGATGCGCGTTCGGGCGGGCGCCCTCACCGGCCTCGTCCCAGCCTCCTACGTTGAAGGCATCTCCACCCCATCACCAGCCTTCTCACCACGACCCAGCCTCGCTGACCGTCCTGGATCCACCTATTCAACCTCGAGCGCGTCTCTGGCGAGCAGCGTTGCGGCCAAACGGCGCGGTCCGGCGGTGGCGCCGAAGCGCGGAGCTAAGAAGCTGCAATATGTGGTTGCGCTGTATGACTATGAAGCGCGCAGTGATGCGGAGTGGAGCATGGCGGAGGGGGATAGGTTTGTGCTTGTCAATCGGGATAGTGGCAATGGGTGGTCTGATGTTGAGAAAGGCGGGCAGACGAAGAGCGTACCTGCGAATTATATTGAGGAGGTGTAAGGGCGAGTTAACTATTTTATATTTTTTCGAGTGGGAGGATTTGGTTGAAAGGGTTGATGGGTTTGCTGTTGGGATGAACTAAACTTTTGCGGAATGGTGTGAGTTTTCTATTTTTTTGTCATCTTATCATCTTACCCTTCATATCATTTAGCTTACTTGCGGATGTTTATATTATACGTTTCTTCTTTTGGTCTCACGCATTTTAGAGCAACATTCAAGATGTATTTTACGAAGGCAGTTCAGATGTCGTCCCCAACCACCCCATCGAATGCTGATTCCTCCTATGGCAGTGGTTTGTCGTATGGAAAATTCTAAGAAGCTAGCAACCCTTTTCCTACCCCCTTTTTTTTTCTTTTTTTCTTTTTTTCTTTTTTTCTTTTTTTTTTTTTTTTTTTTTTTTTTCTTTTTTTTTTTTTTGACGCATTTTGTAGTTACTTTGTCAGTGGCATAGGGCTATTTGCGAGTACCCAGGCAGTTTCCTTTTCTTTTCTGCTCTTCTTTGTTCTGCTTCAACCCCCTTATTCTTAGTAGCTAAAGTCATAATAGGAGTTAGCCCTGTGTCTTGCTTGCCACTAGAAATCCGTATCGTCTCATGTTTATAACCACACATATCCAATAATTATCCGCGAAGGTAGAGGGCCATCTGCAAAAAGAAAAAGAAAGGGGCTCGAATAAATACAAAAAACTCTGATCTGGAAAAAAAAAAAAAAAAAAAAAAAAAAAAAGAACAGAAAATATCAAAAGTAAAAGCTCGGGAAACAGGCCGCACAACAGGGTGTGTGTGTGGCCAGTAGCCACGTAAGTGCCGGGCGATAGGGCCACGATTTCTCCCGCGGCGTCAGTGGCTGGTTGCAGCTGTTTCGGCGACGAAGATCGAGACGATCGTTGGACCGGGTGGCGTCACGCTAGGGCAAAGCACCCTGGATAGTGAATAGTGGAAACTATACACCTGTCGAAATTCCTGGAAGTGTGTGGTTCTATATATATGGCTGTAGAAGTTGTCTCTTGCTTTGATATTTTTGCACAGGCTACATACAGTGTTTTATTCATATATGGATCTTTAATATTATTATGAATTACACATATCACCTGCAAAGCGCATGTCTAGTTTGCCGGTGATTCAGCAGTACAGCAGAGTTACATATACTTCTACATGCTTTGAAGCAGATATGAAATGATAAATGAAATATTCTTTGAGACAGAGAGATAGATTAATGACGTCTGCTAATATCTCTATTTCTCTCTTCTTATAATTAAGGGAATGTGATTATATATAGAAAAAGAGAGATCTTATATTTTATTTTTTTATCTGTTTTGAAGATTACTCTGTATATGATTAGAGATGATAAGAAGTGTGTGTATATATATAGAATACTGTTCAGTCTGAGAATTTAATATCTTGAAATAAGTGAGAGTTTTATCTATCTCATCATTGTTTCTGTAGTGAAAAATTATTTAATATTATTTAATATAAGATATTATCGTATATGCTTCACAGTCTGAATATTACATATATAGTGATATTTCTGAGTTTTCATGAAATGTTTCAAAGAGGCTGAGATATTCTATAAAGTAATCTTTTCTATCTGTATTTATATTAGTGCTATATATATATAGATGAGTAGAGAGAACAGATTTATTTATTTCAATCTGCAGTCTTTTTGATCAGATAGTCAGCTTCTCTCATTTATCTTCAATTCTGCTGTGTATGAGAGTATTCAGTGAATGAAAATCTCTATTCTCTTCTCTTGAAGTCTGTTTGTTAGAGAGCTGACTGCTGATTGGTAGTTGGTGTAGATGTGGAGGCGGAGATAACTAGATGTCATAGATGGATCTTGGAGTGGAGTTGGTAGTGGAGAATTGAGTTCCCGCTGAAGTTTCCAGCACCGCACCAGGGGTTCGGTTAAGGAATCCAGAGAACTCCTCGGGGGAGATAGTGATCTCTCTCTTCCAAAACAAGCCCTAGCTTTGACCAAACCTTTGGGGCCGTCTTAGGGCGGCTTCATGTCCAGCTAGGCCCTGTAAGGCCCTGTAAGGCCCTGTAGCCTGCAGAGAAGGCTAATGCTAAGCTCGCTGTAAACCCAACAGCAGATATCCCATATTCACAAGCCAATGAAACTGATATCCCGTCCCAAATTGGCTTTCAATGGCCTTCAAAAACCCAGTCCCTGGAGCAAGTCAGCCCAATGAGCTGCTGATAACTATGTGGGATTACGCAACCAACTTTGCGTGCTGCCCTGCTTCCCTTCAGTTTCACTTTCGCTGGCCAGCTTTTGAGCGTCACTGTCTTGCTCTCTCATCATCCATCCTCCTTTCCTTCTCCTTTCCTTCTCCTTTCTCTCTCTCTCTCTCTCTCTTTCTCTGTCATTCCTTCGTTGTTCTATTCAATCGTTCGTAAGAGAGGTCTATACCCGTCGTTCTTTCCGGTGTAGCCTTTTGTTCCATTTCGATATTATTCCGATTCGTTCGTTGATATACAAGTTTTACTTAAAACATCTTCCGTCTCTCATTAGGACATTTGTTAATATAATCGCGGAGAAGGAAAAGAAAAACCTGCTCATTGACAGCTATCACAACGGATTACGCACACTTGATCCCCTCTCTCCAATATGAAAGCCACAGCCGTGTCTGCGTTGGCGGCAGCCATTTTCGGGGCATCGTCTGCTCTCGCTGGTGTGGCCAGCAATGTCCAGGCCAGAGAGAGCAAAATCACTCCTGTCACAGTCAAGGGGAATGGTAATGTTTCGAACCACACCACCTTTGGCATGGCCAGGACCTAATACCCAAGATGGGGCGGTATACTGACTGTGCTTTTTTTGTTCGATAGCATTCTGGCAGGGAAACAGGCGTTTTTATATACGCGGAGTGTAAGTCACCTAGATAAATACCCTTTGTTTTATATCGATTTTGTTTCCATTTCATCTCTGTCCCTGGTTAGTAAAACATTGAAATACATTCTAATCTGATATCTTGCTTTATATAGCGATTATCAACCAGTTAGTCCAGACTAAACGGACCCTTGAACCCCCAGTATCTAAAGCAAGGATTGTGTTTGCTGAAATTATTTCACAGGGAGGAGCTTCCAAGGTCAAGGATCCCATCGCTGATCCTGAGGTATGCAAACGAGACATCGCCAAATTCAAGGAGCTGGGCCTGAACACTATCCGCATTTACACTGTCGACAACAGCAAGGACCACGACGAGTGCATGCAGGCTCTGGCTGATGCCGGCATCTACCTTGTCCTCGATGTCAACACTCCTAAGTATTCTATTAACCGCATGGGTAGATCCTTCCCTGCCCCTGGCCTGAACCCGAACATAGTTGTATTTTTCTGACATATCCAATAGAACCCGAGATTTCCTACAATGACGTATACCTCCAGAACGTCTTTGCTACCGTCGCAATGTTCGCGAAATATGACAACACTCTAGTATGTTAAAGCAGCAACGGAGCTTGAGTTCTGCCAGCTTGCTAATGGCTGACTACAGGCTTTCTTCTCCGGAAACGAGGTTATCAACGATGGGCCTACCTCTAAAACCGCCCCTTACGTCAAAGCAGTCACTCGTGATATTCGCCAATTTATCCGTAAGCAGGGCTTGAGAGAAGTCCCTGTTGGCTACTCTGCGGTATGGATGACGTAGAAGTTATGATATAGAGCGGAACGGTGCTCCCAGTGCTAACTATGCATTTCACTTCTGAACAGGCTGATGTCGACTCCAACCGTCTCCAGATGGCGCAGTACATGAACTGCGGTCCTGATGACGAGCGCAGCGATTTCTTTGCTTTCAACGATTACTCCTGGTGTGACCCATCCACCTTCGAGAAGGCCGGCTGGGACAAAAAAGTCGAGCTGTTCTCCGGGTATGGACTGCCCCTTTTCCTCTCGGAGTACGGCTGTAACACGAACACACGCGAGTGGAACGAAGTGAAGGCTCTGTACTCCGAGAAAATGACCAGCGTCTACTCTGGTGGTCTCGCCTATGAATATTCCCAGGAGCCCAATAACTATGGTTTGGTTGAACTTAAGGACGGCAAGGTTAAGACTCGCAAAGACTTCGACACGCTGAAGAAAGCCTTTCGCTGCCGCCAAGAACCCAGCCGGTGACGGTGGATATAATGAGGCCGGTGGAGCCAGCCCATGCCCCAAGAAGAACGCTCCCAGCTGGGATGTTGATGGTGATAAACTGCCTGCCATCCCTGAGCCGGCAAAGGTATATGTCATGAAAGGCGCTGGAAAAGGTCCTGGCCTAGGCGGTTCTGGTAGCCAAAACGCTGGCACCGGATCATCTGGCTCGGCTGAACCAGGTTCTGGTGCTGTAGACGGCAAGACTGGCAAAGGGGGTTCCGGGGGGCAAGGAAACGGTGCTGTTGGCTTACACCCCGGATATGCCGTCGTGTCGATGTCGATGGTCACTGCGGCTTTCTTCCTGATGAACTAGTCGTACATACATTGGATGGGGGCTCTTTCTTTCTTTCTTTCTTTTCTTTTCTCATTACATAACTCTCTCGATCATAATAAAGTTGAAGGGGCTTGGGGTTAATAGTTCCTTCGTCTGTTTCTTCTTTTTTCCGGTGGCTTGTTATAAGTAGAATGTATGATACCCCCCCGACCAGCCCTAACCACAAGGCTATATTAGTCCTAGAGAATATTCCAAAAGTTGGAACTGTGGCTCAATCTGTTTACTACGTATCTTATTGCACACTTCTGAGGGAACGAACGTATGGAACACCAAATCAAGCAATACCGACTTCAGGGTCGTCTTCGATGTTCGTCGATGAAGCCCGGAGTCAACGATCTTGCAAATGGAACTGCTACAGTTGAACCTCCTGTCTTCGAAGAAAACGGGTTTGTTATTTAGTCGATCTTCAGGTTCTCGAGGAGCTATTGGGAGAATGACCCCGGAATGATTGAGCTTGGACTCATGGAGCTACATCGCCTACTCGGTGCATGTAAACATCAAGAGTCAAGAACCGTCCAGCTGTGTTGTGCTAGACTGAATGCCTTATCTCTCTCTTCTGGACAGGGTTTAAGTTTGGGCAGCCTTGCAGCCCACGAGACAAATCAACGCCGATTATGTTGTATCCGTGAATTCCCTTTTTAAATTTAGCACCAACGAAAGGTGACGCGACCATACGCGCAGCATCCGAGCGAGTCCATCCTGGGACCATGATAAGCGATTCTTGCTTCCATTCAGTACTACGTATTCAACTCCAGGCTAAAAATATTGTTCTATTAAATCAAAACAGATCTAATCTTCTCGAATTTATACCTCTACCAGAGACAGAGCGAGAAAATGCATGTATGTCATCTTCACTTTGTCAAGTTCCAAAACCAACCTACTCATAGAGTACTCCCACGATGCGAAGAAAACACGCAGTCATCATCCAAACCTTCGCAGTGTTCAGGTCAGCGCGAGTCAGAGGTAGAAGAGGCGACGGTGGGCTTGGTTTCAGATTTCAAGGCCCTGGAGCAACTCACTAGCTCCAGCGCGGCTGTGAAAGCGAAACGGGCATCGAATGTCTTAGATCGGGTCCCAGAAAACACACACCTCGACGTGCAGGTTGGGGAAGGTTCTACCGACAACGATAAGGGGAAATCCAAAGAAAGTCGTTGAATGTCATATGAATGTGGACCAAGTCTGAGAAAGTATGTACCCTAAGTCGCAGGCGAAGTGGGAGCTGAACTTTGTATGCATTGGAGTGCGATACATCGGTTTCTGTGCCTAGTTGTTCATCTGAAACGCCTCTCTGAGCTGGATGTCACAGTTCTTCTTGTCATTACATTTTGCCCGAATGAAAGCGCTGGCTTCGCGACACCAATAAAACCCAACAATCTTGTAGAATTCCTGATCTTTTAAGTGCTGCGCAGCGAACTGGGGTTGGATTCTGTCGTAGAAGAGCGAATGCAGGGCTGGCGGACTCCGCAGAGCAAGGTTATACCAAAATGTCCCGATTTTCCACCCGGACCGTATGGTGTGAGACAACCTACATCGATGGCTCTCGGCTTCCTCTACCTTCCTTTTCACTTTCTTCGAGGATCCGCGTAAATTCTTCAACATGGTTGTTGTAAGGGTCTAAGTCGATTGCATCAAGCTCCTTACCGCCTAGCCAGTGCGGGAGCTGGATGAACTCAAAAGGAAGAGAAGCAGCCCATTCCAGGTCAATTATATCAGTGATGTTGCAGTCTTTGTCCACAAAGATATTGCTCTGATGGAGGTCAGTCAAGGAAAATGCAAATGGGCCAGCATCATAGTCATGATACATCTGACTAATGCAGTCACCTATACCCTTGACAGCATTCAAGTTATGTCGAAGCTGATTGTCATGATATGACAGAAGATCAGTGACGTATGCAATCACACTTGTGTAAGTGCGGTCCCTCACTATGTGCATGAGAACCTCTGTGTTTTCTAATTCTTGAAGCATTGAAGTTAGAGGTTGATTGGCCAACCTGAGAAATCTGTTATCATTGACTGTAAAAGATTCAATTTTTAGTAGTTTTATTCAGCTCATTGCTAGCATTAGATGTGAAGCCTGCTACTAAGGGCCTGTTCGGTGACCCCGTCCAGGGCCGTATAAGTCCGTACAGTGCCAGCTTGTACGGCCCTGGACAGCTCTGGCCAGGGTTATACATGCTAACCTGGCCGGATAAGGCCTTCTGTTCAGTAGATTCTGTGTATAACTCTGTACAACTCGCCAAGCATGCCAAGCTGACAGTCAGATTCATATTATAGAGTTCAATGATGTATTTAGCTGAAAAAGTGATAGATCTAAACCTATTCAAGTTAAATCTGTACTGTATATGCTGGAATGAGTCATGATATTATACTGACATGTTTCAGTGTGGCTGTACAGAGTACAGAGTACAGCATTCAGAGACCTGCAAATATCATTAAAAATCAACAATCATGATGAGCAACTGTGATAATGTAACTTGAGAAGCAATATGACAGTATCTATGTCATAGACAGCAGTTAATAAGGCTTGTCACTGCAAAAGTGATCAATTTGAGACTCATTAAGATTCATTTTTCACTGATATTTGATGTGTAAAGACAACGTAATCAACCACCCAACGCCCGCTTACACCCAACACCCGCCATTTTGCCATCATGATGATGAAATATTTTCAACAATATCTCAACAACACAATTAGATTTTAAGGTGATATATTATATGATGAAAATATATATAGAAAATTACACATAAAAATATACAGCTAATCCTGTAGATGTTTATTGAACTTAATAACTTACTCAGAATATGAAATCTTAAGTAAAGACAGATTTAGTAAATAAGCAGTTATTAAATCAGTAGAGATTGTAATATCATCAGATTTCTTCAACAGTGAATTCATGAGTACTCTGACAGGGCTCTGAAAATGTGATTTAGTCACTCTTTATGAAATCAAGAGTCTACTTCAGAAGTAGTTATCTGAATCATGAATAACTCTTATAGAAGAAGTCTCAGAGAACTTATTAATTACTCACAGAATATCATTCTCTGCATCTGTGACAGAGAAACTCTTTAAACTTACAAATAAATCAATCTCAGTAAAGAATATTCTTGAGCATCTTCTATGAAATTAAGCTATTTTTCTATAAGAAATACTTACTGTCTGTAAACATTCTTAAACTGAGTCTTTAGATATAATCTTCAGAGATACTTATAAACTGAAAAGAAACTTTCTTAAATTATAATTACTTAAGATTACTTATTAAATTATAATCTATAAAAGCTTTTATAAGTTTATATTTAAAATTGACTTACAAGCTTAGCTGTGTAATATGAAAGATGAAGAAGCTATTATTTATATAATAATAAATCTCTACTATACTGAAGTTAAGAACTGGCTGAATTATCTAGAGAATGATTATAAGAGATTTCACTAATCTATTCTTAAGATCTATTTAGAGAATAAGTTGAAGAACTTTATAAGCTGAACAGAGAACATCTGAACTGTAATTATTAATATTAGAAAAAGAGATGAGAAATCTGATAAAAACTACTTATAGTACTTTATAAAATTATGATATAAATTGAGATCTGTAGAAATAGAGCTCTGAAATAAGACCTGAATAATGATATTTATAAAGAGACTGAATAAAAATATATAGAATAAGCTTATTAAGTAAGACTCTAAGTTCTTAATTCTGAAGAAATTGATAACTCTTATTTATTACTTATAAATTACTGTAAGAGTTATAAATTTATAAAGAGTGAATCACTAACTAACTCTATAAGAATTAAAATAATAGAGAACAGATTTATTAGAGAAAAATAATAAGATATAGAGAGATTTATATCTAACTACTGAGTAGAGAGAGAGAGCTTTATAAGCTCTTATAAACAGAGTATATAATAGAGAGACTAAGAAAAAGAGACTTTATTTTATCTATTCTAAATTAAAACATCTCTGTATAAACTATCTGAATAAATTAAAATAGAAATTTAAGAAGTTATAGACAGAGTTAGTAACAGTCTTCTTAAGAGTTTTAAAGCTAATATCTGAATCTGTTACTCTCTCAATAAAAATACTTACTTATAAGAAGAGACTACACTACAGTACTACTGTCTTATAAGTATGAAAAGTATTAATAAACTCAGAATCTCAGATCACTATAGTGTTTCTAAAGCTTATGAAGTGAATAAACTGAATAATAAAAACTGAGAATCTGCTCTTATAATAAGCAGACTGTGAGAACTCAGATCTGAGAACTAAGAGACTTATAAGAGTTATCTTTAAATTATAAAATCTCTTCAGAATCTGAAGAGAATTTATAGAAACTATAATTATTATAGATATTACAGATAATATATACTTAAGACTTATATAACTTCAAAAATATAATTTATATATAGCTGTTTATAAGTCAGGTTTATACTTTCAATCAGTGTTGATAGACTCACTTATAAAGATAGAATTAGTTAATACTATAGAGTTAATTAGAGAAGACAAGCTTATCTATATAATAACTTTATAAATATCTGAGAACTTCACAGTTATAAAAACTGAGCTTCAGATATCAGAGAAATACTGAGATCTTATAGAGATATTTAACTTAGTAAAGACAGCTGAGCTTTCTTCTTACTATAAGAAGAACTTAATAATAAATTTAATAGAAGAGTAGAAACTCTTCTGAGAATTAATCTATAAGCTCTTTTATTATGAGACAGAGATCTTACAGATCTATATAAAGAAGAATCTGAAGAATAACTTTATCTAATCTTTATAAATCTCTATAGAAGTCTCTGTAATATTCATGAAGAAGAAGAATAAAAATTTCAGATTATATATAAACTATTACAATCTGAACTTCAAGATAATAAAGAGTTACTATTCTTTATCTCTGATTGAGAATATAATCAACTGTCTCACAGAAGCTGTTATATTCATATAACTGAATATAATTAATATATATACATAACTGTGAATACAGTCTAAGAATAAATAAAAGACTGTCTTTAAAACTATACTAAGATTGTTTAAATATCTAGTAATATCTTTTAATCTGACTAATATCTCTATAGTATTTCAGTCTTTTATTAATAAAATACTTTATATATATCTGAATATCTTCATGATAATATATCTGAATAATGTGATAGTGTACTTTATAAAGAAGAAAGAATACACTGAGTATGTATAAAGTGTATTAAAGATCTTAGATAAGATAGAACTGTATATTAAGTTTATAAAGTATAACTTCAGTGTCTATTAGATTAATTTTCTAGAATATATAATTATCACAGATAATATTCAGATGAAATCTTCACAGATTAAGACTATTCTATTATAATCAGAGTTAACTAGTATTTATAAAATTTAAATCTTTCTAAGTTTTATGAATTTCTATAAATAGTTTATCTTTATATTTATAAGAATCTTCTTAACTCTTACAGACATGCTGAAGAGTGAAAATAAGAAGAAGTCATTCTATAAATAGAGAATAAAAAGATTATTAAGAAGAAAGAGCTGTAAGAACTTTCTTATCTTAAAAGCTTACAGAGTCTTTATAAGATTGAAATAGATATTTATAAATACAGTGATACTATTTCACTTTAATCTCTTACTCTTAATTAGATTAGAGACAGATGTCTTTTTCTTTATAATTTCAGAAATAGTCTTATAACTACAGTTAAATGAGAACTGAGTTTCAGTGATCTTTTTCTTATAAAAGATGTAACTTATAGATATGGTTCAGAAGAACATACAACTGTCAAGGTGGTTCGGAAGAACGTACAACCGTCGGATAATAACGCGGCCGCTTCCGAACTTGCTTATAAATGTAAAGAAGTCATAGCGGCCACTAATTAATTTAGCATACAATATATAAGAAGCTGATGTACACCTGTAATTATACACTGACTGAAGCAACCTTTGAATCACATCTGATAGCATGTCTAAAAACCGGTGAGAAGCACAGACTTCTTCAGAATGTGATAATTTCATCTATGAAGTGATTCATAGTTATCATGCCAGTGTGATTCTAGAATGTCTCAAAAGATAGCATATGAAGAGTAGTGAGTGAAAGAGCATCTGATTGATACTGCTTCACTTATTAAGAAAATGCCATGTATGTAAATAAATGAGATGTGAGAAAAGAAATGAGAGTAATAAACCAGATTCAAAGAAGTTCACTTTCTATCTAAAAGAAGAATAAAAAGAGAGAGATGATCATCATCAGAGTTATATAATAATAACAGAAATTATATAGTGATATAATAATATAGTAATATAATAATAGATATTGTACAATTAATAAGAAATCACTGAAATGAATATCTCTTCTAGTTAATATGAATAACACTCTTCTCTGCTATCTGAACTGAAAGATATACAGAACCTCTCAGAGAATTTACTCAAAGTAGTAAGAAAAGCAGCTGAAATCACTGAACTGAAATCAAAGCTCTGTATGTGTATGAGAATTCTAAATGAGATTGAGGTCTTGTGTATACAGTGACAGACTGAGATGAAAGTTAAATAACAATTAACATTCACTGCAGATCAAGTATTCACTATGAAAAGCTTCACTGACATAATCATCATCATCAATAAGAATAGAGAAAATCAGGTCTTAGATCTGCAGTGAGAGATTGAATATTTACAGATAACTATGCTAAATCTGAAGATCTTATCACAATTGTTCACAATCTCTTCAGAAGTGTATATATTATCAGAGATCACTGCATAGAATGAGAATCTGAGTATGAAATATATTAAGTCAGAAGGTCTGCTGAAGTCACTATACTTCAATAATAATTAAAAAAATGATGCTGTAATCAGCTGACTAAGTCAGATATAATCATATTATTAGATTAAATATGAACTCACAGACAGATAGTTAATGAAATTTCAACAAGTCTTAAGATCTACTGTGTTTCTACACAGAAAAGTGAAGTTATTATAAATGACTGATAAAAAGATGAATCTTATAGATCTGAAGTAATATTCATTCTTATAAATATGAAATGAGTTTTTCAAATGAATCTTGTATAACTTTGAGAAAGAGAATTTATAAGATAAGCATTACAAACACTTTACTAAGTGTAGATAAGTAAGTGATCTTATATTATACTTTACACACTTCAGCTTATACTATCTTATGTTAAATGAAGAGCTTTCAATATCTTTCTATTTACAGATCTTTATTCATGATCTTACATCTGAGTTGAGAGCAGAATAAAAATGCTTAATCTTATAATCAGACACAGTGAAAGAAGCATACAACATTCTCATTATGCAGAAATAAGTAAGTCAATTGTAACAGAAAATACTGTAATCAAGTATATCTCAGTAGAGAACAGATAATCAGACTTCTATAATATAAGTTACACACTCAGATGCAATGAATCTAGATCTGAATGTTATTATTAAAGTACTGAATTCTCTGAAAAAGAGATTCTCTGAGTGAAAATCTTGATATTATGAGTATTGAGCTTGCTTTAACTGCAGATACTAAAATTATGATGCAAAAGATTACACTCAGCATGCACAGTCAAGAGAAGTAAGAGAGTTAAAAAACTAGCAGAATCAGTGAGCTTGAAGACACTCACTAATATTCTATGAAAAGTCTTCAAAGTGAAAGAGATGCTCATGTTTAGACTAACTGTGTGACCGTGTCTGAAACCAGAATCAAACTTTACAGTTGTTATATTGTCTAAAAGCATTATTTCTGATCATGATTTGTATTCATCACATTGATCTCAAATCATGTTATTTTAAATATTAAAGATCTCAGATTCACTTTTCAAATAAAAATCTAGTCTCAGATAAAGAATATGTTTGAATTCTTAGTTACATTTTCATTCTGATTTTATTATTGAAAATAACATTAAATGAGATTATGAAATCATTTCTTACTTACATAATATTATAACATAGTGCTTATTTGTTGAAAATTTAATAGAGAGTATTATCAAATATTATTACTTTTCTGAATATAAATTATAATTAATATCATTTTAATTAAAAAAAAAAATATAAAATATAAAAAATAACAAAAAAATAAAAAATAAAAAAACAAGAAAAAATCACAATAAAAAAAAAAAAGAGAAAGAAAAAAAGAAGAGAAAGAAAAAAAGAGAAAGAAAGAGAAAGAAAAAAAAAATAAAAAGAAAAAGAAAAAAATAAAAAATAAAAATAAAAAAAAATCAAGATTACAGAGCTGTAGTACTCTTAAAATACTTACTTCTCAGAGTCTTTACAATATTCATCACTAACTGTATATCTCTCACAGTGAGAATAACACAGTTACAATGAGTCATTATCTTAATATCATCTAATAAATAATCAGTATATATCTATATAAATGTGAATAATTAGAAAATATACACTTAAAAAGTATGATCAGAATGAACTCTGCTGTCACTTGAATAACATTAAGAATAGAATACTGAAATTGATGATTTCTCTCATTGATTTCACAGATAAGGTGTGTGAAGATGATCTTGAAGAATATAAGATTCTCTGACTTCTAATAGAAACAGATCTTATGAAGAGACTCTATTTTCATTATATCAGAGACTGAGTATTATTAAAAAGTATTACTTTAATACACATGTACTTACTGCAGTGATTCACTCTCTATGCATGTGACTGAGAGTTACAGCTTTCTCATATCATACAGCTCTCTCTGAGATGCTGCTGTCAGTTTACAATTCATACAGTCTCTTAGTTCAGTACACACTATGTATATGCAGCTCTGTGTACTGAGACTGTGTTAGTCATTATAACCTGATGTGATACTTGCTTTTTACAGGCTATGTTTTGTTTGATTGAGAGCAGAAGGAAACACAACTGCTGTTTTATTTAAGAAGAGAAGTGAATAATTGAATCTGTAGAAGATAATTTGATTTCTTCTACATTTGAAATTTAATTAGTCTATACTCTTCAATTTGAGAGTTTCTGAGAGTGTTTTAATAGTTTTCATACCAGCTTGAAATTAGTGATTGATTGAAGAAGAGAAAAGAGAGAAGAAAGAAATAAGAATAACTTATCTTTATAATATAAAAACAGAGAATTGCTGCAATTATTTATTCTAGTAATAAAGATCTGTTTTCTGCATGTATTTCTGATACAGATTATATAATAACTGTATACAAAGAATATCAACAGTGAATGTATTAAATGAAGATAATATTACTATATAACACTGTAACTGTTTCTGTACATCACTGAAAGCTGTTGATATTTTCTTTAAGTCTCTTTATATTTGATAAGTCAGTAATATATTTCAATGCATTTCTTCTTTCATTATTATGATTATTATTATCATCATCATCATCATTATCACTATCATCATCATTATTATCATTATCATTATTATTATCATCATTATTATTACTATTATCATATTATTTCTAGCTGTCTCTTCTGTCTTTACTCTTTTTTAACACTCACTGAAATCAATCATGTTATCTCTCTTCAAATATTCTGCAGTTCTGCAGATTATCAAGGTATATGAGCACTGTCACAGATGAAAGAGAGAGAAGAAGAAGGCATTCAAGTAAGAGAAGATAGATTATAAGATATATTATAATATCTTGAAGAGACTCTGTAAGAGAGTAGAATGATAACAATTTTAAGTAACACTTCTGATAGATTTAGACTGAACTAAGTATAGAAATAATGCAGATGACACTGTCTGTGAGACATTGAAGAAGAAGATAGTGAAGAGTCTTATACAGTAGCAGTGAGATTAGAAGAAGTCTTAAGAATAATTTAAGATCAAGATAAAGAGAGAGAGAGAGAAGAAGAGTATTACTGTAAATAAATAGTAGCAGAAGAAGATTGAGAGAGTGTTAAAGTAAGAGATAAAGAAGTTAAAACTGATAAGTTTTTTATTTATTAAGAGATAATAATTTTTAATAATACTTCTGTTCTCTAATTGATTAGCAGAAGCTAACAGAGAAGAAGAGAATTAAGGCCTTGTTTAGATCTTAAATACACTTCATGATTCAGAATATTGAGAAGACAGCTCTGCTCTCTGAGCATGTTAATCTGCTTACTGCTGAGATGAAACCTGAGACAGCAGATCAGAAAATGCAGGATTTTAGAGCATAGATTAATCTAACTGAGAGAAAGTAGTAGAAACTCTTTTCTAAGAAGACAGTGAAGAGAGATTTTAAGATGATTATTATCTCAGATGAGAAGAAGAAGAAGAAGAAGAAGAATGAGAAATGAATTATGAAGAATAATAAGAAGAATGAGAAAGAGAAGAAAGATAATGAGTAGAAAAAGTTTTTTTCTTTTTATATTAGTTAGTTATAAGTTCATAATTATTAATAATTGAAATTAATTTTAAGTTTTTAAAAATTATTGTACAAGTTGTAATCAAGTCAGGAACAATATATATATATATATATATATTTAACTATCATGATTCACAAGTTACTATAATATATAAGTATCAACATTTTTTCAACATTGATATTTACAATATTAATATATTTTTAATAATATCATCTGATAATATAATTTAGTAACACTCTCTTTCATAATATTAATATATTTCAAGAAATATGACAGAGATTAATCAAGATTGTTTATTTACTTTTATAAATTAATAATATTCAATCTGAGTTAGTACTAAAATTATAACTAAGCTAAGAAACAAGATTATTTTCTCTTATATTAAATTCTTCTTACACATATCAGTGATCAGTTATTGAAAATAAATTATTATCTTTCTTAAATTATTATTATATCTTCTGAATTCACTTCTTTCACTTCTTTTACTTCTATTAAAGATTTATAAACTCTTTAAGAAATTACTGTGAATTACAAAGTCTATATTATTTACAATTTAACACAGAATGCTCTCTTTTAATTATAATGAATAATTACTTCATTCTTCACATCTGATTTCAGGTCATAAAATTTATAAAAAACTCAACATAAACACTGAGATAAACTATGAAATAATTATTAATAGATTATATTATAGATTACTGAAGAGTCATCTCTCTACTGCAATCACTGTAACTTTATTCAGAAATATTCATTGTGAACTAATTATAGCTCTGGAGAAATTTTTCAACATCTGAAGTCATCAGAATACAAATAATAAAAGAAAAATAATCAGAAAATTACTACTGAGCTGATAAGTTACTCTATCAGATAATAATTTTTGATAATACTAACTTTCTAATTTGAAGAAAATTATATGAAAATGACTCTGTATCAGTACTCTGATTTCATAACTCTTATCTGATAACTTTTATAAATAATTACTTTATATATATATATCTCTGAATCTTTCTCTTTAATCAATTGAAAACTCTGAATTTCAAACACTTCTTCAAATACTTAATTTAAATCTTCATATTTCACATCAATTCTGTCTTCAGTTCAATCTCAAGATATACTATAAAGTCAATATACAATATCTAGAATCAGAGTTGAAGAATCATCAAAGAGTGTCTCTCACAGTGAATGTATAAACTAGTATAAACAATCTTGCATTTATAAGAGTTATATGTTATTATATTGATAAGAACTGAACTTATTAAAAGATATTAATTGAATTTAAATTATTGATCAGTAGTCATACTGAGAATTATATAATAAAGATATTAATAACTGTGATTAAAAATAACTATTGAGATATTAGTCTCAGTCTTCTTATAATTACAACTGATAATATGCCCCGGTGGCCGAATGGTTAATGCGGCCACCCGGTAGCGCCTTGGCGTGGGAAACCAAGGCGTGTGGGTTCGAAACCCGCAGGGGATACATTAAATCCAGAACCCAAGCACCTCAGGTTTCTAATAAATACAGAGGTGTACAAATCACTTCAACAAATTGCTCTATGTTCCTGGAATGGGAAGTTATTATCGCATGTATCTAATTGTCACTCCTTTGTATTTTCCTATGTTCTTGTTATCTTGGCGTGGTCTCAACACCTGTATTTCCTCCTGTATAACCAACACTTGACCTGTATTTAACATCACGCAAGGACTCATCATAAGCTCCGCTTGCATATGAGTATAATGGAAGAATAATAATAATAATAACAACTGATAATACTGTGAATAACTACACTATGATGAAGAGCTTGAAGTAAAAATTAACTTTGTATTTCTGAAATAATAAACAAGGTCATACTCTCTGCATTACTCATGTGATTCAACTTGTGATATAAACACTAATAAAGAATTTTAAAATTAAGACAAAGAATAATGAGATGACTGATTCTGAAGATAAGAATGAGATGAAAGTGATTACTCAAGTAACTTTTGTATTCACTTTATAAAAGATAATGTTTTTTGACAACACTTTTTAATATTACTTTTTGATAATACTTTTTGATAACACTACTGTTAATTTTGAATAGATTGACTAATAATTTAAATATTACAGATTTGAAATATTGCTAATATGATTTATATCTCTTCTAAATAATAACAATGATTTTATGATATTTAATAAATAAACAAATCAGTCACATCACTGAATATGATACAGAATGTTAGAATATAATAAAGTTTAATATATAAGATAACTATTCAGACTTTTCAATTGTTATCAGATAATTAATCATTGAGTGTAATACTCTGATTAAGAAAAAGATTCAGATATTGAAACTTTCTGATATGAAGTGAACTCAGTTATAATATATGATTGATTTACTGTTTCAGTTTTATAAGATAATAAAGACAGTCTCAATCACTCATACATCAATACTGCAGTCAGTCTGATAAGTGTATAACAGTTTATTTACTCATCTTGAGAAGTAGTTGAATCACTCAAAAAGAAATTCAGTCTGAAATAATATTATAGTGCAGACTATTATTACTGTAAGAGATAAACTGGTATATTACTACAGTAAAACTGAACAATCTTTTACAGAGTACTATACTGTAGTAGCTCTACTAGATTTCTTTTATTAAGTTAATATCTACACTTCTCAAGATTGAACAGAGAAGAAATGAGACTTATATATCAAATTAATCTGAGACTACTACAATACTAACTATCAGAGATTTGAATGAGCAGATATTCAAGATATAAAGACAGTGAAATACAATTCTCTAGTAAGTAATGATCTTTGATAACACTTTATATTACATAGAACTATAATACTAACTTTGAAATAGAACTTATATACATTAATTACAATCAAAAATCAGACAAAACTACATACTTGTAAAACTGAATTTAACTGCTATCTTCAAGATAATCTGATAAATTTACATACTAAATCAATTCTAGAGTTATGAAAAATTATTGAGAGTATATATTCAACTGTTACACTGATGATATATAATATTCTGATATTTTCATTGACAGAGGTGAGAATGAAGTGAAAGTTCAACTCAAGTCAAGATATTTATCACTATTATCAGAGACAATTACAAGAAGAAATAATTAAGAAACTCATGATTGTAAAACATGAAATTATCAGACAGTTTAATATCTCTGATCACAGTATATTAGAGAAGTATAGTTTTCATGAGAAAGTGAAGAATAAACTTGCACAAGAATGTATTTAGTTATTTCATAAGTATTATCAATAATTATTACCAAATTCTGATTATATAAGTAATCACTGAATGAACTGAATAAGACTGATTTTAATCTTCAGTCTCAGTCTTATTCTGATTTTGAAAGAATGATCATCTTTCACAGTTTATTCTGAGAAATTACTCTCATTTCACTGTTCTTGAATTAAATCTGATTATTTTTCACATCATTTCTCTCAGAAATGATTCATTTTCAGATTTTTTTGAGACTTGGTCCTGGTGAGACTCACGTCAAGAAATGTATGAAATCAGATCAAATGAGATCAAATGTGAAATTCATGATCTCAGCGGTCAGTCTACTCATGTTAGAGGACTCTCTGAATTCTGTAAATGTTAAGAAGAAGCAGGCTTCTGACTGAGGTGCAGGTAAGAATGAAGTGAACACTCATCTCAATATCTTAAGGCCTGAAATGTTAATGTATAAGAGACACTTGAATAAAAATTGAGAGATGGCTACAAAAGTGTTAGCAGATACAGAAGCTTCTACACAATATATTAATAATTATATAATTTAAAGACTGAAAGAGATCTGCTGAGTGAAGAATTCCTGATACATAAGATTATCTGATAACTGATATTTGATATCATCTGCAAGAGTAAGAGTTTTCTTGCACTTTGAAGAATAATCTTACTATATTTGAGCATAAGAGCTGCAGAATGTGAAATACAATCTTATTCTTGAACTTAATTAATTTCAAAGATTCAATCTGCAGATTCAATAACATACATGTTATATACAGTTGACTGATAGAAAGAAAACAGTTCATACAATTCTATCAACTGATATGAGAAGAACATTTCACATCTCTGATATAGAAGGATTAAATCTGCTTACACATTAACAAGTAAAGAGAATGATTTGTAAGACCTCATCTGAAAGCATTCTGTATGTCATACAGGACTCAGAAGTGAAGGAAATCAAGATAAACAATATGCAGAAGAACAAGCATATAAAGAAGCTTCTGAAGAAGTATGAGAAGATCTTTCAAACAGATCTTTCACTGAAATTACTGCTGAAACAAGAATTTGTACATGAGATTGACACAGGGGATGCAAAACCAGTCAATCAGAATGCATACTCTCTGTCATAAACACACTTTAAAGAACAGAAGTGTCAGATCACAGATCTTCTAGAACATGATCTCATATAATTCTCATCAAGTATATGAGCCTTTTCAGTTCTATTTGTGAAAAAGACAGATGAAGAGTGATGAATGTGTATCAATTATCAAGCACTTAATAAGCTTATGATTAAGAATGAATATTCATTGTCACAGATTTAACAACAGTTGAATACAGTTGAAAATACTCAATATCTATTGAAGATTGATCTTCTCTCGGAATACTGACAGATTTATACAGACAAACTGTCAGTTCTGTAAACCATATTTAATACATAATAAGAGAAGTTTGAATTCCTGATAATACTATTCAGTCTAATAAATATGTCTGTCATCTTTCAAACAATGATGAATATAATTCTTTATAAACAGAATGAAATCTCATATCTTATATATCTCAATGATATTCTAGTCTTTTCAAACTTATATGATGAATATCTGAAGTATCTCAATAAAGTGCTTATAACTCTGACAGAGTATAAGCTCTATATCAAATCAACAAAGTGTGTGTTTGAAACAGAAGAGTTGAAGTTTATAGAATATATAGTAAGTGATAACTGTATACATCTCATCTCAGAGAAATTGAATATTATAGTGAATTAATCACAGCTGAGAAATGTACATTATATATAACAGTTTCTTAAGTTAATCTTATACTACTGCAGATTTATCAAGGATTTTATATGAATATCTACATCACTCTCAGATCTCTTAAGAGAAATGAATGCAAATCTGTGAAAGAAGAAGTTTTATTTAATTATCTGAAATGCTGTGTGCGAAGAGGCTTTTCTCATACTGAGAAAATGCATAATAATATCTCAGTGCTTATTCAATCAGATCATGATAAATCTTTCTACATTGAGACAGATGCATCTGAATGAGCTATTAAAGACACTGTTCTACAGATGAGTAAGAACAGCAAGCTGCACTCAGTGATATATGATGATAGAAAACTATCAAATACTGAGCTCAATTACTCAGTGTATAAAAAGAAATTGCTAGTGATCAAGCACACACTGATGTTGTGAGATAGATATATTAATAATGAGTATATAACAATAATGATCATGAATTATGAAAGTCTTATCTATCTACAATCAATGATAAAATCTTTCAAACACTTAGTATGTTAAATCTCAGAGTTTCAAGTATACAATCTTCATATCAAATACTGAAAGAGATTGAATGCTGTGATATCTAATACAATCAGTTGCAGATCTGATTTCATGAGTGAGAATTCTGTGAATCAGATATAAGAAAAGTTTATGTTAAACATACTGAGAGAGTGCAAGGAATCAGAATAAGTGAATGTTATAATCTCTCACTTGAAGAATGATAAGATGTCAGATAACAAGTATCTCACAAGAGTAGTAGAAGAGATGCTTTCAAACTTCAAGCTGAGAAAATTGAAAAACAATATTGTGCTTTACTATGATCTAGAATATGCAGAAGCTCTCTATCTAGAATCTTCATTTAGACACAACTTGATGACTCACATGCACAAGGAATTCAGTCACTTAGAAAGCCCTGAACTCATGAATGTACTTGAATCAAGAGTATACTGACTAAGTATGACTGAGAACATTCAGATGTATACTCACAAGTGTCTGAATTATCAGGTTGTGAAAGAATCTAAGAAAGAGTTAGAATGTGAGAAAGTGCAATATCAGATAAAGTGTATAATACAACTGTTCAAACAATGAGAGATGAATCTCATAGACATATTATCACAAATACTAAATGAAAATCAATGAATAATCACTGCTATTAATTACACTACTGACTGATCAGTCACAAAAGCAGTTTCAGAGATAATAGAGAAGATGATGATGAAGTTTCTATATGATGAAATCTATATTAACTATGAAATACTGTATGAGATTCTAACTGATAATGATGTGAATCTCATAGAAGAAGTAGTGAGGCATTTCATAAGTTAGTTATAGACAAGACATTGTAGAACAACATCATATCATTCACAGATAAACAGGAAGATGAAACACTTGAATGAAATCTTGAGCAACATGCTGACAAAATATCTAGTGAGCAAGTCTATGAGATTATGAGATGAATATCTCAGTCAGACACTATTAATCACATGAATTCAGCAGTATGCAGTCTTTAAGCATTCACTATTCTATCTGTTGTATGAATTGCATCCGCGCATTCTGAAGAATGCTTTGAAAAAGATGAAGAAGAAAACAGCAGTTACAGACACAACAGTTGTGAACATAGAATCAAGATTGAAAGAGATCAGTCATATATATGCAAAAGCTAATAAGTTACTTCTGAACTGAGCAATTCAATTGAAAAGAATATGAGACTCACTAGTTAAGAAATCAAGTCTCAAGATAAGAACATGAATTCTTATATACAATGAAAATTCTGAGAAGTTTTAATCTAGATGATTTGAGTTATATAAAATACTCAAATCACATTCTCTGAGAATATATACATTGAAAGAACCAGAGGGACAGATCTTATACAACTTAATAAATGATTCATGACTTGTGAAAGTAAAGATACAAGACTTAAGTAGATTATGATTATCTACAGCACTATTATCAGTGTTGAAAAAGAAGAGACTTATAATTGAAAAGTCTCATAAAGTAAGAGAAATCATAGATGCTTATGAATCAGATAATCTCACTTATTTCAATCTTTTCATGATTATAAGAAAAGAATGAGAAGAAATAGAGAAATCAGATGAATGTCACACTTCAATAAGTGATGAGACTGTAGCTGATTGTATGATAACACACTGTAGATAGTAGATGCAACATGATAAAGAGCAGTCTCAAAGTGACAGACTTACACATGAGTTAGATTACAGAAGAAAAAGGAATTCAGAGTTGAATTTGACTGTTTATATCAGTTCAATTGTGAAGATAACAGAGGACAAAGCATCTGAAACATTCATGAATATATGAGATCAAGCTATCTCAATCTCTGAAGACACTCAGAGATCAGATGAGATTAGTTTTAATGAGCTGTTTACTGTAGTGATTTGAGTGAGTGAAGAGAGACAGTATAATGCATAGACTGACCGTGTGACCGTGTCTGAGACCAGGACCAGAATTTTTGATAGTCTCATTGCCAATTCGACAGATCTCATTACACGGTTCTAACATTAGATAGTAGTTTCATACTGTCTCAGTGAGACTTACTGTCTACTCTTGTCACATTTTTCAAATGAGACCATGATTTCCACTTCTCAATTTAAATTATTTTTATTGCTTTAAATGACTTTAAATCTCATTTGAGCGTTACCAAAAAGTGTTACTTTTTAAAAAATTAAAAATAGTCTAAAAAAAACCTTAAAATGTCTAAAAATAGTAACTTTATGCCAAGAATGGGACTAAATGGGACCAAATGAGATCACTTTCTCATTTTTTTCAAGTCATGGTTTCATTTTGAGATCTGATATATAGTCACTTTGCATGTTTATTTAATGATTAGTCTCAGCGGGATTCACGCCAAGAAATGTATGAGATCAGACCAAGTGGGATCAAACATGAAATTCATGATCTCAGCGGCCAGTCTAATAATGCACAAGACAGAATCATAAAAGATGAAAGCTGCTGAATCTAGTCACTGAATACTGTATTATATAGAGGTCATGTAAGAGTAGTGACTAGCAGATAAAGAAAAAGTGTAAGAAAAGAAAAGAGATAATGAATTAATCATCAACTGTAAGAGTCAGCTGTAAAAGATAAATGTTATTATATACACTTCATTCATTTTCATATACTATATATTTAATCTATTTCCAATGCCACATCATCTGAAAAATTTTAAAAATAAAGAAAATCTCAAAACTTGAGATCTGTAAGAAATTTGAGAACTGTAAGCTGCTCTTGCAACAATGCTGTATACATCTTCAATTTCTCTACTGCTCTGTGTACAACATTAATGTCATTTATCACAAGATTAACTGAAATACCAATATAGAAATGTGTATGTGTATATGTAGAAAAATTGAAGAAGAGTGCAGGATCTGCAGAACTAGAAGTCAGGACAGAGAGAACAGAGATGAAAGAAATAGAAGAAGAAGAAGATACAGAACTGAATAAATAATAGTGAAAGCTACTTGAAATCAAATACTTATAATCTGATATGCACACAACCTTTCTCACAGAGAAGAGAGAGAAAGTGATGAGAGAAGCTTGAGAGTGAGAGAAGATAGTCTCAGTGATATTATTATCTTTGATTAGAATGATCTCTGATGCTGAAGCAACTAAGAATCATTATTAGTGTATAAAAATTATAAAATCAGAGATGAGAATAGTTACTGAATGAACACTCACTGGCCTTAGAGTTGTACATGTAATTACAACATGTACAAGGCTTCTCAGAAAGAGAGAGAGAGACACAGAGAAATGCAGAAAGCAGAACACAGCATGTAAACAGCTCATTCTCATAATAATATCTCAGATAAGATGTATAAGTCTCACATCTATGAGTGTAAAAGAATACAATATCTGTGTTTTTATTTCTGAAAACACAGATATCTTTTATCTGTATTATGAAGTTGAATGACAGATGTCAGAGAATAGACTGATACAGATCTATCATTCTGAAGAAATTCATCAGAGTGAATATTTCTATAATATTGAACTTTACAGTTATAAAAAGCTTCTTGATATCTGTGAACATCATAACTTCATACACAGTAAAACTCATAATAATTTCCTCTAAGAACAGAAAAATCAGTGTTAGAAAGAAAAGATGAAAAAGAAAAAGACTTATAATCTTAACACTGTTAAGAGAAGAGATGATTCTCTGATATAAATAAATAATTATCTTATTATAAATATTTAAAATGAATGTAATAATCAGTATCTGTGACTGAGCTTTAGATAGTCATGTTATACACAGTCTTTATACAATAAATCATTCTGAGAGTCAGTAAGAAGAGTGAAAGTGTACACACTGAAAAATATGATTTATTAAGTCTATATAACATCTTCTTGAAACAGGGAGAGCTGATAATGAAAGCAGAGATAGTAAAATCAGAAGTAGCTGAAGTGAGAGTCACAGAAACAGAGATAGCAGGAGCAGGAGAATCAGACACAGAGGCAGATATAAGAGATTGAGAGAAAGCAGTAGAGAAAGAAACAGAGAGAGCAGAGAGAGATGTAAGAGACTCAGTTATACATAGTATAAACAATTTCTTCATTATCACATTCTTCAAGTTCTCAATCAATGATTCAATATTGAGTTCACTATTATTAACAGACACAGATCTGTCAACATGTGAAGATTCTATATGAATAAAAACAAATATATCAGCATCTGCATTTATATAAAATCATGTCAGAAAATATGATCAGAAACTCACTGAGAAGAAAAACAGTCAAGAGTATATAAGAAGATGAAGAAGATGTGTCATTTATAATAATATATTCTGATGATTATTAGAAGATAAACAAGCTCTGATCATGTATATTTCACAATGTGTTATACTTACTGCTAACAAACTGCCTGATATAAGCACTACAATGATGCTTATGAGAATGAGAGGCTATTGTCAGAAATATATACAATGTGATAGATAAACAGATAGAAGGTGTTGAACAGAAGAAGAAGCAGTAATCTGAGATGAGATAATAATGACATTCAATGATGATGATAATGAAGAAGATGATTGAAGAATGAGAAAAGTTAGTCAATGAGTAATATAATATAGTGAAAGTTTCTTTGTGAGAATGTACATAAGATACTAGCTGAATCAGAGATAGATCACAAGATTATGAACACTAGTGATGTACTAATCCGCATGAAGCTAGGGTGAACATTATGATCATGTGAGCATGACTGAATCTGATGAGAGAGAATATAGTTTAAAAGAACATACAATCATTGAGATGATTTGAAAGAATGTACAACTGTCAGATAATAACACGGCCACTTTCAAACTTGCTTACAAATGTAAAGAGGCCATAGCAGCCACTAATTAATTTAGCGTACAATATATAAGAAGCCGGCGTACGCCTGTAATCGTACGCTGGCTGAAGCAATCTTTGAATCACATAGAGATTAACTATAATATTTATAATCAGAAGTTTCTTATAATAGTGAAATTCTTTCATCACTGATATTACTACTTTGAGAGTCTTATAACAGTGATTACTGTTAGAACTGATTATAATAGCTTATAACAGTTTACTCCAATTAAGAAACTCTTATAGTAGCAGATTCACTGAGCTCAGAGACTGAGTAAGTTCTGATTCAAGATAGAATATATCAAGAAAACTAAGAACTCAGCAGACAGACTCTCTCATAGATTAGACTATATTAAGAAGATCAGAGTGACAGACACAGAGAGATTAGAGAAGATAGAAAAGCTTTACAGAATACTTGAACTGAGTATTATAAAGAGATTAACTGAAGAGTCTCTTAATTCTCTATAAAAGAAGAAAGAGAAGAAAGAGAAGAAGTCTGTATAACTACTCTCTATAACACTAAGAGTTAACACTCTGAAAATCTTTACAAGAATTCTTGAAGAGAATATTTATAATCTGAAGAATTTACAGACTTTGAGAAGCACTGTAGAAGATCTGATATAAGAGAAAACAGAGTATAAGTCTTTATAAGATCTTCTATTCAGATTGTCTGAACTGTAACTGAAGAATGAATATACTCAGTATATTCAGAAACTGCTTACAGTAGAGATTAATTCTGCAGAAATAAAGAATTAAAGAGACTTAAATAGTCTCTTATAAAGAGAGAGCTGAATTTATATATCTGTAAATAAGTTTCTATATATAGAATTTATTAAAAGATATCATAACTCTTCTCTAGCAGATTATTTTACAGATACTAGAACTTATAAGTTACTTATAAGAAAATACTTCTGACTGCAGATATAAGAACTTATAAAGAAGATAGTGAATTCTTATACTATTTATCAGAGTTTGTGAGTAGTATAATTCAGATTATATAAAGAACTTACTTCTCTACTCATCTTACAGAAATCTTGAGAATAGCTAGAAATAAATACTCTTATAAGTCTCTCTGAAAGCAAGAATATATATAATGTCTGCTTTGACAGTGTACTGATGATAGTAAATCACTTTATCAAGATAACACACTTTATACTCACTTACAAGAACTTAAAGTTAAAGAATTTAACTTATATCTTTATCTGTGATATGATTCAGTTGCATGAGTTATTTATAAACATTATCTCAGATAGAGAATCAATCTTCACAAAGAAGTTCTGATTTAATCTGATAACTATACTGAAGATCTTATGAGATCTAAGAACAGCTTTTTATCAATAGACAGATAATTAGATAGAATATCTGATAAGTATATTAAAACAGTATCTGCAGTGCTTTATAAATTATAATCAGAATAACTGAATGTATTAATTATCACTTACAGAGTTTATATACAACAACTTAAAGCATATTAGTATAGATAAAATTCTCTTTGAGATGCTTACTAAGACTTATTCACAGATGATCTTGATAAATCTGTAAGAGTACACTATAGAGTGTGATAATATCTGTGAACAGACTGAGAGAATTCAGAAGATTCAGAAGAAAGTCTGTGAATTCTTGAGAAAGACTCAAGAGTATTAGAAAAGATACTATGACTTTAAGCACATTATAAAGAGTTTCAAGAAAGATAATAGAGTCTGACTGAGTTTAAAAAATATCATTATATAAAGATCTAATAAGAAGCTGAATCTCTTACAGACAGAGTCTTATAAGATTATAAAGAAAGTTAGCTTACAGTTCTATAGATTAAAACTGTTATCTGAGTTACAGATATACAATGTTTTTCATATCTCTTTATTTTATAAATATAAGAAATTCTTAGAAGAGAATTCTGTGACTTATTATTCTATTTATAAAGTATTAGAGAGTGAAAGAGAATATCAGATCAAAGAGATTATTGACTCAGAGAAACAAGATTATAAGCTCTGATTCAAGATTCAGTGATAAGAATATTCTGATAAGATAAATAAGTTCACTTAAGAATTATCTGAGCAGATAAGACATCTGTAGAAGCTGAGATATAACTTTTATATTATAAATTCTGACAAGTCAGAATGATGCAGTCTTCACTAAGAATCTGATTATAATAAAGATATTAATACTGTTATTTATAAATTCTAGTCTATAAGATAATAAGTTTCTACTGAGATGAATAGTTTATAATATATATAAAGAGA
Source organism: Blastomyces gilchristii SLH14081 (assembly GCF_000003855.2). Lineage (NCBI taxonomy): Eukaryota > Fungi > Ascomycota > Eurotiomycetes > Onygenales > Ajellomycetaceae > Blastomyces > Blastomyces gilchristii. The sequence goes on from NW_003101682.1 coordinate 6,883,239, forward strand.
AGAAGAAATCATGCTCTCATTAAAGTTAAAAATAAGAAAATAAAAACAGAACTGTGAACACAACTTAGAGACTAATAAAGAAAAAATAAAGAAAACTTACACTTATATTCTTAATATCTGTGATACTTAATTCTCTCATAACTATTAATTTTTTTCTTCAAAGAAGCAGAGAGTATTATATCTGCAGTATAGATAATTATTATATTTGATATAAAGACTGTCAGAAATGCACAGACTTCAGAGAAGTCAGATATCAGAGTGTATATAATTATGACAGAATCTTGAAAGCTGACTGTCTACACATATGATTAGATATCTCTTATAAAGCTGTGTTCACTCTCTCAGTTATACTGAAGTATTCAGTCTGAAAATAATTGAGATACAGAGAGAGAGCTCATCTGCTCAGATTAACTCTCATTATAAATTCATAACATTTATATTATCTTGATTACTCAGATTTTGCAAATACCTGAGAACTCATCTCTTATTGACAATTAGATTGCAGAAATGTGCTGCAGTGTGAGAATTATTAATAGAAAATCTAGACATATTTGCATATATCTGATCAGAGATTGTGTAGACAGAGAAGAGATGATCATAGATCTGCAGAGCAGTAGAAGACACTGATAACACTGAAAACTTTTTAAGAACTGTTAGCTAGAATCTGTAAGAAATTACTTATAGAGAGACTTACAGTAAAGAGTGAGACTACACTGCTTAAAGTCAGAGACTGATCTGAAAGAGACATGAGATTGACTACTGATCTGAAGATCAGGTGCAGTGATAAGACTGAGAGAAATGAAAACACTGTTATAAGTAATAATATCTCTACTTTATCAGCTAGTAAAAAGTGATCAGAGAAGTTATAGAGATATTCATAAGAAGCTCAGCAGCAGTCAGACATTATTTATAATGATATTGAAATTGAAAAAATTTTTATTTCTGAGAAGTTCTTGAATTAATATATAAATATTGTTAGAAACACTCTCTCTCTATCATCTGAGTAAAAACACTTCACAGATGAATAAGAATACTCATAGTTTATAAGAATAAGAGCTGTTACAGAAAAAGAAAAAAAAAGATGAGATTTCATAGATAGATCTGAGATATTTATACTACTCTAGAGAGATTTACTTATACTGTGAATGATTCTGCAGAATAGTCAGATTACTCTAGTAAATAAAGAGTAATTATGAATTGCAGGTCTGAATCTTTCTATATAATTATAAAGAGTGATTGCAGATCACAGATATCTTAATTCTATAATTTTACAGAGTTAGTGAAAGAATGAAAAATTCCTCACAATTCTACAGTGTCAAAAAACAATAATTTATAAGAATGAGTAAAAGATCAACTCATAAATACTTCTCTTTAATGAGAGTAATCTCACAGAGAGTGATTTATCTATGAGATAAATCTGTGTAATGATTATACAAGAATCTTATAAAAATGATTAAGAGTTAACTGAAATTCTTCTATATAAAAGATATAAGATAAATCTGTGTGATAGTCAGAGAAGAATCTGTAGATTATAAAGAATCTTACAGAATAAGAAACTGAGTGACAGACTCTTTTTTCTTCATAGTAACAAGGGATTTTTCCTCACTGAGATTTTTTATAGATATGAAGAATTTTTAGTGAGTATCACTGCAGTGCTGAGCTGATTCTATGAAGTCACTCAGTGAAAGACTTCACAGACAAAGTCTTAGAGAGAGAAGAATATATAAGAAATCTCACTTCTTACAGATTCTTTATCTCTATTTCTATCTCTTATATAATTAATAGAGTTAGCAGTTCTTGACTACACACAACTATATAGACTGGAGTTTGTGAATACTATTTATAACTCAGCTTGAATACTATTATACATTTAATCTTTACATTTTATCTTTCTACCACAAATACTTCTAGTAGTTAATAGTATATATCACGCCAAGCGGCAAACATCTGAATAATCATCTGTGAGCACTTATTCTTACATCTGACTCATCTTTAGCAGAAAGATACAAAAAGATATCTTAATAATAGTATCAAGTACATAATCAACAGACATATCTGAAGTGCATTCTCTGCAAAAACTCTGTCTATCTTTGATGTATTAAGACATCAACACCGAGTCTCACTCTTGTACTACTTCTTTCAATCTGGCTCATTCTTAGCAGAAAAATATAAAAAGATATCTCAGTAACTGTATTCAATACATAATCAGCAGATATAATAACTATAAAATCAGTATACTTTAAGATCTGACTGAGTCTTTGATCTCTGCATAGTGAGATATATTAAATCTAGTTTTAATATCTCAATATTTAATAGATTCTGTAAGAAATTGAGAACAGCAATACTAGATTTCTATTGAATTTAAGAATTAACTCTATATTAATATAATCATTGACAAAGTCTTCTATTTTGAGATATAAATAACCAGTTTCTCTACATCCTGCTGATAATATTTATATTATTATATAGAAATAGACTTATATTCTCTATAATATTAAGACTCTGAAGAAAGAAAGTCTTAATAGAGAGTATATAGTAGTATATATTTTAGTAGTTTCTATCTCATTCTTCTACAGCAGTTAATATAAAAAAAAGATCTTAGAATTAGTTTTTTACTTCTCTTGAAAAAGTAAGATATTTTTCTCTGAGTTTTATACAATATTCTTACAAAGAATTAAAAACAGAGTTATTTTCTGTTATAATTTCATATTCTTTTAAGTAAGAATTACTTTTTCAGTAACTGAAGAGCTTTTATTAATACTTAATTCTTTTTTACACTCTTTATTAACTGATTTGAGTTGCACACTTATTATGTGAGAAGAATTGAATGATTTAGAATAAATTTGAATAGTTTTAATCAATTTCTCTGTAAAAAATTGATTTATTTTTTATCAGTTTTTCTCTCAAAAACTGTCATATTATCTGATTTATTATCAATTGATATCATACTTTTTCTCACTGTATCTTAAGAAAGAGATTGTAAAGATTTTATTGATTTATCTCAAAAATCAATTTTAGTTTATTAGATTCTCTTCAAAAATCTAATCTAGTTACTGAACTAGTGTGAAAAAAATCAGGTATTTTATACACAAAAGTCTTTTATTCTTCTTTTGAAACAGTCTGATCAACTTTTCAATTGAAAACAGACTTAGAAATATCTCAATTGAAACAGTCTGATCAACTTTTCATTGAGTGAAAATAATGAGTTTAAAAATACACTCAGTTGATGTGGAAAAAGATGCTTTCTCAAATGCTATTTCTGAGATTGAAATTCTGAAGAGAAGAAAGAAAGAAGAAATAGAGAAACAATAAGTTCTTGAAATACAGAAACTTGAAAAAGTAAGCAAGATTCTTGAAAAGCAGTGTCTGAGTGAGATGAATGAAGAAGTTCTGTTAATTCTTCATGCTCAGACTAGACAACTACAGAAGATGATTAAGTTCAAGCTTAGAATTTTAAACACAGTTCTAAAAATATTGAAAATTTCTAGTATAATTACTGACTCTTTATTTTACTCTTCTTTTTTTTCTACTTCTTCTTCTTCTTCTTCTTTAAATCAGAAGAAAACATATACTTAAGCAGCTGAATCTGCTATCTCTAAACCTGCTGTCTCTAAATCTACTGTCTCAAAACATGCTCAAAATCCTGAGAAAACTGAGAAGAATACTGCTCATACTTCTATTGATAGAAAAGTGAAGAAAAAAATATAAAAAGAGAAAAATCTTCAAATCTTCAGAAATAGAAGACTTATTCTCAAAGTCTCAAATCAGAATATTTTAAAGAGAAACAAGCTGAACTCAAATATCATTTTCAGAATTAGAAATGAAATCAATTAGCAGTTCTTTTCTCAGTTAATGACTGATATTAAAGTTCAAAAATCACTTATAGCTTTAATTGAGTCATTCTTCTTTGAAAACTTCATTATTCTGACTACAATGTCTGAATTCAGTGCAGAATTTCTTATTCATAATAGAAATCTCTGAAAATCAGCAGTAAAATCTTTGTTAAACATAATAATTCTATCTAAGAGAGATGAAAAGTGAGATAAATTCATTCTTTATAATATTTCAGTTGAAATCTTTGACTGTGAGGAAGAAATACTACTTCTTAAAAATGAATTAAAAGAATATTACTTTATTCAACTGAGAAAAGAGTCTGTATAACTTAATTCAACTAAGTTCAGACTGAGTAGAAGAAATGTCTCTGTTCTAGTATATATAAAGATACTTAAATAATCAAGAATCTCTGAAGTAAGAGTAGCAGATTTGAAAATGAGAGTTCATGAATACAAAGACTCAAGAATGAATCTCAAAGCTCAAACATAGTGTTCAAACTGTCAAAGATATAGACACTTTGCAGTCTCTTGTTTCAGAGACTCAAAATACATATTCTGTGCTAGAGATTACAAAACTAGTGAGTATAAATATGAAACATGCTTAAAAAGAGATGAAATATATTAACATACTCTGCTTAAGTGCTTCAATTGTAAAGAAAAACATGCATCTAGCTCAAAAGAATGTGTATTTACTTCAAGAGCTCAGAAGAACTGAAGAAAAGAAAAAGCTCAATGTAAATTTAAAACTGAAGAGAAAAGTCAAGCTAGTAAATCTACAACTGTAAGCTCAAAGAGAAGAAACTCTTAACTATCTAGATCTTCAAACTTCAACTCTTCAGCTAAATATAAACAGAATTTGAATTCTTAAACTTCTGTTAAGATTAGAGAATTGAGAAATGACTCTGATAATAAACTAGATATAATGTAAGTAGTTGAGATTCCTACTTTTCAAAATAGTTATAATTCACTATCTGATGATAGTAATTAGATTCTACTCTATCTCTACTCTCTTTTAGTATGAATATACAATAAAAATAATAAAAAAAGTTTAAAAACTCTTCAAAAATCACATTTAATCAAAATAATGTGAATAGAAACTCAAATTGTATTTATTCTTGTCTTCAAATTGCATTTGAATAAAAAGTTGATTTTATACTGCTTCAGAAATCAAACTTTGAATTTATAAATAACAGTGTTAATATTCTGATTATAACTAGGTTCTTAGTGAAGACTGTATCATTCTGACTTATCAGAATTTATAGTATAAAAGTTATATCTCAGCTTCTATAGATATCTTATCTATCTGAATAATTCTCAAGTGAACTTATTCATCTTATCAGAATACTCATATCACTGAATCTTGAATTAGAGCTTGTAATATTACTTCTCTAAGTTAATAATCTCTTTGATCTGATATTCTCTTTCACTCTCTAGTAGACTGACCGGCGGGATCATGAATTTCACATTTAATCTCATTTGGTCTGATCTCATACATTTCTTGGTGTGAGTCCCACCAGGATCAAGCCTTAAAAAAATCTGAAAATGAACCATTTCTGAGAGAAATGATGTGAAAAATGACTAGATTTAATTCAAGAACAGTGAAATGAAAGTAATTTCTCAGAATAAACTATGAAAGATAATCATTCTTTCAAAATCAGAATGAGACTGAGACTGAAGATTAAAATCAGTCTCATTCAGTTTATTCAGTGATTGCTTATATAATCAGAATTTGATAATGATTATTAATAACACTCATGAAACAACTAAATACATTCTTATACAAGTTTATTCTTCACTTTCTTATGAAAACTACACTTCTCTGATATACTATGATCAGAGATATTAAACTGTCTGATAATTTCATATTTTACAATAATGAGTTTCTTGATTATTTCTTCTTATAATTGTCTCTGATAATAGTGACAAATATCTTGACTTGAGTTGAACTTTCACTTTATTCTCATCTCTGTCAATGAAATTGTCAGAATATCATATATCATCAGTATAAAAGTTGAATATATACTCTCAACAATTTTTCATAACTCTAGAATTAATTTAGTGTGTAAATTCATTAAATTATCTTGAAGATAGTGATCAAATTCAGTTTTATAAGTATATAGTTTTATCTGATTTTCAGTTATAATCAATGTATGTAAGTTCTGTTTCAAAGTTAGTATTATAGTTCTATGTAATGTAAAGTGTTATCAAAGATTATTACTTATTAGAGAATTGTATTTCACTATCTTCACATCTCAAACATCTGCTTATTCAAATCTCTGATAGTTGATATTATAGTAGTCTCAGACTAATTTGATATATAAGTCTTATTTCTTCTCTGTTCAATCTTGAGAAGTGTAGATATTAACTCAATGAGAGAAATCTAGTAGAGCTGCTATAGCATAGTACTTTGTAAAAGATTGTTCAGTTTTGCTGTAGTAATATATCAGTTTATTCCTTACAGCAATAATAGTCTGTACTATTGTATTATCTCAGACTGAATTTCTTTTTAAGTGATTTAACTACTTCTTAAGATAAGTAAATAAACTGTTATACACTTATCAGACTGACTGCAGTATTGATGTATGAGTAATTAAGACTGTCTTTATTATCTTACAAAACTGAAATAGTAAATTAATCACATATTTCAACTAAGTTCACTTTATATCAGAAAGTTTCAATATCTGAATCTTTTCTCAATCAGAGTATTATAGTTAATGATTAATCATCTGACATAATTAAAGAGTCTGAACAGTCATCTTATATATTGATCTTTATTATATTCTAATATTCTGTATCATATTCAGTGATGTGACTGATTTGTTTATTTATTAAATATTATGAAATTATTATTATTATTTAGAGGAGATACAAATCATATTAGCAATGTTTTAAATCTGTGATATTTAAATTATTAGTCAATCTATTCAAAATTAACAGTAGCCTTATTAAAAAGTATTATTAAAAAGCAATATTAAAAAGTGTTGATAAAAAATATTATCTTTTGTAAAATGAATGTAAAAGTTACTTGAGTAATCACTTTTATCTCATTCTCATCTCAAGAATCAGTCATCTCATTATTCTTTATCTCAATGTTAAGATTCTTTATCAGTGTTTATATCATAAGTTGAATCATATGAGCAATGCAGAGAATATGATCTTATTTATTATTTCAGAAATACAAAGTTAATTTTTACTTCAAGCTCTTTATCATAGTATAGTTATTCACAGCATTATCAGTTATAATTGTAAGAAGACTGAGACTAATATCTTAATAGTTATTTTTAATCACAGTTATTAATATCTCTGTCATATAATTCTCAGTATAACTACTGATCAATGATTGAAATTCAATTAATATCTCTTAATAAGTTCAGTTCTCATCAATATAATAACATATAACTCTTATAAATGTAAGATTGTTTATACTAGTTTATATATTCACTGTGAGAGACACTCTTCAATAATTCTTCAACTCTGATTCTAGATATTATATATTAACTTTGTAATATATCTTGAGATTGAACTGAAGACAGAATCAATGTGAAATATGAAGATTTGAATTAAGTATTTAAAGAAGTGTTCAGAATTCAGAGTTTTCAATTAATTGAAGAGAAAGATTCAGAGATATATATATACAAAGTAATTATTCACAGAAGTTATCAGATAAAAGTTATAAAATCAGAGTACTGATATATAATTATTTTCACATAATTTTCTTCAAATTAGAAAGTTAGTATTATCAAAAATTATTATCTGATAGAGTAACTTATCAGCTCAGTAGTAATTTTCTGATTATTTTTCTTTTATTATCTGTATTCTGATAACTTCAGATATTGAAAAATTTCTTCAGAGTTATAATCAGTTTATAATGAATATTTCTGAATAAAGTTGTAGTAATTGTAGCAGAGAGAGAATTCTTCAGTAATCTATAATACAATCTATTAATAATTATTTCATAGTTTATCTCAGTGTTTGTGTTGAGTTTTTTATAAATTTTATGATCTGAAATCAGATATGAAGAATGAAGTGATTATTTATCATAATTAAAAGAGAGTATTCTGTGTTAAATTGTAAATAATATAGATTTTGTGATTCACAGTGATTTCTTAAAGAGTTTATGAATCTTTAATAGAAGTAAAAGAACTGAAAGAAGTGAATTCAGAAGATATAATAATAATTTAAAAAAGATAATAATTTATTTTTAATAACTGATCACTGATGTGTGTAAGAAGAATTAATATAAGAGAAAATAATCTTATTTCTTAACTTCATTATAATTTTAGTACTAACTCAGATTGAATATTATCAATGTATAAAAGTAAATAAACAATCTTGATTAATCTCTGTCATATTTCTTAAAATATATTAATATTATGAAAGAGAGTGTTATCAAATTGCATTATCAGATAATATTATTAAAAATATATTAATATTATGAATATCAATGTTGAAAAAATGTTAATACTTATACATTATAGTGATTTGTGAATCATGATAGTTAAATATATATATATATATATATTATTCCTGACTTGATTACAACTTGTATAATAATTTTTAAAAACTTAAAATTAATTTCAATTATTAATAATTATGAACTTATAACTAATTAATATAAAAAGAAAAAAACTTTTTCTATTCATTATCTTTCTACTCTTTCTCATTCTTCTTATCATTCTTCATAATTTACTTCTTATTCTACTTCTTCTTCTTCTTCTTCTCATCTAAGATAATAATCATCTCAAAATCTCTCTTCACTGTCTTCTTAGAGAAGAGTTCTCACTGCTTCTTCTCAGTCAGATTAATCTGTATCTCAAAATCCTGTATTTGCTGATCTGCTGTCTCAGGATTTGTCTCAGTAGTAAGCAGATTGACATGCTCAGAGAGCAGAGCTGCCTTCTCAATATTCTGAATTATGAAGTGCATTTGAGATCTGAATAAGACCTCAATTCTTTTCTTCTCTATCAGCTTCTGCTAATCAATTAGAGAACAGAAGTATTATTAAAAATTATTATCTCTTAATAAATAAAAAACTTATCAGTTTTGACTTCTTTATCTCTCACTTTAACATCTTCTTAATCTTCTTCTATCACTGTTTATTTATAGTAATACTCTTCTTCTCTCTCTCTCTCTTCATCTTAGTCTTAAATCATTCTCAGAACTTCTTCTGATCTCACTACTACTGTATAAGACTCTTCACTGTCTTCTTCTTTAATCTCTCACAGACAGCATCATTCATATTATTTCTATACTTAGTTTAGTCTAAATCTATCAGAAGTGTTACTTAAAATTGTTATTATTCTACTCTCTTACAGAGTCTCTTCAAGATATTATAATATATTTTACAATCTGTCTTCTCTTACTTGAATATCTTCTTCTTCTCTCTCTTCAATCTGTGACAGTGCTCACACACCTTGATAGTTCACAGAACTGCAGAATATTTAAAGAGAGATGATATAATTAATTTCAGTGAGTATTAAAAAGAGATGAAGGCAGAAGAGACAGTCAGAAATAATATAATAATAATAATAGTGATAGTAATGATAATGATGATGATAATAATAATGATAATAATAATGAAAGAAGAAGTGCATTGAAATATATTACTAACTTATTAAATATAAAGAGATTTAAAGAAAATATTAACAGCTTTCAGCAATGTACAGAAACAGCTACAGTATTATATAGTAATATTATCTTCATTTAATACATGCACTGTTGATATTCTTTGTATACAGTTATCATATAATCTGTATCAGAGATACATGCAGAAAACAGATCTTTATTACTACACTAAATAATTATAGTAATTCTCTATTTTTATATTATAAAGATAAGTTATTCTTATTTCTTTCTTCTCTCTTTTCTCTTCTTCAATCAATCACTAATTTCAAGCTGATATGAAAACTATTAAAACACTCTCAGAAACTCTCAAATTGAAGAGTATAGACTAATTAAATTTTAAATACAGAAGAAATTAAATTATCTTCTACAGATTCAATTATTCACTTCTTTTCAAATAAAACAGCAGTTGTGTTCTCTCTTCTCTCTCAATCAAATGAAACATGATCTGTGAAAAGCAAGTATCATATCAGATTATAATGATCAACACAGTCTCAGCATGCAGAACTGTATATATGCAGTGTGTACTGAACTGAGAGACTGTGTAAGTTGTAAATTAGCAGCAGCATCTCAGAGAGAGCTATGTAATGTGAGAAAGTCATAATTCTCAGTTATATATACAGAGAGTGAATTACTGTAGTAAGTATATATAAATTAAAGTAATGCTTTTTAGTAATACTCAGTCTCTGATATGATGAAAATAGAGTCTCTTCATGAGATCTGTTTCTATCAGAAGTCAGGAAATTTTATATTTTTCAAGAGTATCTTCACACATCTTATCTGTGAAATTGATAAGAGAAATCATTAATTTCAGTATTCTGTTCTTAATACTATTCAAGTGGCAGCAGAGTTCACTCTGATCACATTTTTTAAGTATATGTTTTTTAATTATTCATATTTATATAGATATATACTAATTATTTATTAAATAATGTTAAGATAATAACTCATTGCAGCTGTATTACTCTCACTGTGAGAAATACACAGTTAATAATAAATATTGTAAAGACTCTGAAGAGTAAGTATTTTAGAGATACTGCAGCTCTGTGATCTTGATTTTTTTTTATTTTTATTTTTTATTTTTTTCTTTTTCTTTTATTTTATTTTTCTTTTCTTTCTTTCTCTTTTTTCTTTCTCTCTTTTTTTCTTTCTCTTTTTTTTTTTATTGTGATTTTTTCTTATTATTTTGTTTTTTATTTTTTTATTATTTTTTATTATTTTTTGTATTTTATATTTTTTTTTTAATTAAAATGATATTAATTATGATCTGTGTTCAGAAAAGTAATAATATTTAATAATACTCTCTATTGAATTTTCAACAAATGAGTACTATGTTATGATATTATGTAAGTGAGAAATGATTTCATAATCTTATTTAATGTTATTTTCAATAATGAGATCAGAATGAAAATGTGACTAAGAATTTAAACATATTCTTTATCTGAGACTAGATTTTTATTTGAAAAGTGAATCTGAGATCTTTAATATTTAAAATAATATGATTTAAAATCAATGTAATGAATATAAATTATGATCAGAAGTAATACTTTTAAGTAATATGATAACTGTAAAGTTTGATTCTGGTCTTAGATATAATAATATAATCAGTCTACTCTCTAGTACTTTGTAAATAGAGTAATAAGTTACAGAATTCTCTTCTGAGAATTTCTTGTATTTATAGAGTAAAGAGATATGAAAAACATTGTATATCTATAACTCAGATAATAGTTTTAATTTATAGAACTATAAGTTAACTTTCTTTATAATCTTATAAGACTCTGTCTGCAAGAGAATCAGCTTCTTACTAAATCTTTATATAATAATGTTTTTAAGACTCAGTCAGACTCTATTATCTTTCTTAAAATATTTTATAATATACTTAGAGTTATAATATCTCTTTGAATACTCTTAAGTCTTTCTTAAGAATTCACAGACTTTCTTTTAAATATTCTGAATTCTCTCAGCTTGTTCATAAGTAATATCATACTTTATAGTATACTATCACAGATTTATCAAGATTATTTACAGATAAGTCTCAGTGAGTATCTTAAAAAGAGTTTTATCTATACTGATATACTTTAAGTTATTGTATATAAACTTTGTAAGTTGTAATATAACAGAACTGAAGTGATGACTAGTCAGCAGTATTATATAGAGATAGTTATTTAAGAAGCTGTATAAGTGAGCTTAACTATCTTGCTTAAATAGTGAGCTTGTAGACTACAGAGTTATTACAAGAATATCACAGATATAGTACTTAGTATACTAAGAAGATTATATGAGATACATAGTAACTCTTATATATATTTCAGTAGAAGAAAAATGAATTACTGACTTCTTTAATAAGAAGTCAGTATCTAGCTGTTCTATATAAATAATAAGTGAATACTCTTCTTTAATTTCATAAGTAAGAATAGCTGAAGTGATATCTCAGTAATATCTTATTATTAAGAAAGAGTAATCTGCTGATCTTATATAAAAGTAGAGTTCTTATATTTATTAATCAGATCTTTCTATAATATATCTAAATAATATTATAGAGTGATTGAAAACCAGTTCAGATAAAATGAAATCATTTATATAAAAGTAATAAGCTATGTGAAACTGTAATAAGATCTTAATACAGTTAAAGATATAATAATACTCTTTTCTTTAAGAATATAGTTCTGATACTCTCAAGATTATCAGATTAAAAATTATCTTTATTATATAGTAATAATTATCAATCAATTGACAGTGTATATACTGTATAAAGAAATAGATGAGTTTTTCTACTGACTGTGTAGATCTTTCTTTTCTCATCTTCATTCAAATTAAACATGTAATAAGTGAGTTTCTTATATATTAATTTAAAATGTGAAAAACATAGTTAATAGATGACTTACAGATCTCTTAATATATTCTGTTCTATATATGAAATTCTCTGCAAAAGTGATGTATTTTTAGAGACAAAGCTAACAGTAGTAGCAGAATTTTTCAAAAAGATCTCTTTCTCTGTGACACATTTTTTTTCCTCTCTCTCATCTGTAATAGTGAGTGCATGAGAGCATCATTCTTGAGAGATAATAAGAGACTTATTCTGATATTTTCTAGTGAGTAATAAATGTCTTTGTAATGCAGCTGCAGTCTCTGTGACTGTCAAGAAAGCCAGGTTGAAGGCAGAGACAGTGGTGTCAATGAGCCGCAGAAGCACTGCTCTCATTGCTACACCTTCTTCTGCTTCTCTTGCAGCCATGGTGATAGTTGCCATACCTTGCAGTGAGGTGTCATCTCTTCAGCCAGCTGGTGTATCTATGTCCAGTCTGTTCTCTGCTCTCCTCATCACTGTTGTAACACTGCTCCCCCCCCTCAGTCAATACAGTGATGTATGACCCCGTGTGGTCATTCAGAGAGAAACTCAGAGACAGCTTGATTCTGAGAATAGTGACTCTGAGAAGCTCAATCTGTAGTTCCTCTCCTGCAGCACATCTGAGCCCTGCTCAGACTGCTACTGAGTTGAGTTCACAGAGTTCTGTAGTTTCTTTATCTTCTCTCTGTAAGAAGGCTCTGATACAGTCTCTGATCAGCACTGCTACTTATCTACACTGCATTAAGCAGCTGAAGAAGAAAGAAATCTTATACATCTGCTTCTTCTCTTACTTTTATTATTTCTATTATATCTGTAATAATGACTTCTGTCTCTCTGTAAGTATTATCTTACAGAAAGATATTATATCAGCTCTGATAAGAAGTCTAAATACTCAAGCAGTACAGAGTAAGAGTCTTGAAGCTCTAAATATTGACAGATTCTATTAAGACTGAGAAGATCTCTCTTACTCATCTGTAAAAAAAGATGAAAGTGTGAATCTCTGAGATGAAAAAATATCTCAGAATAACTGACTTTAAGAAGAGATCAGTCAGTACTACTATTAAAAGTACTATAAAGATTAATCACTGATTAAAGAGAATCTTACTTTAATTAAAGCAGATAACTGAGATACTTTATAAGTTAATAAGTTAATATTTTTATACATTTCTTATACTTCTCTGCAGTACTGCAGTGCTAACTTCTCAGCAGATAAAGATACTAATATCAGAGACTTTAACAGTGAAGAATGAGTTTAATAAAAGTATGATTATTAATAAGTAGACTCTGAAATTCTCTCTTTTTACTTTTTTAATAAGCTGTAGTTTTATTAGAATAGCAGTAATCTATAAGTTAATAATATTAATCTTTTTTATTAATTTCAAATATCTCTTTCTTTTCTTATTAACTGCTTCAGAAATTTTACACTTATATAGTCTTATTAAACTTCTAAAAAACCTCTTTAAGAGAAAATAGAAGAAGAGTGCTATAAAGCTTATAAAATATCAGCTTATTACTGTAAGATTATCTCTAAAAACTTTTTAAGAAAAAATAAGAAGTTTTAAACAGTATTTCTTACTTAATATCTCTGATATATAATAGAGTAATCTCTACTAGTTATCTTATAACTTATAATCTCTTTCTCAGTATTTTTCAAATATTTAAGTAATTCTTATAAATTATCTGATAATAAATAATCTTCTTATTTTATAAGATATTAAAGCTTACTGTAATATATTTATTTATTTAATATTTTCTTTATAAGATATTCAGTATTACTTTTAATTTTAATATTATTCAGCTAAGACAGCTCTACTTCAGAGTATTACTTATAGAGTTTTAAATAGAAAATATGAAAAATAGAATGAATTAATTTCAATTCTGTAAGTAATTTTAACTTATATATTTACTTACTTATTACTCTTATTATTGAGAAAGATTCTAGTTACTACTTACTAAGCTTCTTATACAGTCTTATTATCTTAATATTCTTTATTAAAAGTAGTATTTAATTCTCTATTAAGAACTTTATTAAAAGATGTTTTTAATTATAGTATTTTATCTACTACTTCTGAGTATAGTAGATACTTTTTATCATCTTCTTATAAATTTTATTTAAAAGTTTCAATCATGCTTTTACTTTTAATACTGAGAAATACTCTATTCTCTGTATCTTTTTAATATTCTAACTATTTATTCTTCTCTTTGAAATATTATCTGCAATGTTACTGAATAATAAAGAATTATATTTATAATAAGTATAGAAAGAAGATATCTTTAAGATTATATTCTTTACATTATTATATATAAATTCAGTAGTTAAAAGATATTTAAGTGAATTATTCTAATAAGATAAATAGAATACTTAAAGATGCTATTCTAGTATTTAATTCTGATATTCAGTCTAATCATCTATCTACAGATGAAATACAGTACTGAGAAGACATTTTATTATAAGATAATAGTAAAAAGCTGATTAGTATTTACTGATAAAGAGAGATTCTTAATCTATTATTAACAATTTCAGAGTACTGTAATTAGAAATAATAATATCTAAAAATAGATCAGTTAATTTAGAGACTTTAATCTTTTTATAAATAGAAATATATCTGATTATCTTTATAAAGTAGTTAATAATAACTAAAATTAAGTTATATTCTTTGACTCTTATTAACTTCAGTAGATTAACTATGAAATTCATTAATAGATTCTATTATAAGCTTTTTAAAATAGATAGTGATATTAACTTACTGTATTACTTATATCACAGAATCTTTATTCTTTAATAGATATTATAAGTCTTAATATACTCTTTAATATCTGCTCAGAGCTTGTTTTAAATATATTTATATTTTAGAAGCTTCTCAGTCTTCTCTAACTTAAAGTACTCTGTATGAGAATTATTATAATAAATTCTTAATAACTTCTAACACACTGCTCTGCTATGAGAAATAAAGACTGAATTATTTAATAGTAGAAGTTTATATTCTTCTAGTTATTAATGACTTAATTTCTTAGCAGCACTGCTCTGCTTAGAGTCTGTCTCTTTCAAGTTTAAATTAAATTCTTTCTCTCTTAACTTCTGAATTTAAACTGCAGTAGAGATATCTCTCTTCTATAACTTATCAATGAATTTTAAAAGTAGTTAGATTGAAAGATTGTAGACTATTTCATTCTTTACTAATTCAATAATAGTAAGATATAATATAAGAAGCTTATAATCTTCAGTATCAGTTCTCTGTGAGAATCTGAGTTTTCTTTTATCTTCTATACTGAATTATACAGCTATCTTTTCAGCACTGTTTCTGAGCTATAGAGAATTTTAACTCTCTGTAGTCAGCTTCTTCTGCAGTGATGATAGAGATTCTTTTATAGAATTCTTCTTCATATTAATAATATTATAATCAGACTGTTTAAACAGTGTATTAATAAGATTAAGTCAATTTAAATAATATCAGATATAGAAATTATACTCTGAAAGCAGCTTTACTTATCTAACTTAATATTCTATCAAGTTCTTTATTGTTAAGAAGTAATGCAGATTTGTATAATTAGTGAGAACTTACACTGAATACTTACTACTCTGAAGATAATATTATTAAATCTTAAAGAATTTAATAATTACTAACATTTTCTGATTATGAGTATTATACCTTCTCTGTATAAGTGATAATTTCTCAAAGAAGAAGATCACTGATCTTTATTTATAGTGTTTTATAGACTCTGTAAAAAAGCCTTCTCTCATAGATAATTCATTATCTATTTTCTCAGAAGTAATTATTCTCTGATTCTTTTAATATTGAAAGATCTTTAGTATTAATTGTGAAAAGATTTCATAGATCTCATTTCTGAATGTATCAGTCTTACACTGACTGAGTAAATCAGAATTAAAGTGATTCAGTATTATAATATCTATAAAAGCTTATTTCAATTCTATAAACATCTGTGCAGTGTCTTGAATAAGAATAAATAGTTCTATTTTTCTATCTTTCACACTTTTCTTTAACAGATCTGTAAGAGAGACAGTAATCTGTGAATATATATAGATGAATTATCTACAGAAATTCACAAATTCTAGAAATATCTATATCTCACAGTATATCTACAGCACTGATCAGTTCTTAATAATAGAGACTCAGCTTCTATTCATTGAAATATCATTTACTTTAATAATATAATCTAAGAAATCAATCTCCTGCATGTAGAATGAGCATTTTTCAGTGTTTATATAGAGTTAATACTGTCTTAAGTGACTTAATACTTCTTGAACATGAGTATCATATTCTTTCTTCATTTTTAAGAAGATTAGAATGTTGTTTAAGTATACTATATAGAAGATATTGATAAAACTCTGCAGTGTCTCATTTATATAGATCTGAAAGATGACTGAAGTATTACAAAGATTAAAAGATAAAACAAGATATTCAAAATTATTATACTTGATATGAAAAGCTGTTTTTTAAATATTATCTTCATTAATTCTGATTCTATAATAGATATTCTGTATATCAATCTTTAAGAACATCTTTACTTCAGATAATCAATTGATTATCTCATCAATCAATGATAATAAATAGTGATTCTTAACTGTCATCTTATTAAGGCCTCTGTAGTCTATGCATAGACATAGTCTGTCATTCTTCTTGAGTATAAAGAGTATAAGTATCTCTGTCAGACTTTTTAATGAATGTATTCAGTTCTTTGATTGTACTTCTTCAAGATATTTGCACAGAATATTCAATTTCTTTACAGATAAGTTATAAGGAAGTCTGTA
Organism: Blastomyces gilchristii SLH14081; assembly: GCF_000003855.2. NCBI lineage: Eukaryota > Fungi > Ascomycota > Eurotiomycetes > Onygenales > Ajellomycetaceae > Blastomyces > Blastomyces gilchristii. Next base: position 6,900,313 of record NW_003101682.1, read on the forward strand.
CAGTATCATTACATCATCTTCAAGATAAATCTTATATTATATCTTGATATCAGAAAACTTCACTGCTTTTCTTTCTGAAAAGATATTCTTAAAATCTGTAAAGAGACATTGTGTATATTCATCTTTAATAATAGATACTGCTGCTAATCTTGCAGTAAGAGTGATGACTTCTTTATCTATCTCTAAGTTTCAATCATCTGCTACACAGTATATTAACTCTATTTTTTTCTTAAGATTCTTCTGATGAAACTCTTCAGATTTCTCTATCACTGTCTCTTCATTAGTGAGATAGTACTGTCACATCTGAGTAACTCAGTTAATGAGAGAATTGTTTTCTCTCAATCACAGAAGACTTAGAATAATATTCTCATCTATAATATTCACTGTGTGAAGAAGCAGACTGCTTTTCTTGAAGATTTCTTCTAAGTCTGTGATCACATACTTCACTTGAATTATGTTAAAATAGTGACATTTTATTTCATCAGTAAATTTCATATGATCTGACAGATCTATCTTCTTTCAACTCTTCATCAAAGAAAAGAAATAGAATATGAAGTTAATATTCATCTCAGAGTTAAGTAGACATCTCACTGATATCTTCTTATTTAAGATATACATTATGATTATAACATGAACTCAGAGATATAAGAATTATTAATTCTTTATTTCTTTCTCTTCTTTATTCTCTATGAATATATTTGTTAGAAGAGAAGTTAACTTTGAGAAGATATTTTCTTAATTTCTTTTCTTCTTCAGCTTCTTATAATCACTGATATAGTGATCATCAGCTCTGCAGTTGAAATAGAGATCTTTATCAAATCTTTTTTAATATTTCTTCACAGTGAGTGAAGAATCAGAATACTTGAAATTCTTCTTTACTTTCTTCATACTGAAGCTGTTACAGCACTGTTTAGATTCTATTATTAATTACTTAGAAGAGATCTTATTAGTCTTTTTCTTAAAGAATTAACTATTCAAATAGATTCAGAAAGCCAGGTTAGCAAGCTCAGTACAATTGATTAATAAACTCTGATATTATAATATTATTATTCATATCTTATGAGTCAGCTTTGTGAGATAAAGCTGTATTTTTAATTGATTCAAATCATCAGTTAATTTCTTTCAATATTCTTCAAATCTTATATTGAAATTGAAAGAATTCTTATCATCTTATTAATATAATAAGTTGAATCACTGTATTACTATGAAGCTGTGATTATGATAATCTTCAATTTAATTCAGTAGAAAGTTCTTGAATTCTTTTCAAGTTATAATAGTATTGATACACTCAAGCTCTCTCTTCTTAATGACTTAAGTAGTCACAGAGATGTCTTCAAGAAGGTTGACAGTGTCTATTACTTATATCTCATGAGTATTATACTGGCTCAGATTAAGACAGAATTTTCATTCAAGAGTACAGATAAAGCTGTGAAATTCAGATAAGATATTTCTCTTATATCTTGAAGAATCTCTGATCTTAATCTCTCTATCTCTATGATAGATGTAGGTGTGTAGAGGCCACAGCAGTGATAGAGTAATTGAAGAGCTCATATCAAAATATACAGCAGATTCAGAAATCTCAGATTTCTGTCAGAGTAGAGATGTACACACTCTAGAAAATGATGTGATATTTCTCTCAGAGAATGAAGTTGAGTTGATCTCATCAATAAAAAGCACAACTGCTTCATCACAAACTTGCTTGATTTGTTGAATAAGAACCTGCTGATAGATTCATCAAAAAGTCCTCAATCATACAAGCATTCTGACCCCATCGCTGACCGCATACCCTGTGTGATGGTGAAGTTATCCAGCCAAATATGAACCAGACATTGTTCAAAACTCCTGTGTGAGATTATCCCCTGTTCTCCCCTATCACATCACAACCCCAGGCCAGAGTGCCATACAAACTGTAAGGTGAAGTGACCTAGTCATATGCACCAATCTTCTCAATTTTGGAAGATCCCTGAACTGTAGTTGTGGAGATATTCAAGGAGTGACCTCCGCGAAAACCCTGTCCATCTTTGATGTTCCAAAACACCAACACCAAGTCTCACCCTTGTACCGCCCTTCTCAATCTGGCCCATCCCCGGCAGAAAAATACAAAAAGATACCTCGGCAATAATATCAAGCACATAATCAACAGACTCTTCTGAAGTGCAACCTCCATGGTCTGTCGCCAGTGTATCTAGACTTCAACACCAAGTCTCACCCTTGTACTACCCCTCTCAATCTGGCCCATCCTCAGCAGAATGATACAAAAAGATACCTCAGCAACAGTATTCAATACATAATCAGTGAACAATGAGTCAACAGCACATCAACAACTATAAAATCAGTATATTTCAAGATCTGACTGAGCCTTTGATCTCTGCATAGTGAGATATATTAAATCTAGTTTTAATATCTTAATATTCAATAGATTCTGCAAGGAATTGAGAACAGCAACACTAGATTTCTATTAAATTTAAGAATTAACTCTATATTGATATAATCATTGACAAAGTCTTCTATATTGAGATATAAATAACCAGTTCCTCTACATCCTGCTGACAATATTTATATTATTATATAGAAACAGACTTATATTCTCTATAATATCAAGACTCTGAAGAGAGAAAGTCTTGATAGAAGATATACAGTAGTGTATATCTTAGCAGTTTCTATCTCATTCTTCTGCAGCAGTTAATGCAAAAAAAAGATCTTAGAAATAGTTTTTTACTTCTCTTGAAAAAGTAAGATGTTTTTCTCTGAATTTTATACAATATTCTTACAAAGAATTAAAAACAGAGTTGTTTTCTGTTATAATTTCATATTCTTTTAAGTAAGAATTACTTTTTCAGTAACTGAAGAGCTTTTATTAATACTTAATTCTTTTTTACACTCTTTATTAACTGATTTGAGTTGCACACTTATTATGTGAGAAGAATTGAATGATTTAGAATAAATTTGAATAGTTTTAATCAATTTCTCTGCAAAAAATTGATTTATTTTTTATCAGTTTTTCTCTCAAAAACTGTCATATTATCTGATTTATTATCAATTGATATCATACTTTTTCTCACTGTATCTTAAGAAAGAGATTGTAAAGATTTTATTGATTTATCTCAAAAATCAATTTTAGTTTATTAGATTCTCTTCAAAAATCTAATCTAGTTACTGAACTAGTGTGAAAAAAATCAGGTATTTTATACACAAAAGTCTTTTATTCTTCTTTTGAAACAGTCTGATCAACTTTTCAATTGAAAACAGACTTAGAAATATCTCAATTGAAACAGTCTGATCAACTTTTCATTGAGTGAAAACAATGAGTTTAAAAATACACTCAGTTGATGTGGAAAAAGATGCTTTCTCAAATGCTATTTCTGAGATTGAAATTCTGAAGAGAAGAAAGAAAGAAGAAATAGAGAAACAACAAGTTCTTGAAATACAGAAACTTGAAAAAGTAAGTAAGATTCTTGAAAAGCAGTGTCTGAGTGAGATGAATGAAGAAGTTCTGTTAATTCTTCATGCTCAGACTAGACAACTACAGAAGATGATTAAGTTCAAGCTTAGAATTTTAAACACAGTTCTAAAAATATTGAAAATTTCTAGTATAATTACTGACTCTTTATTTTACTCTTCTTTTTTTTCTACTTCTTCTTCTTCTTCTTCTTTAAATCAGAAGAAAACATATGCTCAAGCAGCTGAATCTGCTATCTCTAAACCTGCTATCTCAAAACCTGCTCAAAATCCTGAGAAAACTGAGAAGAATACTGCTCATGTCTCTATTCATAGAAAAGTGAAAAAGAAAATGTAAAAAGAGAAAAACTTTCAAATCTTCAGAAATAGAAGACTTATTCTCAAAGTCTCAAATCAGAACATTCTGTAAAGAAACAAGCTAAACTCAAATCTCATTTTCAGAATCAGAAATGAAATTAATCAGCAGTTCTTTTCACAGTTGATAACTGATATTGAAGTTTAAAAATCAGTTATAGCTTCAATTGAGTTATCATTCTTTGAAAACTTCATCATTCTGACTACAATGTCTGAATTCAGTGCTGAATTTCTTATTCAGAATGAGAATCTCTGAAAGTCAGCAGTAGAATCTTTGTTAAACATAATAATTCTATCTGAAAGAGATGAAAAGTGAGACAAATTTATTCTTTATAATATTTCAGTCAAAATTTTTGACTGTGAAGAAGAAATGCTACTTCTTAAAAATGAATTGAAAGAATACAACTCTATTCAACTAAGAAAGAAGCCTGTATAACTAAATTCAATTGAGTTCAGATAAAGCAGGAGAAATGCCTCTGTTCTAGTATATATAAAAACACTTGAACAGTCAAAGATCTCTGAAGTAAGAGTAGTAGATTTGAAAATGAGAGTTCATGAATACAAAGACTCAAGAATGAATCTCAAAGCTCAAACACAGTGTTCAAACTGTCAAAGATATGAATACTTTACAATCTCATGTTTTAGAGACTCAAAATGTGCATTCTGTATCAGAGATCACAAAACTAGTGAGCATAAATGTGAAACATGCTCAAAAAGAGATGAAATATATCAATACACTCTGCTTAAGTGCTCTAATTGCAAAGAAAAACATGCATCTAGCTCAAAAGAATGTATGTTTACTTCTAGAACTCAAAAGAACTGGAGAAAAGATGAAGCTCAAAGTCAATCTAGAACTGAAGAGAAGAGTCAAGTCAGTAGACTTATAACTGAAAGCTTAAAAAGAAGAAACTCTTAATTATCTAAATCTTCAAACTTTAATTCTTCAGCTAAATATAAACAGAATTTGAATTCTTAAACTTCTATTAAGATTAAAGAATTGAGAAATGACTCTGATGATAAACTAGATATAATGCAAGCAGTTGAGATTTCTACTTTTCAAAATAGTCATAATCTACTATCTAATGATAGTGACTAGATTCTACTCTATCTCTACTCTCTTTTAGTATGAATATACAACAAAAACAATAAAAAAAGTTTAAAAACTCTTTAAAAATCACATTTATTTAAAATAATGTGAATAGAAACTCAAATTGTATTTATTTCTGTCTTCAAATTATATTTGAATAAAAAGTTGATTTTATACTACTTCAGAAACTGAATTTTGATGCTGAGTAAAATTACATCATTTCTTATTCAAGCTACTACTGCTTTCTATTTCAAAAGTCTGAGATAAAGTCAAGAGTAGTAATCTATGAAAGAAAGAAATCAAGATATTAATTTAATCTAAGATTTGATATCATGTCTGACCCTGATATTCTGGTGAGTGATATTATAGATAAAGAAAATGAGTTTAATACTATACAGCTTATAAATATCTATAATGAAAAGTCATTGAAGAAAAATAACAATATTTGAACAATTGATAGAGGATTTCTGAATATAACTCTATTAAGAAACTCTATAATTGTAGAAGATTTCAATACACATTATCTCTGATGAAATTCAGAATGTAAGAGAGTAGTGAGAGCTGATAATCTGATTGAATGAATCTTTGAGCATTCAATAGATTTGATTAATAAGTCTGATCAACAAACATTCTTTAGAAAAGATATGAAACAGAAGTCTATTATAGATCTAATCTTCATATCACAAAATCTAATGAAAAGAAGACTTATAAACTAGTTTATTAATTCAAATGAGACATCAGAATCAGATCATGAGATTATTCAATTTGATATTAAACTGAGTGAAAAACAAATGAGTGAAAATCCTCTTCTCTCTAATCAGTATAACTTTGAAAAAGCTGATTGAAAAGCAGTTGAAGAAAGTATAAAACTGTTAAAATCTGAAAGACAGAATAAGCTATATTGAAATTTCAGTCAAGATATCTCAAATGAAATACTTGAGAATAGAGTGAAGCTTGTTACATCTATTATTCTAACAAGTGTTAGAGATAATATTTCAAAAAGAAAATCTTCTGAGTATTCAAAATCTTAATGAAATGAGAATATCTTATCTAAAAGAAAAGAATTAGCTACTGCTAGAAGAGATTGAAAGAATGATATAATATCTAATGAAGAGTTCAAAGCTGTCAGAAATGAATATTTTTCAGATATTAAAAGAGTTAAAACAGACTGCTGGAATAAATTTCTTGAAGAAGCATAAGAGAAGAAAGTTTTTAAAGCTTTTAACTATACTAAAACAAGAAGTGTAGCAAAACTTCCAGTCTTAGAATATGAGTTTCAGAATGAATTATATATAGCAAACTCTTTTGAGAAAAAATGTTAAGTTTTTATAAGAATTCTCTTTCAGAACTCACCAGATTCAGATTCAGATTCAGAGAAAGAGAATATATCACTTCTTAACTACATTGATGAAAATGACTGAGAATGGCCTGATCTTACACAAGATGAATTAGAGTCAGCTATCTTCTCAAGCTCTGTTAAAACTGCTGCAGGTCCTGATTCAATTAATCACTTGATTATTCAAAATACATATTCCTACTTAAAGAATGAATATTTTCAGCTCTTTTTCAATCTCTTGAAAAATGAATATTATTCTGAATGCTGAAGAGAAGCCACTGAAGTGATTCTTACAAAACCTAATAGAAAAACTTTAATTTCTAAGTTATATAGAGTAATATCTCTATTGAACTGTCTAGGAAAGATTTTAGAAAAGATAATAGCTACTCAACTATCTTTTATAAGCTCTATAGATGATTCTCTTTTATTCAGTGAATAAATGAGAGATAGAAAACAGTGTTCTACAATTGACACTGTTCTCTCAGTTATTCATAATATTCAAATAGCAAAGCATGAGAGTCTGGTCTCAACTGCAGTTTTTATTGATATAAAAGAAGTATTTAATCATGTTTTAAAGTCAAAGTTAATTCAGATATTGAAGATATTAAAACTGTCACTTTCTCTAATAAAATGAGTTAACTGTTTTATATCTAAAAGAATTATACAACTCTTCTTTGATGAAATGAAATAAGATAAGACTGAGATAAAAATAGAAGTATCACAGAGATCTTCAATCTCACTTATTTTATTTACAATATACACTGCATATCTATTTAAAAATAGAAATATGAGAATAGTGCAATCTCTGAGTTATATAAATGATATTAATCTAGTCTACAGCTCAAAAACTATCAAAGAGAATTTGAAAGTAATTGAAGAAGCTGTAAAGAAAATCTTTGTTAGAGCAGATATCAATCAAATTCAATTTAATATGAATAAAACTGAGTTAATTCACTTCTTTTCTAGATTCAATAAGAAAGAACTATCTCTAACTCTTTTAAATAGAGAGATTAAACCCAGTGTAAATATCAAATGATTAGAAGTATGGTTAAACTCCAAGTTGAATTTTAAATATTACATTCAACAAAGAACTGTCAAGACAGAAAGACTATTGAACAACATAATCAGACTATTAAATACAGAGAGAGATCTATTCTTCCAGTCTATGAGACAGTTATATATAGCCTGTATTACATCAGTAGCTGATTATGAAGTTCAAGTTTGATAAAATAATTAAGAGAATTTCACTGAACTCTTTCAAAGTCTGCAAAATAGAGCCTTGAGAAGAATTCTGAGAGCATTCAAATCATCTTTTATTAAAGCAATGGAAATTGAAGCTTCAATTCCTCCTTCTGCTATTAGATTTGAAAAAGCCTGTATGAACTATGCTCTGAGAGTTGTAAAGATGAGCTCAAATCATATAATCAGAGAAAGAGTCTCTTCTTCATTTTCATCAATTAACTCTGGAAATGAACTGAATTGAAATAGATTTCTTGATTGAAATGAAAATATTTCTTCAAAGAAAATGTCTTCTCAACTGTACAGACTATACTCTCTGATTAAAAATTAATTTTCTTCTTTAAATATTGAAAAAGTTGATCATAAGAAGTTATCTCTCTGAAGAGAAAAGCTTGAATCTCTTATAGACTTACAAATAAGTGAACTATTAAAAGAGAAAGAATATGAACAGTATTTGAAGAGAATTTCTACAATCAATATAAAAGACTCTATTCTGATTTATTCAGATGACTCAAAAAATGAGAACTTGAATAGATTAGGTGCAGGCATTGCTTATACTGAAGATAATATCAATTTTATCTCAGATTTCTGAAATCTAGACTCTGAATATGAAGTCTTTGATGCTGAACTATTTGCAATAGTGAAAGCTTTCAAACTCATTGAAAGAAAATCTTATAAAAGAGGAAATTGTTTAAAAGAGGCATGAATATTCTCTGATAGTCAAGCTGCTTTAAAAAGACTTAGAAATAGTCAGATTCATAATAATCAAATGAATCTTGAACTGATCTTAAACTCTGTTTTGAAAATTCAAAAGAGAAGAATATTAAAGCTGATAATTCATCTGCACTGAGTTCCTGCTCATATGAATATTCATGACAATGAATTGACTGATTCAGCTGCAAAAAAGGGTGCAGAATTAAGCAGATCTATTCAAAAAATTATGTTCTAGTCTTTTATAAAGAGAAAAATAAAAGAATCTTGTTTAGACAAGTGAAATGAAAGCTGGCAGAAACAAAAGAAGAGTATACATTATTCAAGATTTGAAACAAAATCCAAGTGAAAATCTTGTTCAATTAAATGTAAAAAGAAAATATTCTCATCTATAATACACCTGAAATTAGAACATGGCTATTTCAAATCTTATATACAAAGATTTGATGATAGATTTGACTCAATAGAATGCTCATTCTGCAATACAAATGAGAATTCTGAGTATATTGTAATGCACTGTGCATTATACAATAGTCTCAGAGTCAGATTGAAAGAGAAGTATGATCTAAATCAATTAAATATGAGATTCTTATTCTCAACTGAGACAGGAATTAAATACTTAATAGACTTTCTATCAGAAACTCAAGCAGCTATAAGAAAATGGCTAAATTCAGAATTATCTGAATATGAAGAGGAGGAAATCAATCAGATATAGTCTGTTAAAACAGCTATACACTCTCTTTTAATAATTTGTTTTATTATAGTCTCTCTTTACTTTATCTTTTTCTTTATCTTTTTCTTTCAATTTCTTTCTATCTATCTATTTAATGTGTCTATCTTTGAGACTGTGTTCTTTTTCTCTTTTCCTTTGTCATGATATTGTCAAATGATTTCAAAGTATCAAAAGATGTTAAAACACTGCAATTTGTAAACAGTTTTTATATTCTGAGCTGAAATTCTCTGATTTTGCATATCTGAAATTGATGAATGTATAATAGTTAACTTTACAGATATAGGAAAAACTCTGAGAACTAAAAGTTCTCAGGTAGATGTCATAGTCTCTGACTGCATACATCTATAATTGAAGAATAATGATAATAATAAGTTGAGTTGATCTCAGTATGAGTGCATAGAATCATATCAGTCTGTTAGAGCTTGACTGATTCAAATGTATAATCAGATCAAGTGATTTGAATTGTAATATAATGAAACTGAAGCAGTGACTAGTTAGCAGTGTTATATAGAGATAGTTATTTAAGAAGCTGTATAAGTGAGCTTAACTATCTTGCTTAAATAGCAAGCTCATAGACTACAGAGTTATTGCAAGAATATCACAGATATGATACTTAGTATGCTAAGAAGATTATATGAGATATGCAGTAACTCTTGTATATATTTCAGTAGAAGAAAAATGAATCACTGACTTCTTTGATAAGAAGCCAGCATCTAGCTATTCTATATAGATAATGAGTAGATACTCTTCTCTCATTTCATAAGTGAGAATAGCTGAAGTGATATCTCAGCAGTGTCTTATTACCAAGGAAGAGTAATCTGCTGACCTTGTATAGAAGTAAGGTTCTCATATTCATCAATCAGATCTTTCTATGATATATCCGAATGATGTCATAGAGTGATTGAAAACCGGTTTGAACGGGATGAAATCATCCGCATGGAAGCGATGGGCCGTGTGAAACCGCAATGAGGCCTTGGCGTAGCCAGGGGCGTGATATAAGTGATAATCAATACACTCAGTTATTCTGATTGTAATTAATAAAGTATTACAGATACTATTTTAATATACTTATCAGACATTCTATCTGATTATCTGTCTGTTGATGAAAAGCTGTACTAAATCTTATAAGATCTTCAGTATAGTTATCACATCAGATCAGAACTTCTCTGTGAAAATTGATTCTCTATCTGAGATAACGTTTACATATAACTCATACAACTGAATCACATTACAGATGAAGATATAAGTTAAATTCTTTAACTTTAAGTTTCTACAGATGAGTATAAAGTGTATTATCTTAATAAAGTGATCTACTATCATTAGCACACTGTTAAAACAGATATTATATATGTTCTTACTTTCAGAGAGACTTATAAGAGTGTTTATTTCTAGCTTATAAGATGAGTAGAGAAGTAAGTTCTTTATATAGTCTGAACTGTACTATCTATGAATTCTGATAAATAATACAAGAATTTACTATCTTTTTTACAAGCTCTCATATCTTCAGTCAGAAGTATTTTCTTATAAGTAACTTATAAGTTCTAATATCTATAAAATGATTTGCTAGAGAAGAGTTATGATATCTTTTAATAAGTTCTATATATAGAAACTCATTTATAGATATATAAATCTGATTCTCTCTTTATAAGAGATTATTTAAGTCTCTTTAATTCTTTATTTCTGCAGAGTTAGTCTCTATTATAAGCAGTTTCTGAATATACTGAGTATATTCATTTTTCAGTTACAGTTCAGATAATCTGAATAGAAGATTTTATAAAGACTTATACTCTATTTCTTCTTATATCAGATCTTCTGCAGTGCTTCTCAAAGTCTGTAGACTCTTCAGATTATAGATACTCTCTTCAAGAATTTTTACAGAGATTCTCAGAGTGTTGACTCTCAGTATTATAGAGAGTAGTTATACAGACTTGTTTTCTTTCTTCTTTCTCTTCTCTCACAGAGAATTAAGAAACTCTTTAGTCAATCTCTTCACAACACTCAGTCTGAGTATTTTATAAAGCTTTTCTATCTTCTCTAGTATCTCTATATCTGTTATTCTGATCTTCTTAATATAGTCAGATCTGTGAGAGAGTTTATTCACTAAATTCTTACTTTTCTTAATATACTCTATCTTGAATCAGAACTCACTCAGTCTCTAAGCTCAGTAAATTTACTACTTTAAGAGTTTCTTAATTAAAGTAAACTACTATAAGCTGTTATAATCAGTTCTAATAGTAATCACTGTTATAAGACTCTTAAAATAGTGATATCAGTAATAAAAGAATTTCACTATTATAAGAAGGTTCTGATTATAAATGTTATAGTTAATCTCTGTGAGTTATATCTTTTATAAGAAAAGAATCACTGAAACTCAGTTCTCATTTAACTGTAGTTATGAGACTATTTCTGAAATTGTAAAGAAGAAGATATCTATCTTCAATCTGATTAAGAGTAAGGGATTAAAGTGAAATAATATCACTATATCTGTGAATATCTGTTTCAATCTTACAAAGATCTTATAAGCTTCTGAAATAAGAAAGTTCTCACAGCTCTCTCTTCTTAACAATCTTTTCATTCTTTATTTATAGAATGACTTCTTTTTATTTTCATTCTTTAGTATGTCTGTAAGAGTCAAGAAGATTCTTATAAATATAAAGATAAACTGTTTATAGAAATTCACAAAGATCAGAAAGATCTGAATCTTATAAGTACTAGTTAGCTTCAGTCATAATAGAATAGTCTTAATCTGTAAAGATTTCATCTGAATATCATCTATAATAATTACATATTCTAAAAAATTAATTCAGCATATACTGAAGTTGTACTTTATAAGCTTAATATACAGTTCTATCTTATCTAAGATCTTTAATACAGTTTATACATGCTCAGTATATTCTTTCTTCTTTATAAAGTATATTATTATATTATTCAGATATATTATCACAAAGTCATTCAGATATATATAAAGTGTTTTATTAATAAAGAACTGAAATGCTGCAGAGATATTAGTTAAATCAAAAGATATCACTAGATATTTAAATAATCTCAGTATAGTTCTAAAGACAGTCTTTCATTCATTCTCAGACTGTATTTACAGCTATGTATATATCTTAATTATATTCAGTTATATGAATATAACAGCTTTTATAAAATGATTGATTACATTCTCAATCAGAGATAGAAGATAGTGACTCTTTATAGTCTTGAAGTTCAGATCACAGTAGTTTATATATAATTCTGAGATCTTCATTCTTCATCTTTATAAATATTACAGAGACTCTTACAGAGATCTGTGAAGATTGAATAAAGTCATTCTTCAGATTCTTCTTTATATAAGTCTGTAAGATCTCTGTTTTATAATGAAAGAGCTTATAGATTAATTTTCTGAAGAATTTCTATTCTTCTATTAAATCTATTATTAGATTCTTTTCATAATAAGATAGAAGCTCAGCTGTCTTAGCTGAACTGAATATCTCTGTGAGATCTTGATATTTCTCTGATATCTGAAGCTCAGTTTCTATAACTGCAAAATTCTTAGATATTTATAAAGTTATTATATAGATGAGCTTATCTTCTCTAATCAACTGTGCAGTATCAACTGATTCTATCTCTGTAAGTAAGTCTGTTAACACTGATTAAAAGTATAAATCTGACTTGTAAACAGCTATGTGTGAATTGTATCTTTGAAGTTATATAAGTCTTAAGTATATGTTATCTGTGATATTTATAATAATCATAGTTTCTGTAAATCTTCTTCAAGTTTTGAAGAGATCTTACAATTCAAATATAATTCTTATAAGTCTCTTAGTTCTCAGATCTGAGTTCTTACACTCTGATTATTATAAGAGTAGATTCTCAGTTTTCATCACTCAGCTTATTCACTCTGTAAGCTTTAGAGACACTACAGTAACCTGAAATTCTGAGTTTAGTAATACTTTTTATACTTGCAGAGTAGCAGTATTATAGTGCAGGTTTTTCTCACAAGCATGCATTTTTATTGAGAGAGTAACAGATTCAGATATCAGCTTTAAGACTCTTAAGAAGGCTGTTACTGACTCTGTCTATAACCTCTCAAATTTTTATTTTAATTTATTCAAATAGTTTGTGCAGAGATATTCTAATTTAGAATAGATAAAGCAGAGACTCTTTTTCTTAATCTCTCTATTATACACTCTATGCATAAAAGCTTGTAAAGCTCTTTCTCTCTACCTAGGAGTCAGATACAAATCTCTCTATATCTTATTATCTTTTTTCAATAAATCTGCTCTCTGTTGGTTTGACTCTTGTAAGACTAGACTGGCTGCTGAGACCACGAATTTCACATTTAATGTCATTTAATCTAGTCTCATACATTTCTTGGCATGAATCCCACTGAGACTAGTCATTAAAAAAACATGTAAAGTGACTATATATCAGATCTCAAAATGAGACCATGACTTAGAAAAAATAAGAAAGTGATTTCATTTAATTCTATTTAGTTTCATTCTTGGCATAAAGTTACTATTTTTAGACATTTTGAGGTTTCTTTTAGCCTATTTTTTGTGGCGGGCTGCGCCTGATCAATTATATAGACTATTTCATTACACTTCACAGATTCCAACCACTTCATTCTCAATCGCCGATCCTCGGCCGCCACGAACGCGTACACTCCGATTCTCAGCCATTCTCGATCGCTGATTCTCAGCTGCTACGAACGCGTGTATATTCTTCCGCCCTGAAGCTTCACTGTGTACACCATCACATACATGTATAAATATTCACCTCAATCATCAATTCTTACACTTTCTCTTTCTTTCCTTCTCTAACATTTTTATCTTTGTTATATAAGATCTATTAGTATTATATCAATCTATTCAGCATAGATCTCTTACTAGACTGGCCGGCGGGACCATGAATTTCACATTTGGTCCCATTTGGTCTGGTCTCATACATTTCTTGGCGTGAGTCCCACCAGGACCAAGCCTCAAAAAAATCTGAAAATGGACCATTTCTGAGAGAAATGGTGTGAAAAATGACCAGATTTAATTCAAGAACAGTGAAATGAGAGTAATTTTTCAGGATAAACTGTGAAAGATGATCATTCTTTCAAAATCAGAATAGAACTGAGACTGAAGATCAAAATCAGTCTCATTCAGTTCATTCAGTGATTGCTTATATAATCAGAATTTGATAACAATTATTAATAATGCTCATGAAACAACTAAATACATTCTTGTGCAAGTTTATTCTTCACTTTCTCATGAAAACTACACTTCTCTGATATACTGTGATCAGAGGTATTAAACTGTCTGATAATTCCATGTTTTATAATCATGAGTTTCTTGATTGTTTCTTCTTATAATTGTTCTCAGTGATAGTGATAAATATCTTAACTTGAGTTAAACTTTCACTTCATTCTCATCTCTGTCAATGAAATTGTCAGAATATCACATATCATCAGTGCAACAGTTGAATATGTACTCTCAACAATTTTTCATAACTCTAGAATTGATTTAGTATGTAAATTTGTCAGATTATCTTGAAGATAGTGATTAAATTCAGTTTTATAAGCATGTAGTTTTGCCTGATTTTCAGTTGTAATCAATGTATACAAGTTCTATTTCAAAGTTAGTATTATAGTTCTATATAATATGAAGTGTTATCAAAGATCATTACTTACTAGGAAATTGTATTTCACTGTCTTCACATCTTAAACATCTGCTTATTCAAATCTCTGATAGTTGACATTGTAGTAGTCTCAGACTAATTTGATATATGAGTCTCATTTCTTCTCTGTTCAATCTTAAGAAGTGTAGATATTAACTCAATGAGAGGGATCTAGTAGAGCTGCTATAGTATAGTACTCTGCAAAAGATTATTCTGTTTTGCTGTAGTAATATGCTAGTTTATCTCTTACAGTAACAATAGTCTGCACTATAACATTATTTCAGACTGAATTTCTTTTTAAGTGATTTAACTGCTTCTCAAGATGAGTAAATAAACTGTTATACACTCATCAGACTGACTGCAGCATTGGTGTATAAGTGATTAAGACTGTTTTTATTATCTTATAAAACTGAAACAGTAAATCAATCATATATTTCAACTGAGTTCACTTCATATCTGAAAGTTTCAATATCTGAATCTTTTCCTGATCAGAGTGTTGCACTCAATAATCAATCATCTGACACAATTGAAGAGTCTGAACAGTTATCTTATATATTGAACTTCACTATATTCTAACATTCTGTATCATATTCAGTGATGTGACTGATTTATTTATTTATTGAATATCATGAAATTGTTGTTATTATTTAGAAGAGATATAAATCACATTAACAATGTTTTAAATCTATGATATTTAAATTATTAGTCAATCTATTCAAAATTAACAGTAGCATTATTAAAAAGTGTTATTAAAAAGCAATATCAAAAAGTGTTGTCAAAAAACATTATCTTTTATAAAGTGAATACAAAAGTTACTTGAGTAATCACTTTTATCTCATTCTCATCTCAAGAATCAGTTATCTTATTATTCTTCATCTTGATGTTAAGATTCTTTATCAGTGTTTATATCACAAGTTAAATCACATGAGCAATGCAGAGAATATGACCTTGTTTATCATTTCAGAAATGCAAAGCCAATTTTTGCTTCAAGCTCTTCATCATAGTATAGTTATTTGCAGCATTGTCAGTTGTAATTATAAGAAGACTGAGACTAATATCTTAATAGTCATTTTTAATCACAGTCATTAATATCTCTGTCATATAATCCTCAGTATGACTACTGATCAATGATTTAAATTTAATTAATGTCTCTTGATAAGTTCAGTTCTTATCAATGTAATAACATATAACTCTTATAAATGCAAGATTGTTTGTACTAGTTCATGCATTCACTGTGAGAGACACTCTTCAATGATTCTTCAACTCTGATTCTAGATGTTGCATATTGACTTTGTAGTATATCTCAAGGTTGGACTGAAGACAGAATTGATGTAAAATATGAAGATTTGAATTAAGCATTTAAAAAAGTGTTCAGAATTCAGGGTTTTCAATTGATTAAAGAGAAAGATTCAGAGATATACACATGTGAAGTAATTATTCACAGAAGTTATCAGATAAGAGTTATGAAATCAGAGTACTGATACAGAGTTATTTTCACATGATTTTCTTCAAATTAGAAAGTTAGTGTTATTAAAAATTATTATCTGATAGAGTAACTTATCAGCTCAGTAGTAATTTTCTGATTATTTTTCTTTAATTGTCTGCATTCTGATGACTTCAGATGTTGAGAAATTTCTTCAGAGTCATGATCAGTTTATAATAAATGTTTCTGAATAAAGTTGCAGTAATTACAGCAAAGAGATGACTCTTCAGTAATCTGTAATACAACCTGTTGATAATTATTTCATAGTTCATCTCAATATTTGTGTTGAGTTTTTCATAAATTTCATGATCTGAAATCAGATGTGAAGAATGAAGTGATCATTCATTATAATTGAAAGAGAGTATTCTGTGTTGAATTGTAAACAATGTAGACTTTGTGATTCACAGTGATTTCTTGAAGAGTTTATAAATCTTTAATAGAAGTAAAAGAAGTGAAAGAAGTGAATTCAGAAGACATGATAATAATTTGTTTAAAGATGACAATTTATTTTCAATAACTGATCACTGATGTGTGTAAGAAGAATTAATATAAGAGAAAATAATCTTATTTCTTAACTTAGTTATAATTTTAGTACTAACTCAGATTGAATATTATTGATGTATAAAAGTAAATAAATAATCTTGATTAATCTCTGTTATATTTCTTGAAATATATTAATATTGTGAAAGAGAGTATTATCAAATTATGTTATCAGATAATATCATTAAAAATATATTAATATTATGAATATCAATATTGAAAAAATGTTGATACTTATACATTATAGTGATTTGTGAATCATGATAGTTAAATATATATATATATATATATCATTTCTGACTTGATTACAACTTGTACAATAATTTTTGAAAACTCAAAATCAATTTTAATTATTAATAATTAAAAACTTAAACTTATAACTAACTAATATAAAAAGAAAAAAATTTACTTCTTCTCTTTCTTATTTTTCTTATCATTCTTTATAATTCACTTCTTATTCTTCTTCTTCTTCTTCTTCTCCTTCTTCTTCTTCTTCTCATCTGAGATAATAATCATCTCAAAATCTCTCTTCACTGCCTTCTCAGAGAAGGGTTTTCACTGCTCTCTCTCAGCCAGGTCAACCTGTATCTCAAAATCCCGCATTTCCTGGTCTGCTGTCTCGGGTTTCACTTCAGCAGTAAGCAGATTGGCATGCTCAGAGAGCAGGGCTGTCTTCTCAATGTTCTGAATCATGAAGTGCATTCAAGATCTGAACAAGGCCTCAATTCCCTTCTTCTCTGTCAGCTTCTGCTAATCAATTAGAGAACAGAAGTGTTATCAAAAATTGTTATCTCTTAATAAAAAACTTATCAGTTTTAGCTTCTTTGTCTCTTACTTTAATACCTTCTTAATCTTCTTCTACTGCTGCTTATTTACAGTAACACTCTTCTTCTCTCTCTCTCTCTTCATCTTGGTCTTAAATTATTCTCAGAACTTCTTCTAATCTCACTGCTGCTGTATAAGACTCTTCACTATCTTCTTTTCTAATCTCTCACAGGCAGCATCATCTGCATTATTTCTATACTTAGTTCAGTCTAAATCTATCAGAAGTGTTACTTAAAATTGTTATTATTCTACTTTCTTATAGAGCCTCTTCAAGGCATTATAACATGTCTTACAATCTGTCTCTCTGCACTTGAACACCTTCTTCTTCTCTCTCTTCAATCTGTGATGATGCTCACGCGCCTTGGTGATCCACAGGACTGCAGAATATTTGAAGAGAGATAACATGATTGGTTTTAATGAGTGTTGAGAAAGAAGTGAAGGCAGGCAATGATATAATAATAATGATGATGATGATGATGATAATAATGATAATGATGATAATAATGATGATGATGATGATGATGATGATGATGATAATGAAAGAGAGAGTGCATCAGAATATATTATTGACTTATTAAACATAAAGAGATAAAGAAACTATTAACAGCTTTCAGAGATGTACAGAAACAGCTACAGTATTGTATAGCAACATTATCTTTATTCAATACATGCACTATTGATATTCTTTATATGCATTTATCATATAATCTATATCAGAAATACATGCAGAAAACAGATCTTTGTTGCTAGGAAGAATGATTGCAGCAATTCTCTGTTTTTATATTATAAAGATAAGTTATTCTCATTTCTTTCTTCTCTCTTTTCTCTTCTTCTTCAACCCATCACTAAGTTCAAGCTGATATGAAAACTATTAAAACACTCATAGAAATCCTCAAATTGAAGAGTATAAACTAATCAAATTTTAAATACAGATGAATCAAATTAATTCAATAATACTAATTATTCATCCCTCTCTCAATAAAACAACAGTCATGTCTTCTCCCTCCTTTCTCAAATGAAACATGGCTCATGAAAAGCGAGTACCACGCCAGGCCATAATGACCAACACAGCCCCAGCACGCAGGGCTGCATACACACAGTGTGTGCTGAACTGAGAGACTGTGTGAGTTGCAAACTGACAGCAGTATCCCAGGAAGAGCTGTGCAGTGTGGAAAAGCTGCAACCCTTGATCACATACATAGAGAATGAATCACTGCAGTAAGTGCATATGCATTGCATGAAAGTAATGCTTTTTAATAACACTCAGTCTCTGATATCATGAAAATAGAGTCTCTTCATGAGATTCATTTTTACTAGAAATTGAGAAATCTTATATTTCTCAAGGCCATCTTCACATGCCTTGTTCATGAAATCAATGAGAGGAATCATCAATTCCAGCATTCTGCTCTTGATGTCATTCAAGTGGCAGCAGAGTTCACCCTGACCACACTTTTTAAGTGTATATTTTCTAATTATTCACATTTATACTGATATATACTGATTATTTATTAGGTGATATTAAGGCAATGACTCATCACAGCTGTGTTATCCTCACTATGAGAGATACACAGTTGGTGATGAACATTGTGAAGACTCTGAGAAGTGAGTATTTTGAGAGTACTATGACTCTGCAATCTTGATTTTTTTTGTTTTTATTTTTTATTTTTTTCTTTTCCTTTTCTTTTTTTTTTTTTTTTTAATGTGATTTTTTCTTGTGTTTGTTTTGTTTTTTGTTTTTTGTTTTTTTTTGTATTTTATGTTTTTTTTATAATTAAAATTATATGAATTATAATCTGTGTTCAGAAAAGTAATGATATTTAGTAACATTCTCTGTTGAATTTTCAACAAATGAGTACTATGTTATGATATTATGTAAGTGAGAAGTGATTTCATGATCTCATTTAATGCCATTCTCAATAATGAGATCAGAATGAAAATGTGACTAAGAATTCAAACATATTCTTTATTCAGAACTAGATTTTTATTTGAAAAGTGAATCTGAGATCTTTAATATTTGAAATAACGTGATTTGAGATCAATGTGATGAACACAAACCATGATCAGAAGTAATGCTTTTAGACAACATGACAACTGTAAAGTTTGATCCTGGTCTCAGACACGGTCACACGGTCAGTCTATCTCTTACACTATAAAAACATTCATTATCTTCTTATTAAGAAATAATTATTCACATATCATCTTCTCATTAGAAATGATTATTTATCAAGAGATATTCAAACAAATAACAACATGTAAAAAATAGAGAAATAGTCAAACAGTTAAGCAGATACTGAGTTCTTAAATAGAAGCTTGCTTACCAGTCACTCTGATCTCATAACAAGATTTTACAAAGAGAATAAAATCTTATTAGAGAATATCAGTGAAAGATCTGAGAGTTCTGACACTCAGATATATGAGAATATGATTACACTTCTTCAGATTTCACAGATATCACATTTTTAATAATTGATATAATCATGTCTAATGATAATATGAAACTCTCAAATGTGAGTATAAATATAATGCCACAGTGGCTCTGAGTAATGTTGAAATTACAACAGTAATAGATAGCAGACATGCATGCAACTTAACAACTTCAATACAAAGAGATTCAATGATTAACTCATGCAATTTCAACACCTATAGAATTGAATATAAAAGCACTGAAAGAACACTTAGATGCTTCTACATATTTCAATACTTTCAATCTCACTCTCTACTCATCATGAAGAATGGAAATGCTCATGAAACTGAGTATAGATAAAGATTTCATCACTTTATTAACTAATCAAAGTTTATATATTAATGAATGATTGAAGAATCATGTGAAACAGAAGTTTCATTCATGAATAAAAGCATGCAAATCAGTGTTGTGAATGCCTGATAATATCATGAAATATCTTGATGTTCTGTTTCAAGACACTGTTATACAATAGAAAGTATTAGATTGATTACAGAGTGTCTGACAGAGAAACACTTCTCTCACAATATTTATCCCTGATTTCAATATCAAGATTCTAGAAGCAGATAGTCAATCTTGAGAGAATTAAATAAAGATTAGCATGCTCAAGAAGATATTAACTTTTGAACTCTTACAGACTCTTATAAGTATAAATAAAGACTCAACTTATGAAGGCTTCTGCACACAGCTTTGAACATTGAATAATTATCTTATCAAGCTCAAGAGTATACAGAACAGTGATAGAAGATATTACATCTCAGTCACTTATACACCTGCACTGAAGAATAACAATGATGCAGATATCATGAACTGAATAGATTCAAATACTTATATATAAGTAAGAGTTTCTGCCATTTGAACAGACTTCTGAGTCTCTGAAATCACTTCTGAAGAAGTTGCTGATTAATATCAATGTGAAGTATGCATTAACTGTAACTGATCAGAACATATTGCTTTCAACTGCTAATCAATCTATGTGTCTTCATACTTGAGAGAAAGATCAGTGTCTTCTTATTCAAAGAATGAATCAGCATCTGTTCACATCAATCACATTATCTTAGAGAAAGATTCAGAGAATAACTATGAGAATGTCTCAGTGAAACAGGAAAAAGATTAGCTTCTGTTCAAATTCACAAACAGAAGCTTGAAGAGGTCAGACAACAATAATTTGAAGAGAAGATAACAATGAATATAATTCTTGTATCTACTGTGATTGATAACATGTATAATATAAAAGCCATAGTAGACAGCAGTCTATGCTACTATACAATGATAAAATCTTCAGTTGTAAGATGTTATAACCTTCAGTGTATCTCTTTATCTAAAATTTAACTTCTTGCAGAATTTGATAATCTGAAAGATGTTTGTACTCATTACATGATGAAGTTGATCATAGATGTGAGAGAATATCAACATGAAGATATCTACATATATGAAGTTGATAATCTTGATTACAATCTTATATTAGAACTTGTCTGACTATCTGAACAAGATATCTTGTTGAATACTTGAAACAGAAGCTTGATATTCTCTAACAATGATAGAGTTCACAAAGATGACATTCACAAGATCATGAACCTGACACAGATCTCTGTCAACACATATGAAATACTCTGAAAAAGAAGTCATCATCAAAATCACTGACAGAGTTGCTGATAAGTTCACTGATAGCAGAATCATATATCAATCTATTTCATCAGTCTGATCAATATTAAAAAGACTCTAGAAAAGTTATCTCATGTTACAATAACAGATTCTTGTATAAAACTTTCTCAATAATATCATGAATATCTAGATGTTTTTTGATAAGATAATATTATGAACATATCTCTCTTACAAGATTCTGAAGTGAATCACAGTATTAAGTTAGAGAAAAAGAATGATAAGAACTTCAAATCATTATAAGACTCTCTTTATAACATGTTCTGAGATGAACTTCTTCTTCTTTGAAAGACACTTAATAATCTGTTGAATAAAGAATTCATACATATTAGCAACTCTTCTACTGCAGCCTCTATTCTCTTTGCAAAGAAACCAGGTGAAGAACTCTGATTCTGTGTAAACTACTGAGATATGAACAGATTGATAAAGAAAGATTGATATTTCTTATCTCTTATCAATGAAACTCTAGCACAGATTGAGTGAGCTTAATAATTTATAAAACTAGATATCATCACTACATCTCATAAGATTTGTATCACTGAAGAAGATGAATGACTTACAGTATTTCAAACATGTTATAATCTCTTTGAATAAATAGTCACACTCTTTGAACTGACTAACACTCTCAGTACATTTCAGAAGTATATCAACTAAGCACTTTGAGATTTTCTTGATAAGTTTGTATCTGCTTATCTGAATGACATTCTCATCTTCATCAATGAATTCAGAAAAGAATACTAAGAATATGTATGAAAGATATTATAACAGCTAGACTAGTCACTGAGATCATGAATTTCATGTTTGATCTCATTTAGTCTGATTCAATACATTTCTTGGCGTGAATCCCACTGGGACTGGCTATCAAAAAAACATGTAAAGTGACTATATATCAGATCTTAAAATGAAACCATGACTTGAAAAAAATGAGAAAGTGGTCTCATTTGGTCCCATTTAGTCTCATTCTTGGCATAAAGTTACTATTTTTAGACATTTTAAGGTTTTTTTTATACTATTTTTAATTTTTTAAAAAGTAACACTTTTTGGTAATGCTCAAATGAGATTTAAAGTCATTTAAAGAAATAAAAATAATTTAAATTGAGAAGTGGAAATCATGATCTCATTTGGAAAATGTGATAAGAGTAGACAGTAAGTCTCACTGAGACAGTATGAGACTACTATCTAATGTTAAAACCGTGTAATGGGATCAGTCGAATTGGTAATGAGACTATCAAAAAATCTGGTTCTAGTCTCAGACGCGGTCACACAGTCAGTCTAATAACAGCTATAAGAAGCAGAACTACTGATAGATATTAATAAGTGTGATTTTAAAGTCAAGAGTACTAAGTATCTGGGTTTTATTATAGAAGCTGATAAGAGAATTTGAATGAATTCTGAGAAAGTCTTCATCATTCTTGAATAAGAAGCTTTATATACTGTGAAAGATGTACAAAGCTTTATCAGATTTACTAACTTCTATCAGTGATTTATACAAAACTTCTCAGATATTGTAAGATTACTTACAGATCTCACTAAGAAAGACTCAGTATTTTAATAGTTAGCAGACACTGAAGCTGCATTTACACAGATGAAGAAGATATTTATTAATATCTCTCTACTGATAACATTTGATTCTGATCATAAGACAGTTATTGAAGCTGATTTCTCTGACTATATAACAGAAGAAGTGATATTATAATATAATAATGAAGATGTTCTATAATCATGTATCTTCATATCTAAGAAACTGAGTCTCACTGAATACAATTATAAGATCTATGATAAGAAACTTCTCACAATTGTATACTGTTTAGAAGAATAAGACTCTGAACTCTGAAGTATCTCTGAATTTGAGATAGTCACAGATTATAAGAATTTTAAATACTTCACAACTATCTATAAACTTATTAAATGATACATATAATGATCTGAGTTTCTAAGCTACTTTCATTTTATAATACACTATCATTCTGACAGTCAGAACTTAATGACAGATGCTCTCTTATAATAAGAGTAAGATATATTATCTGATATAATAGATACTCACTGAATGAACTGAGAGTACTGACTCTTAAATCTGAAGATACTAGTTAATTAAGATGAAACAGCTCACAGCATTATATATACTTCTTCAATTAAAACTGATATTGATATCTTCACTTTTTCTACACTGAATGAACTGTGATATACAGCAGCTCAGACTGATGAACTTCTTCAGACTTTCACTGAAGCAGTATATCAAGAAGCACTCTGATTCTTCTCAGAACTATGTATAAGAACTAATATCTCAGAATGTTCAATTGATGATAATAATACTCTACAATTCTATGAACAATGCTGAGTCTCTTACTTCAAATTCTTACATACTTAGATAATGCAAGAGATGCATGATTTATATATAACTGATTATTCAGATTATGAATAACTGTATAAAATAATCTTCTGAGAATTCTACTGATCTGAGATATTAAACAGTATTAGATACTTCATCTGAAACTGTAATTACTGTTCTTCTATTATTTTATAAAAGAACTGTAGAAAAAATCTACTGAAGTCACTTAATATCTCTGATAGAATCTAATGACATGTAGTAATTAACTTTGCTATTAATCTATCTAAGAGTAAGAGTTGTAGAAATATTCTGATTATCATTGACTAACTAAGTAAGAGTGTAATATTAAAATCTTATAAAAAGATAAATACTGAACAAGTCACTGAAGCCTTCTTACAGAGTTCATTCTATTAAATATATGAGTTACTGAGATTAATAGTATCAGATCAGAGTTATTAATTTATAAGTACTCTCTGAATAAGAATCTGTTAAATTCTCAAGATTACACACTATCTATTAACTATCTATCATCTCAAGACTGATAATATATCAGAACAGATAATTCAGACTGTAAAGAATTATCTTCATAAGTTCTGTAAATTACTTATAAGATGATTAATATAATCTGCTTCTACACACAGAGATCACTACTAATAAATAAGATACTGTTTTTAACAGATATAAGTCTGTTCTTTCTTATGCATAGTTATTACATGAAAGTGTTGAATCTTCTAGAGATTATACAGTTCACACTGAACTCTCACAGTTTAATTCAGATCACTGATAATATAGTAATAAAGCTTCAAGATATCTGTGATTAAGCAGAGATCTTCATGATAACTGTGAAATAAGATTAAGAGAATTAAATTAATATTGACTGAGATCTTACAGAATAATATAAGATAGAAGATCTGATATAATTGAATTTTAAAAACATATGAATCACATGTTCATCTTGTACACTAGATTATTATTATATCAGATATAGAGTGATAGAAGTTCTAGATAGCTATAACTATTATCTGAATATATTATAAGAGATTTATAATGTATTCTATACAAGCTTACTCTGTCACACTGTCACTGATCTATTTTCTTCTCAGCTGACTTCTGACTGACAGTTATCAGACATCATAGAAGAAGATAATAAGCTTGAGTGAGAGATTGAGTATATTCTTCATGAGAGATTTTGCAGCTGTGATCAGTAATATCTTATGAAATGAGTTGGCTATAATCAACTGATCTGAACTCTGAGTTCTGTGTTATCTGAAACAGCAGCTCTTGACTGATAAGAACTGCTTCTGAAAAGAGAGGGCTAATGTGGCAGGCTGTACCTGATCAATTATATAGACTATTCTGTTACACTTCACAGATTTCAATCACTTCATTCTTAATCACTGATTCTCGGCCGCCATGAACATGTATGCTCTGATTCTCAGTCATTCTCAATCACCAATTCTCAGCTGCTATGAACATGTGTATATTCTTCCGCCCCGAAGCTTCACTGCATACATCATCACATATGCATATAAATATTCATCTCAATCACTGATTTTCACACTTTCTCTTTCTTTCCTTCTCTAATGTTTTTATCTTTGTTATATAAGACCTATCAATATTATATTGATCTATTCAGCATAGGCCTCTTACATTTTTAATTTTTTAAAAAGTAACACTTTTTGATAATACTCAAATGAGATTTAAAGTCATCTAAAGCAATAAAAATAATTTAAATTGAGAAGTGAAAATCATGATCTCATTTGGAAAATGTGACAAGAGTAGACAGTAAGTCTCACTGAGACAGTTTGAAACTACTATCTAATATTACAACTGTGTAATGAGATCAGTCAAATTGATAATGAAACTATTAAATATTCTGATTCTAATCTCAGACATGGTTACATAATCAGTCTATGTAAGACTGATCAGTGATCTACTCTTTATAAGTCTGTAACTCTTACAGTGATCTGTAAGCAGTGAATAAGAGTTATCAGTTTCTTCGAAGTTAAGAACTTAAAGTCTTACTCAATGAGCTTGTTCTATATATCTTTATTCAGTCTCTTTATAAACATCATTATTCAGGTCTTATTTCAGAGCTCTGTTTTCACAGATCTCAATTCACATCACAATTTTATAAAGTACTATGAGTAGTCTTTATCAGATTTCTCATCTCTTTTTCTAATATTAATGATTTGTCAGAAACAAGAGGTTATACACTACTGAACGCCATCAACATCGTATTACTACAATATTTCTCATTATCATCAGCTTACTACAATGCTTGTCTAATACTCGCTTATACTAGCTCTCTTGACTCGCATATATATTTTACTATAAATAGCTCTATCTTTTGTATGAAATAGATAGATTAGATAGTGTACAGATAATATAACAAGCAGATCTTGATACATATAAGATTCATATGTCTTCAACATATTCATCCGTGACACTCATTTTAACAGTTATGAGCTCAGTAAGCAGCATCTGAAGAGAAGTGCAATACATCAATTTCAATTCTCATTCAAATTTGACAATAATTATTTGAAATGAGATAATTGATCCTCATTCATATACAGTTCAAAATACTCAACTGATATGACAGACAAGACAATGTCTAGTGCAACTGTACACCTTAGTGTTTCTGAAGATTAGAAGCTTTGATACAAGCATATACAAGAATATGCAAAGGACAAGAAGGTATCAGACTTCATCAATCTTGACAAACCTGATATCTTCTCTGAACTAGAAGAACCCCTGGAACCTGAGTATTCAGAAGAAGCTACCGCGGAGGCCAAGATAGTATATGACATCAAGATCACTGTGTGAAAAATCAAATATATGAAATATGAGAAATTAAATAAAGGTATGACAAAGATATGAGATGTCATATAAAGAACAGTGAATGTCACAGAGCTATGACATGTACACAGTGAGAATGATAATGTGAAGAAGATTATTCATTCATTAAGAGATCAACTCTCACTCACAATCACAGACTATTAAGATAATGTGAGAATCTGATATCATGATCTCTGCAAAGCACTGAAAAACAGAGGTATAGAGAAGTGATTAAATGACTGATCACACATCAAAGATGATATCAAAGAGGCAGATATAGCTGAACAGTTCAACTTGAAGAAAGACTTCTTAAATGCAAATCTAGCTATTGATGCAGGTTATGTACAAGCATGAGCAAAGAATGTCTGACATGATAAAGATGTCATATCTTTGATAGAGTTAGTTAAGAACTTCAAGAAAAGATATAGAGAAATGAGTATTCTCAAAGAAGATAAACCTATGAACTTTGCTACTCTTAATGAAAGATCTCAGCAATTATCACCAGTGACATTCAAAAACTGCATCTGCAGAGCCTGTCATCAATACACTCAGTGCTACTATCTCAATTCAACAAGGAAGCCACCTGAATGAAAGAAAAATGAAGAGAAGAGAACTCAGATCAATCAAGCTCTTAAAAATCAAGAATTGAAGAGACATGTTGATCATGCGATATCTAGAGATTCATCCATGAATACAGATATAGTAGATGTCAATAAAGCAGTTCTAGAAGGAATGATTCTGAAGCAATCAGTTTCTCAATCTATTAATCATCAATCTATCAATCAGCAGATCTGAAAAATATCAATAAACTCTTCAAATTCACACTTCTACCTTCAAAACTCCTGGATCTTTGATACTGATGCAGAACAGCATATAAGTAATAATCAAACACATTTTCTATTCTTTACACCTGCGAATGAGAATGCGGAAGTCTATACAGACAATTTCAGCACTAAAGTTGAAGATTATGAAACTGTTAGAACTATCATGATAAATGAAGCAGAAAAGCAGTTCAATATCAATCTCATCAATGCAGCTTATATACTGAATTTTCATACAAATATCATCACATGAAAACCATGTTTTTATATAGAAGGCATCTATTATGATGAAAAAGACTTCAGATTGAGAAAACACACAGATAATACAATCTTTGTATACATTGAAGTATTTGAAGAGTTGCTAGTTACAGAATATAATAGTGAAACAGCTGTTTTCTCAACTATCTCAGAAAAATCTACTACTGAAGCTAATGCAGCTATCACATTACACACATCTAACATCACTATATCTGAAAAAATGATATCTTCAAATTCTTCAACTTCTACAAATCATTCTTTCAACCTGTCAATACACACAAAATCTTCTCAAAAACCTAAGATCTCTATAGCTACTCAGTCTACATGACATAAGAGATTAGAACATTTATTGAAAATTATCATTCAAAAACTTGTAAATGATGCAACTGATGTTCAAATTATCAATCTAGAAGATACTGCAGATGAGCTTATCACTGAGCTTTGCAAACCCTGTCATCTATCTAATGTAAAAAATCAAATATCTAGACATTCTCATGTTAGATCTCCAATATCATTTGAATGCCTACATGTGAATATCACACATGGCCCTACACAGTGCTATAATGATGAGTATTATCTCATACATTTCATGTGTGATTATCTATGTTTCCATATAGCTATAACAGCTATCTGAAAATCAGAAATCTGAAAAGCTCTTAGACAAGCTATCAATTGAATTAAATGTCAATTCAACTGTACTATAAAGATTATTTGTATTGACAATGATACTGCAGTCAAGAAAGCAGATGAATTCACAAATTGAGTGAATGATGAAGGTCTAGAGGTGAAGTATTCTTCAGAGTATATTCATGAGTAAAATGATGCAGCAGAGTGAGCAGAAGCAATATTAATAACAAAGACAAGAACTCTATGAATAGAATTCCTTCTGTCACAATCACTTTTCCCTGAGATTGTACTTACTGCCATCTACCTAGTGAATTGAACCTCTACTAGAATCCTAGATTGAAAGTCATCTCTATAAGTATTGAAAGAATTTCTACAGATTAAATCACACTTCTGCACTCATCTTTGAATCTATGAATACCGCATCTATGCAAAGATATTGAATGAAGTTCTTAATAGAAATCACTCTCAG
The DNA here is from genome assembly GCF_000003855.2 of Blastomyces gilchristii SLH14081. Taxonomy (NCBI): domain Eukaryota; kingdom Fungi; phylum Ascomycota; class Eurotiomycetes; order Onygenales; family Ajellomycetaceae; genus Blastomyces; species Blastomyces gilchristii. The sequence continues at coordinate 6,929,191 of NW_003101682.1, forward strand.
AAGCTAGATCTCTGAGCATATATTAAATATCTAGTTGAATATGATTCTATAAACATCTATCAAATTTGAATTCCACACTTAGAACAGGTGATAAGAGCAAGAGATGTGATGTTTGATGAGAATAAGAAATTCAACTCTGAAGATCTCTACATTGAAAGACAACTTAGAGATTGAGTATCTGAGAAGGTAAAGCTTCTACATATGAAAGTTCAAGAATCATCAATGACTTCTATCAATCAATTGAAAGAGATTATAGATGCAGATATTGATGTTTTCCATTCTGAAGAAAATGCTCAAAGCTCTGAAAAAATAGAGGAGGAAAATAATGAGTATAAACACTATAATGTTTCAATCCTTTCTACATCAGATTCAATGCCAGAGTCAACAGGTTCTGATGTTGATATTAATACTCATTCAGCTGTGATAGATAATTGAACACAGAACATTGCATCTAGAGCTCATGATATCAGTGCTGACTTTGATGAAGCAAATATCATTGATGACTGCAGAACCTGAAAACACAGAGCTGCTCACCTTATAGCAGTTTGAAATGTCAAAAACAATCTGTTTTGAATAATCAATGAGACATTCTCTCAATCACACTCAGACTTCTACAAGTCTCAATATTTATTTCCAAATACTGTTTTCACAGTTATCAACAATACAGCATTTATAATGACTTCAAGAATTCATATATCTCAACAGCCAGATCCACTGAACCACTGAGCATATGTTGAAAAACACCCACATTACAAAGAATTTGAGAATGCTGTCAAGCAGGAATGAGATAGTATATCTCTACAGAATACATATGAAATTACTAGCAGATTACAGAGAGATGTCTCAGTTATCTCTCTATAATAAGTATTCATCTACAAATTCGATGATGAAGGTTTTCTTTTGAAATACAAAGCTCACATCTGTATACACAGAGATCTTCAACCAATCACAGATCTCACTACAAAAGCTCACACACTAGCTGCCAGAGATCTCTGAATCTTATTAGCTTTAACAGCAGCATTTGATCTAGATGTGGAACAGCTAGATGAAATCAATGCCTTCATTAATAGTGATATTGATGAGCTAGTATATATAGAACTATCTGATGAATGATAAAAGTTGAAGAAGATGCAAAATTTGAAGTGTATAAATTATATACTAAAACTTCTATAAGCACTATATGAATTATGCAGATCACTTCTTCTCTGGTTAAAAGAACTATCTTCAACATTGAGAACACTAAACTTCATCTCTATATCAGAGAATTGATGTCTCTTCTCTAATAATTGATTAATCATCTTCTTCTATGTGAATGATATTGTCATTCTATTATGAAAAGAAGATTTGAAAGAAAGAGATCAACTAATCAAAGATCTTAAAAACACCTACAAGATCTGACAGATGAGAGATTTGAAATGATTCCTCAACATGTGAATAATACGCGATCGCCTCAACTTGAAGCTCTGGCTATGTCAGAATGCCTATATTGATAAGATAGTTAATACATATCATCTCACACACATCTGCAAGGCATATACCTCACTAACTGATGCATCATTAGAGCCTTTTAACAAGTCAGTCATATTCACAAAAATCTATCATTATCAACAATATATCAGCTTCTGCATCTACTCAGTGATAATGACTCACTCTGATATCATATATGCAGTGAGTAAACTAGCTACATTCATGATGAATTCATTGAAACATCACTCATTGAAGATGAATAGAATGATATCTTATCTATATGATATGAAGAATCTCACTATTCAATATAATGGTAACATTGACAGATCTCTACAACTTGATCTCAAACCTGATATCATCAAAGCTATCAGTGATGCCTCTTTTGCAGATAATCTGAATCACTGCTCTACACAAGAATATATCTTTAAACTATTTGATGAGACTGTTGATTGGAAATCAAATAGACAGACAATTATAACTACATCTATCACAGAAGCTGAGCTTGTTGCTATCTCATAAGCTGGTAAGAAGTCTATCTGATGAGATAGGTTCTTTCAACATATTCAATTTGAACCTGGTCACAAGATCTGTATTCAATGTGATAACTGTCAAACTGTTAATATTCTTACAAAGAAAGATCTCTGTATAATCATAAAGCTCTGCCATGTTGATATATATGAAAGCTGACTCTGAGAACATGTTCAATTCAGTAATATTACAGTTAATTGAGTGCCTACAGCTCAGATGCCAGTGGATGACCTCATTAAGACTCTGCCATGCCAGAAACATACGGAATTTATCAAGATACTAGGCCTAGTTGATATATCAGATATCATCAAGATGTAAGCAGAATAAATGATCTATCTTGATATAATCTCTACAGATTCATCTACACTCTTTTTATTACAGCTTCATTTACACTTTTATTTATACTTTCATTTACACTTTCATTTACACTTTCATTTACACTTTCATTTACATGTTACATTCACTGAAGAGGGTGTGTCAGGAAAAAGAGGTTATTTACTACTGAACATCATCAACATCATATTACTACAATATTTCTCATCATCATCAGCTTACTACAACACTCATCTAATACTCGCTTATGCTAGCTCTCTTGACTCACACATATATTTTACTATAAATAGCTCTATTTTTTGTATGAAATAGATAGATTAGATAGTGTACAGATAATATAACAAGCAGATCTTAATACATATAAGATTCATATATCTTCAACATATTCATCCGTGACACTCATTCCGACATGATTGCAGCTCAGATATTCTCTGTTCAGCTTATAAAGTTTCTTAACTTATTCTCTAGATAGATTTTAAGAACAGATCAGCAGAATCTCTCATAATTATTCTCTAAATAATTCAGTCAATTCTTGACATCAGTGTAGTAGAGATCTGTTATTATATAGATAACAGCTTCTTCATCTTTTATATTACACAGTCAGGCTTGTGAGTTAATTTTAAATATAAACTTATAAAAGCTTTTATAGATTGTAATTCAGTAGATAATCTTAAATAGTTATAACTTAAGAAAGTTTCTTTTCAATTTATAAGTATTTCTGAAGATTATATCTAGAGACTCAGTTCAAAAGTGTTTGCAGACAGTAAGTATTTCTTATAGAAAAATAGCTTGATTTCACAGAAAATACTCAAGAATGTTCTTCACTGAGATTGATTTATTTATAAGTTCAGAGATTTTCTCTGTCACAGATATAGAGAATAATATTCTATAAGTAATTAATAAGTTCTTTGAGACTTCTTTTATAAAGATTATTTATAATTTAAGTAGCTGCTTCTGAGTATCTGCAGTTAGACTGACTGTTGAGATCATGAATTTCACGTTTAATTCTATTTAATCTGATCTCATACATTTCTTGACGTGAATTCGCTGGAACTAGTCATTAAAAAAACATGCAAAGTAACTATATATCAGATCTTAAAATGCAACCATGACTTGAAAAAAATGAGAAAGTGATCTCATTTGATTTTATTTAGTCTCATTCTTAGTATAAAGTGACTATTTTTAGACATTTTAAGGTTTTTTTAGACTATTTTTAGTTTTTTAAAAAGTAACACTTTTTGATAACACTTAAATAAGATTTAAAGTCATTTAAAGTGTGACGGACTGCGTCTGATTAATTATATAGACTATTTCATTACACTTCATAGATTCTTCTGCTTCACTTCATATATTCTTCTACTTCACTCTCAAACATGTACACTCCGATTCTCAGCCATTCTTAATCATCAATTCTCGGCCGCTATAAACACATATAGATTCTTCCACTCTGAAGCCTCACTGTGTACATCATTGTATACATGTATAAATATTCACTCTGATCACTGATTTCTACACTTTCTCTTTCTTTTCTTCTCTAATGTTTTTCTCTTTGTTATATAAGACCTATCAATATAATATCAATCTATTCAGCATAGGCCTCTTACATTAGAAAAATGTTAATCATCTTCACATTAGAAATGATTATTTATCAAGAGATATCTGAACACATAACAATGTGTAAGAAATAGAGAAACAGTTAAACAGTTAAGTGAACACTGAGTTCTCAAATAGAAGCTTGCTCATCAGTCACTCTGACCCTGCAACAGAATCTTACAAAGAGAGTAAGATCTTATAAGAGAATATCAGTGAAAGATCTGAAAGTTCTGACACTCAGATATATAAGAGATTCATACAATTACATATCTGATGATCAATATAATCATGTCTAACAATAATATGAAACTCTCAAACACAAGTATAGATGCAATACCACTGTGGCTTTGAGCAATGTTGAAATTACGACAGTAACAGATAGCAGACATGCACATCACTCAATAACTTTAATATAAAGAGATTCAATGATTAACTCATACAATTTCAACATTTACAGAATCAAATACAAAAGCACTGAAAGAATACTTAGATGCTCTTACATATTTCAATACTTCTGATCTCACTCTCTACTTATCATAGAGAATGAAAATGCTCATGAAACTGAGTATAGATGAAGATGTCATTGATTTATTAATCAATTAAGATTAATATATCAATGAATAATTGAAGAATCACATGAAACAGAAGTTTTATTCATGAATAGAAGCATGTAAATCAGTGTTGCAAACATCTGACAATATCATGAAATATCTTGATATTCTGTTTCAAGACACTGCCATGCAACAGAAAGTATTAGATTGGTTACAGAGTATCTGACAAAGAAACACTTCTCTTATAACATTCATTCCTGACTTCAACATTAAGATTCTAGAAGCAGATGATCAATCTTGAGAGAATTGAATAAAGATTAGCATGCTTAAGAAGACATTGACTTTCAAACTCTTATAGACTCTTGTAAGTGTAGATCAAGATCAGACTTATGAAGACTTCTACACACAGCTTCAGATATTGAATGACTGCCTTACCAAGCTCAAGAGTATACAGAACAGTGACAGAAGATGTTACATCTCAGTCACTTATACACCTGCATCAAGAAACAACAATGATGCAGATATCATGAACTAAATAGATTCAAATGTCTATACATAAGCAAGAGTTTCTGCTGTTTGAACAGGCTTCTGAGTCCCTGAAATCACTCTTGAAGAAGTCATCAATTAACATCAATGTAGAGTGTGCATCAACTGTAACTGATCAGAATACATTGCTTTCAACTGCTGATCAATCTATATATCTTCATACTCAAGAGAAAGATCAGTGCCTTCTCATTTGAAGAATGAATTAACATCTGTCTACATGAATCACATTGCAGTGAAGAAAGATTCTGAAGATAATTACAAGAATGCTCTGATGAAACAGGGAAAAGATTAGCTTCTGTTCAAATTTGCAAACAGAAGCTTGAAGAGATCAGATGACAATAATTTGAAGAGATAATAACAATGAATGTGATTCTTGTATCTACTGTGATTAATAACATATATAATATGCAAGCTATGATAGATAGTGATCTATGCTACTATGCAATGATAAAATCTTCAGTTGTAAGACATCATAACCTTCAGTGTATTCTCTTATCAAAATCTCAACTTCCCACAGAATTTGATGATTTAAAAGACATTTGTATCTGTTACATGATGAAGTTGACTATAGATGTGAGAGAATATCTACATGAAGATGTCTATGCATATGAAGTTGATAATCTTGATTATAATCTTATGTTAGAACTTGCCTGACTATCTGAACAAGGCATCTTGTTAAACACTCAAAACAGAAGCTTGATATTCCCTAACAATGATAGAATTCATGAAGATGACATTTATAAGATCATGAATCTGACACAGATCTCTGCCAATGTGTATGAAATACTCTGAAAAAGAAGTCACTGACAGTGAGATTATGTGACAATCTATTCTGTCAGTCTGATCAATATTAAAAAGGCTCTAGAAAAGTTATTCTGTATTATAATAACAGATTCTCATACAAAACTCTCTCAATAATATCATGAATATCTAGATGTCTTCTGACAGAATAATATTACAAATATACCTCTCTTACAAGGTTCTGAAGTGAATCACAGTATCAAGTTAGAGAAAAAGAATGATAAGAACTCTGAACTGTCATGAGACTCTCTTTATAACATGTTCTGAGATGAACTTCTTCTTCTTTGAAAGACACTCAATGATCTGTTGAATAAAGAATTCATACATATTAGTAACTCTTTCATCACAGCCTCTATTCTCTTTGCAAAGAAATCAGGTGAAGAACTTCAGTTCTGTGTGAATTATCAAGAATTGAATAGATTAACAAAGAAAGACTGTTATTCTTTATCTCTTATCAATGAAACTCTAGCTTGTATTGAACAAGCTCAATGATTTACAAAGTTAGATGTCATTACTGTGTTTCATAAGATCTGCATCATCAAAGAAGATGAGTGACTTATGATATTTCAAACATAATATAATCTCTTTGAATAAGTAGTCACACTCTTTAAACTAGTCAATGCTCTTAGTATATTTCAGAAGTATATTAACTGAGCACTCTGAGACTTTCTTAATGAATTTGTATCTACTTATCTAGATGACATTCTCATCTTCACTGATGAATTCAGAAAGGAATATCAAGAGTATGTGTGAAGAGTATTATAATGACTATAAGAAGCAGAACTATCAATTGATATTAATAAGTGTGATTTTGAAGTTAAGAGTACTAAATACTTAGGTTTTATTATAGAAGCTGATAAGAGAATTTAAATAAATTCTGAGAAAGTCTCTGTCATTCTTGAATGAGAAGCTCTGTATACTGTGAAAGATGTATAAAGCTTCATTGAATTTGCTAACTTCTATCAGCAATTTATACAAAACTTCTCAGATATTGTGAGATCACTTACAGAACTTATCAAGAAGAACTCAGTATTTCAGTGATCAGCAGACACTGAAGCTGCATTCACACAGATGAAGAAGATACTCATTAATATCTCTCTACTGATAATATTTAATTCTGATTATAAGATAGTTGTTGAAGCTGATTTCTCTGACTATGTGATAGAAGAAGTGATATTATAATATAATAATGAAGATGTTCTACAATCATGTATCTTCATGTCTAAGAAACTGAGTTCTGCTGAATACAATTATGAAATCTATGATAAGAAACTTCTCATAATTGTACACTGTTTAGAAGAATGAGACTCTGAACTCTGAAGTATCTTTAAATTTGAGATAGTCATAGATTATAAGAACCTCAGATACTTTATAACTACTTATAAACTCATTGAATGACAGATGTGATGATCTGAGTTCTTAAGTTACTTTCATTTTATAATGTACTACTATTCTGGCAGTCAGAACTTGATGACAGATGCTCTCTCATAATGAGAGCAAGATATACTATTCAATGTAACAGATACTCACTGAATGAATCAAGAGCACTGACTCTTGAATCTGAAGATATTAGTTGATCAAGATGAAACAGCTCATAATACTATATGTGCTTCTTCAATTAAAACTATTACTGATATTTCAACTTCTTCTGAACCTACATTAGATGAGCTATAGCATACAGCAGCTTAAACTGATGAACTTCTTCAAGCACTTATCAAAGCAGTATCTTAAGAAGCACTCTGATTTCCTTCAAAACTATGTATAAGAACTGATATCTCAGAATGTTCAATCAATGATAATAACATTCTACAATTCTGTGAATGATGCTGAGTCTCTCACTTCAAACTCTTACACACTTGAATAATGCAAGAAATGCATGATTCATGTATGACTGATCATTCAGACTGTGAATAACTGTATACAATGATCTTCTGAGAGTTCTATTAATCTGAGATATTAAACAGTATCAGATGCTTCATCTGAAACTGCAACTGCTATTCTTCTATTATCTCATGAAAGAACTGTAGAAAAGGTCTACTGAAATCACTCAATGTCTCTGATAGAATCTGATGAGATGTAGTAATTGACTTTACTGTTAATCTATCTAAGAGTAAAGATTGTAAAAACATTCTGATCATCATTGACTGACTAAGTAAGAGTGTGATATTGAAATCTTGCAATAAGATGAATGCTAAACAAGTTACTGAAGCCTTCTTACAGAGTTCATTCTATCAGATACATGAGTTGCTGAGATTAATAGTATCAGATCAGAGCTGTTAATTCATGAGTACTCTCTGAACAAGAATCTGTCAAGTTCTCAAGATTATATGCTGTCTGTCAACTGCCTATCACTCTGATACTGATAATGCATTAGAACAGACAATTCAGACTGTAAAGAATTATCTTCATAAGTTCTGCAATCACTTATAAGATGATTAACATGACCTTCTTCTACACACAGAGATTGCTATCAACAGTTGAGATGCTGTTTCAATAGATATAAGCCTGTTCTTCCTTATATATGAATATCACATGAAAGTGTTAAATCTTCTAGAGATTACACAGTTCACACGGTGTGAACTGCAGAGGTCTGGTGTGAATCACATCAGACCTCTGCAGTTCAATTCAGATTGCTGATAATATAGTAACTAAGCTCTGAGATGTCTGTGATTGAGTAGAGGTCTTCATGACAACTGTGAAACAAGATCAAGAGAATTAAATCAATGTTTATCAAGCTCTCACTGATCAATATAAGATAGAAGATCTGATATAATTGAATCTTAAGAACATACAAATCACATATTCATCTTGTACACTAGATTATCATCACATCAGATATAAAGTGATAGAAGTTCTAGATAGTTATAACTACTGCCTTGACACATTATCAGAGATTCATGATGTATTTCACACAAGCTTGCTTCATCACACTGCTACTGATTCATTCTCTTCTCAACTGACTTCTGACTGACAGTCACCAGGCATTATAGAAGAAGATAATGAGCTTGAGTAAGAGATTGAGAATATTCTTAATAAGAGATCTCACAGCTGTGACTGACAATATCTTGTGAAATGAGTCAGCTATAATCAACTGATCTGAACTCTGAGTTCTGTGTTATTTAAAACAGTAGCTCTTGACTGATGAGAACTGCTTCTGAAAGAGAGAGACTAATGTGATGAGCTGCACCTGATCAATTATATAGATTATTCTGTTACACTTCATAGATTCTTTCACTTCACTCTTGAACACATACACTCTGATTCTCAGTCATTCTCAATCGCTGATTCTCAGCTGCTATGAATGTGTATAGATTCTTTCACTCTGAAGCCTCACTGTATACATTATAACATACATGTATAAATATTCACTCTGATTATTAATTTCTACACTTTCTCTTTCTTTTCTTCTCTAATGTTTTTCTCTTTGTTATATAAGACCTATCAATATCATACTGATCTATTCAGCGTAGGCCTCTTACATAAAGTAATACAAATAATTTAAATTGAGAAGTGAAAATCATGATCTCATTTGAAAAATGTGATAAGAGTAAACAGTAAGTCTCACTGAGACAGTATAAGACTACTATCTAATTTTAAAACCATGTAATGAGATTAGTCAAATTGATAATAACACTATCAAATATTCTAGTTCTGGTCTCAGACACGGTCACATGATCAGTCTATATAAGTGTTATCAATAATTATTATCAAATTCTGATTATATAAGCAATCACTGAATGAACTGAATGAGACTGCATTTAATCTTCAGTCTCAGTCTTATTCTGATTTTGAAAGAATAATCATCTTTTATTATTTATTCTTAGAAATTACTCTTTTTTCACTGTTCTTGAATTAAATCTAGTCATTTTTCACATCATTTCTTTCAGAAATAATTCATTTTCAGATTTTTTTTATACTTAATTCTGATGAGACTCATGTTAAGAAATGTATAAGATCAGATCAAATGAGATTAAATGTGAAATTCATAATCTCATCAGTCAGTCTACTCTTGTCTATATTATTACAGTTTATAAATTTTAAGATCTATCACTTAATAAGATTATTCTGAATATTATTAAGAAAAACTTTGCAGCTAGCTTAACTTATATTACTATCTTATAGATGAAGTTCTATCAAGAATTACTCTTTGAGAAGATATTTAATTATCACAGATTTTACAAAGATGAATTCAATATAATGAAAATAAGACATTTAAATACAGAGAGATATGAACTGTAATGTATAAGTAATAATTACTAAAATCTATCATTGCTTTACTAATTATAGCTTATTACAGCTTCTATTACAGCTTCTTCACTTTTATCTCTTTCTTTAATATGTTGTAACGTGGCGGAACCGAAGCGGTGACTAGTCAGCAGTGTCACATAGAGATAGTTGTTTGAGAAGCTGTATAAGTGAGCTTGACTATCTTGCTTGAATAGTGAGCTTGTGAGCTACAGAGTTATTGTAAGAATATCACAGATATGATACTTAGTATACTAAGAAAGTTGTATGAGAAATGCAGTAACAATTATATATTTTTTAGTCAGAGAAAAACAAATCACTGACTTCTTTGATGAGAAGTCAGTATCTAGCTATTCTATATAGACAATGAGTGAATACTCTTCTCTCATTTCATGAGCAAGAATAGCTGAAGTGATACCTCAGCAGTGCCTCACTATTATGAAAGAGTAATCTGCTAACCTTGTATAAAAGTAGAGTTCTTATATTCATCAATCAGATCTTTCTATAATATATCTAAATAATATTATAGAGTGATTGAAAATCAGTTTAAATAGTCTATGAAATGAATGAAATCATCTGTAAGAAAGTAATAAGCTGTGTTAAACTATAACAGAGTCTTGACACAGTCAGAGATATAATAATACTCTTCTCTTTAAGAGCATAGTCTCAATACTCTCAAGATTATCAGATTAGAAGTTATCTTTATTATATAGCAATAATTATTAATCAATTAACAGTATATATGCTGTGGTATAAAAAAATAGATAAGTTTCTCTGCTAACTGTGTAGGTCTTTCTTTCTCATCTCTGTTCAAATCAAATGCATGATAAGTAAGTTTCTTATATATCAATTTAAAATATGAAAAATATAGTTAATAAGTGACTTACAGATCTCTTATTATATTCTGTCCTGTATATGAAATTCTCTGCAAAAGTGATATATTTTAGAGATAAAGTTAACAGTAGTGATAGAATTTTTCAGAAAAGATCTTCTCTCTCTTATAAAACATTTTTCTTCTCTCTTCTCATCTGTAATAGTGAGTGCATGAGAGCATCATTCTTAAGAGATAATAAGAGACTTATTCTGATATTTTCTAGTGAGTAATAAACATCTTCATGATGCAGCTGCAGCCTCTATGACTGTCAAGAAAGTCAGATTGAAGATGAAGACAGTGATGTCAATGAGCTGCAGAAGTATCACTCTTATTACTATATCTTCTTCTTCTTCTACATCTCTTACAGCTGCAGTAATAGTAGTCATATCTTGCAGTGAGATGTTATCTCTTCTGCTGATTAATTTATCTGCATCTGATCTGTTCTCTACTTTTCTCACTGCTATTACAACACTGTCTCTCTTCTCAGTCAATACAGTGATGTATGACTCTGTGTAATCATTCAGAGAGAACCTCAGAAAGAGCTTGATTTCAGAGACAGTAGCTCTGAGAAGCTCAATTCATAGTTTGTCTTTCATGACATGTCTGAGCTCTGCTCAGAATCCTGCTGAGTTAAGTCTGCAGAGTTCTGTGATTTCTTTGTCTTCTCTCTGTGAGAAGGCTTCAGTATGATCTCTGACTAGCATTATCATATGCTTACACTGCACTAAGCAGCTGAAGAAAGAGAGGATTTTATACACTTATTTCTTCTCTCACTCTCATTGTTTCTGTTATATCTGAAACAATGACTTCTATCTCTCTGTAAGTATTATCTGCTCTACAAGAAGACATCATATCTGTAAGAATAAGTGCTCGCAGGCGATTATTCAGGTGTTTGCAGCTTGATGTGATATATACTGTTAACTACTAGAAGTATTCGCGGTAGAAAGATAAATGTAGAGATCAAATGTATAATAGTATTCAAGCTGAGTTATGAATAGTATTCGCGAACTTCAGTCTATATAGTTGTGTGTAGTCAAGGGCTGCTAACTCTATTAATTATATAAGAGATAGAAATAAAGATAAAGAATCTGTGAGAAGCAGAATTTCTTACATATCTTTCTCTCTCTAAGACTTTGTCTGTGAAGCCTTTCACTGAGTGACTTTATAGAATCAGCTCAGCACTGCAGTGATTCTCACTAAAAATCCTTTATATCTATAAAAAAAACCTCAGTGAGGAAAAATTCCTTGTTATTATAAACAGAAAAGAGTCTATCACTCAGTTTCTTATTCTGTGAGATTCTTTATAATCTACAGATTCTTCTCTAACTATCACACAGATTCATCTTACATCTTTCATATAGAAGAGTTTTAGTTAACTCTCAATTATTTTTATAAGATTCTTATATAATTATTACACAGATTTATCTTACAGATGAATTACTCTCTATGAGATCACTCTTATCAAAGAGAAGTATTTATAAGTTAATCTTTCACTTATTCTTATAAATCATTGTTCTTTAACACTGTAGAATTGTGAGGAATTTTTCATTCTTTTATTAACTCTGTAGAATTATAGAATCAAGATATTTACAGTCTACAATCACTCTTTATAATTATATAGAAAGATTCAGATCTATAATTTATAATTATTCTTTATTTACTAGAGTGATCTGACTGTTTCATAGAATTATTCACAGTGTAAGTAAATCTTTTTAGAGTAGTATAAATATTTCAGATCTATCTACAGAATCTTATCTTCTTTTCTCTTTTTCTATAACAGCTCTTATTCTTATAAACTATGAGTATTCTTATTCATTCATGAAGTGTTTTCACTCAGATAATAGAGAGAGAGTGTGTCTGACAATATCTATATATTAATTCAAGAACTTCTCAAGAATAAAAATTTTTTCAATTTTAATATCTTTGTAAATAATATCTGACTGCTGCTGAGCTTCTTGTGAGTGTCTCTATAACTTCTCTAATTACTTTTTACTGACTGATAAAGCAGAGATATCACTGCTTATAACAGTATTTTCATTCTTCTCAGCTCTGTCATCACATCTGATCTTTGAGTCAGTGATTAATTCCATGTCTTTCTCAGATCAGTTTCTGACTTCAAGCAGTACAGCTCTATTCTTTGCTATAAGTCTCTCTATAAGTAATTTCTTACAGATTCTAATTAATAGTTCTTATAAAGTTTCTGATGTTATCAGTGTCTTCTGCAGTCTCACAGATCTATAATCATCTCTTCCCTGCTTATATAATCTCTGATCAGATATATGCAAATATGTCTAGATTCTCTATTAATAGTTCTTACACTACAGTGCATTTCTGTAATCTCATTATCAATGAGAGATGAGTTTTCAGATATCTGTGAAATCTAGATAATTAAGATAATGCAAATGTTATGAACTTGTGATGAGAGTTAATCTAGACTGATAAGCTCTCTCTCTGTATCTCAATTGTTACTGAGCTGAATACTTCAGTATAACTGAGAGAGTAAATACAGCTTTATAAGAAATATCTAATCATCTATATAGATAATCAGTGTTCAAGACTCTGTTACAACTATGTATATTCTGATATTCAGCTCTTCTAAAGTCTGTACATTTTCAGCAGTCTTTGTATCAAATGTAATAATTATCTGTACTGCAGATATAATACTCTTTACTTCTTTAAAGAGAGAAATTAATAGTTATAAGAAGATTGAGTGTTATAAGTGTTAAGAATATAAGTATGAGTTTTCTTTGTTTTTTCTTTATTAATCTTTAAATTGTGTTCACAGCTTTGTTTCTATTTTCTTATTTTTTAGCTTTAATAAGAATATGATTTCTTCTTCTCTTTGTAAACACTGTAGACTGTTCATCTCAGTAGAAACTTATCATCTTATAGATTAGAGTTTATAAATAATAGTATTAATATCTTTATCACAATTAGATTCTTAGTAAAGACTGTGTTATTCTAACTTATTAGAATTTATAGTATGAAAGTTATGTCTCAGCTTCTGCAGATATCTTATCTACTCAGATAATTCTCAAGTAAACTTATTTATCTTATCAGAATACTCTTATCACTGAATCTTGAATCAGAGCTTATAATCTCACTTCTCTAAGTTAATAATCTCTTTGACCTGATATTCTCTTTCACTCTTTAGTACTTTATAAATAGAGTGATAAGTCATAGAATTCTCTTCTAAGAACTTCTTATATTTATAAAGTAAAGAGATATAAAAAATATTATATATCTATAATTCAGATAATAGTTTCAATCTGTAGAACTATAAGTTAACTTTCTTCATAATTTTATAAGACTCTATCTGTAAGAGATTCAGCTTCTTACTAGATCTCTGTGTGATAATATTTTCTAGACTCAGTCAGACTCTATCATCTTTCTTGAAACTTTTTATAATATACTTGAAGTTATAGTATCTCTTCTGATACTCTTGAGTTTTTCTCAAGAATTCACAGACTTTCTCTCAGATATTCTGAATTCTCTCAGTCTATTCACAGATATCACTATACTCTATAGTATACTCTCATGAGTTTATCAAGATCATCTGTGAGTGAGTCTCAATGAGTATCTTAAAGAAGGTTTTATATGTGCTGACATGCTTTAAGTTGTTGTATATAAACTCTATGAGTGATAATTAATACATTCAGTTATTCTGATTATAATTGACAAAGTATTATAGATACTGTTTTAATATACTTATCAGATATTCTATCTGATGATCTGTCTATTAATAAAAAGCTGTACTTAAATCTTATGAGATCTTCAGTATAGTTATCAGATCAGATCAAAATTTCTCTATAAAGATTAATTATCTATCTGAGACAATGTTTACAGATAATTTATACAATCAGATCATATTACAGACAAAGATATGAGTTAAATTCTTTGACTTCAAGTTCTTATAGATGAATATAAAGTGTGCTATCTTAATAAAGCAATTCACTATCACTAGCACACTATTAAAGCAGGTATTATATATGTTCTTACTTTCAGAGAGACTTATAAGAGTATTTATTTCTAGCTATTTTCAAGATTTCTATAAGATGAGTAGAGAAGTAAGTTCTTTATATAATCTGAACTACACTATCTATGAATTCTGATAAATAGTATAAGAATTCACTATCTTCTTTATAAGTTCTTGTATCTTCAGTCAGAAGTATTTTCTTATATATAACTCATGAGTTCTAGTATCTGTAAAATGACCTGTTAAAGAAGAGTTATAATGCCTTTTAATAAGTTCTATATATAGAAACTCATTTATAGATATATAAATCTGACTCTCTCTTTATAAGAGGTTATTTAAGTCTCTTTAATTCTTTATTTCTGCAGGATTAATCTCTGCTGTGAGCAGTTTCTGAATATATTAAGTATATTCATTCTTCAGTTGTAGTTTAGATAATCTAAATAGAAGATCTTATAAAGACTTATACTTTGTTTTCTCTTATATCAGGTTTTTCACAGTGCTTCTCAAAGTCTGTAAATTCTTCAGATTATAGATACTCTCTTCAAGAATTCTTACAGAGATTCTCAGAGTATTAACTCTCAGTATTATAAAGAGTAGTTATACAGACTTCTTCTCTCTCTTCTCTTTCTTCTCTTATAAGAAATTAAGAGACTCTTCAGTTAATCTCTTTATAATACTCAGTCTGAGCATTCTGTGAAGCTTTTCTATCTTCTCTAGTCTCTTCATATCTGTCATTCTGATCTTCTTAATATAGTCTGATGTGTGAGAGAGTCTGTCTGCTGAGTTCTTAGTTTTCTTGATATATTTTATCTTGAATCAGAACTCACTCAGTCTCTGAGCTCAGTAAATCTACTGCTGTGAGAGTTTCTTGATTGAAGTAAACTGTTATAAGCTGTTATAATCAGTTCTAATAGTAATCACTGTTATAAGACTCTTAAAGTAGTAATATCAGTGATGAAAGAATTTCACTATTATAAGAAGCTTCTGATTATGAATGTCATAGTTAATCTCTGCAGATTGTATCTTTTATAAGAAAAAGATCACTGAAACTCAGTTCTCATTTAACTGTAGTTATAAGACTATTTCTGAAATTGTAAAGAAGAAGACATCTATCTCTAATCTAATTAAGAGTAAGAGAGTAAAGTGAAACAGTATTACTATATCTGTGAATATCTATTTCAATCTTACAAAGACTCTGTGAGCTTCTGAGATAAGAAAGTTCTTACAGCTCTTTCTTCTTAATAATCTTTTCATTCTCTGTTCATAGAATGACTTCTTCTTATTTTCATTCTTTAGTATGTCTATAAGAGTTAAGAAGATTCTTATGAATTCAAAGATAAATCATCTATAGAAATTCACAAAGCTCAGAAAGATCTGAATCTTATAAATACTAGTTAACTCTGATTATAATAGAATAGTCTTAATCTGTGAAGATTTCATCTGAATATCATCTGTGATAATCACATATTCTAGAAAATTAATCTGATAGATACTGAAGTTGTACTTTATAAGCTTAATAAACAGTTCTATCTCATCTAAGACCTTCAACACACTTTGTACATACTTAGTATGTTCTTTCTTCTTCATAGAGTACATTATTATATTATTCAGATATATTATTATAAAGATATTCAGATATATATGAAGTGTTTTATTAATAAAAGACTGAAATATCATGAGAATATTAGTCAAATTAAAAGATATCACTAGATATTTAAATAATCTCAGTGCAGTTCTAAAGACAGTCTTTCATTCATTCTCAGATTATATTCACAGTCATGTATATATATTAATCATATTCAGTTGTATGAATATGATAGCTTCTGTAAGATAATTGATTATATTCTTGTAAGAGGCCTACGCCGAATAGATCGGTATAATATTATAGGTCTTATGTAACAAAGATAAAAACATTAAAGAAGGAAAGAAAGAGAAAGTGCAAGAATTAGCAATCAAGATGAATATTTATACATGTACATGGTGGTGTACGCGGTGGAGCTTCAGGGCGGAAGAATATGCGCGCGTTCATAGCAGCTGAGAATTGGCAATCAGAAATGACTGAGAATTGAAGTGTACACTATATGTGTTCATAGCGGCCGCGGATCGGTGATCAGGAATGAAAGAATCTATAAAGTGTAATGAAATAGTCTATATGATTGATCAGGTGCAGCCTGTCACATTAGTCCTCTCTTTTCAGAAGCAGTTCTTATCAGTCAAGAGCCACTGTTTCAAATAACATGGAACTCAGAGTTCAGGTCAGTTGATTATAGTTCATTCATTTCATAAGATATTATCAGCCACAGTCACAGAATCTCTCATTGAGAATATCTTCAATCTTTCACTCAAGCTCATTATCTTCTTCTATAATGCCTGGCAGCTGTCAGTCAGAAGTTAGCTGAGAAGAGAACAGATCAGTGACAGTGTGATAAAGCAAGCTTGTATAAAATACATCATGAATCTCTGATAATGTGTCAAGACAGTAGTTATGACTATTTAAAACTTCTATCACTTTATACCTGATATGGTAATAGTCTAGTGTACAAGATGAATATGTGATTCATATATTCTTGAGATTTAATCACATAAGGTCTTCTATCTTATACTGCTCTGCAGAATCTCATCAGATATTAATTTAATCTTCTTAATCTTGTTTTACAGTTGTTATGAAGATCTCTGCTCAGTTGCAGATATCTCAGAGCTTCATTACTATATTATCAGTGATCTGAATCAGACTGTGAGAGTTTGATATAAACTGTATAATCTCTAGAAAATTCAACACTTTCATATAATATCTGTATATAAGAAAGAACAGACTTATATCTATTAAAACAGCATCTCAATCATTGATAGTGATCTCTGTATATAGAAGAAGATTATATCAATCATCTTATAAATAATTATAGAACTTATAAAGATAATTCTTTATAGTCTGAATTATTCATTCTGATGCATTATCAGTCTCAGAGTGATAGATAGTTAACAGACAGTGTATAATCTTGAGAACTTAACAGATTCTTATTCAGAGAGTACTTATAAATTAATGACTCTGATTTAATACTATCAATCTCAGTAATTCATATATTTAATAGAATGAACTCTGTAAGAAGACTTCAGTAACTTATTCAGTATTTATCTTATTATAAGATTTCAATATTATATTCTTACTTAGTCAGTCAATAATGATCAGAATGTTCCTGCAATTCTTACTCTCAGATAGATTAATAGTAAAGTTAATTACTATATCTTATCAGATTCTATCAGAGATATCAAGTGATTTCAGTAGATCTTTTCTACAGTTCTTTTATAAAATAATTGAAGAATAGTAATTGCAGTTTCAGACAAAGTGTCTGATACTATTTAATATCTCAGATCAGTAGAATTCTCAGAAAATTATTCTATACAGTTGTTTACAGCTCAGATGATTAGTTATACATGAATTATACATCTCTTACATTATTTAAGTGTATAAGAGTTCAGAGTGAGAGACTCAGTATCATTCACAGAATTATAGAGCATTATTATTATTAATTAAATATTCTAAGATATCAGTTCTTATATATAGTTCTGAGAGAAATCAGAGTGCTTCTTAACATTCTGCTTCAGTGAGAATCTGAAGAAGTTTATCAGTCTAAGCTGCTGTATGTCACAGTTCATTCAGTGTAGAAAAAGTGAAGATATTAATATCAGTTCTAATCAGAGAAGTATATATAATGCTGTGAGCTGTTTCATCTTGATCAACTAATATATTCAGATTCAAGAGCTGATGCTCTCAGTTCATTCAGTAAGTATCTGTTATATTGAATGATATATCTTACTCTCATTATAAGAGAACATCTGTTATCAAGTTCTGACTGTCAGAATAATAGTGTATTATAAAATAAAAGCAGCTTAGAAAGTCAGATTATCATATCTATCATTCAGTAAGTTTACAGATAGTTGTGAAGTATTTGAGATTCTTATAATCTATGACTATCTCAAATTCAGAGATACTTCAGAGTTCAGAGTTTCATTCTTCTAAACAGTGTATAATTGTAAGAAGTTTCTTATTATAGATCTCATAATTGCATTCAGTGAGACTTAGTTTCTTAGATATAAAGATATATGATTATAGAATATCTTTATTATTATATTACAATATTACTTCTTCTGTTATATAGTCAGAGAAATCAGCTTTAATAACTATCTTATAATCAGAATCAAATATTATCAGTAGAGAGATATTAATGAATATCTTCTTCATCTACATAAATACAGCTTCAGTGTTCACTGATTATTAAAATACTGAGTCTTTCTTAGTGAGATCTGTAAGTGATCTTATAATATCTGAGAAGTTTTATATAAATCATCAATAAAAGTTAGCAAATCTGATAAAGCTTTATATATCTTTCACAGTATACAGAGCTTCTCATTCAAGAATAATGAAGACTTTCTCAGAATTCATTCAAATTTCTTTATCAGCTTCTATAATAAAACTCAGATATTTGATACTCTTGACTTCAAAATTATACTTGTTAAGATCTATCAGTAGTTCTGCTTCTTATAGTCATTGTAATATCTTTCACACATATTCTTAATATTCTTTTCTGAATTTATCAATGAAGATAAGAATATTATCTAGATAAGCAGATACAAACTCATTAAGAAAATCTTAAAACATCTAGTTGATATACTTGTGAAATATACTGAGAGTATTAGTCAGTTTAAAGAGTGTGACTATTCATTCAAAGAGATTATAATATGTTCAGAATGCTGTAAGTTATTCATCTTCTTCAGTGATACAAATCTTATGAAATGCAGTAATAATATCTAGTTTTATAAATCATTGAGCTCATTCAATCTGTGCTAGAGTTTCATTGATGAGAGATAAGAGATATCAATCTTTCTTTATCAATCTGTTCAGACCTCAGTAGTTCACACAGAATCAGAGTTCTTTATCTGATTTCTTTGCAAAGAGAATAGAGACTGTGACAGAAGAGTTACTAATATATATAAATTCTTTATTTAACAGATCATTGAGTGTCTTTCAAAGAAGAAGAAGTTCATCTCAGAACATGTTATAGAGAGAGCCTCATAATGATTAAAGATTCTCATCATTCTTTTTTTCTAACTTGATACTGTGATTCACTTTAGAATCTTGTAAGAAGAGTATGTTTATAATATTATCTTATTGAAAGATATCTAGATATTCATGATATTATTGAGAAAGTTTTGTATAAGAATCTGTTATTATAACACAGAATAACTTCTCTAGAGCCTTTTTAATATCAGTCAGACTGATAGAATAGATTGATACATGATTCTACTGTTAGTGAACTTGTCAGTAACTCTATCAGTAATTTTAATAATAACTTCTTTTTCAGAGTATTTCATACATGTTGATAGAGATCTGTGTCAGATTCATAGTCTTGTGAATATCATCTTCATGAACTCTATTATTGTTAGAGAATATCAAGCTTCTGTTTTAAGTATTCAATAAGATGTCTTATTCAGATAGTCAGATAAGTTCTAATATAAGATCACAATCAAGATTATCAACTTCATATGTATAGATATCTTCATATTGATGTTCTCTTACATCTATGATCAGCTTCATCATGTAACAGATACAAATATCTTTCAAATCATTAAATTCTGCAAGGAGTTGAGGTTTTGATAAAGAAATACACTGAAGATTATGACATCTTACAACTGAAGATTTTATCATTGTATAGTGATATAGACTGCTGTCTATCATAGCTTTCATATTATACATATTATCAATCACAGTAGATACAAGAATTACATTCATTATTATCTTCTCTTCAAATCATTGTTATCTGATCTCTTCAAGCTTCTGTTTACAAATTTGAATAGAAGCTAATCTTTTCTCTGTTTCATCAGAGCATTCTCATAGTTATTCTTCAAATCTTTCTCTAATATAACATGGTTGACATGAACAGATGCTGATTCATTCTTCAAACAAGAAGACACTGATCTTTCTCTCAAGTATGAAGACACATAGATTGATCAGCAGTTGAAAGCAATGTGTTCTGATCTGTTACAGTTGATATACACTTCACATTGACATTAATCAGTGACTTCTTCAGAAGTGATCTCAGAGACTTGAAAGTCTGTTCAAACAGTGAAAACTCTTACTTGTGCATAGACATTTGAATCTATTCAGTTCATAGTCTCTGCATCATTATTCTTCAGTGCAGATGTATAAGTAACTGAGATATAATGTCTTCTACCACTGTTCTGTATACTCTTGAGCTTGATAAGACAGTCATTCAATGTCTGAAGCTGTGTGCAGAAGTCTTTATAAGTTAAGTCTTTGTCTATGCTTATAAGAGTCTGTAAGAGTTTGAAAGTTAATGTCTTCTTGAGCATGCTAATCCTCATTCAATTCTCTTAAGATTAATTATCTGTTTTCAGAATCTTGATATTGAAGTTAGAAATAAATGTTATAAGAGAAGTGTTTCTCTGTCAGACACTCTGTAATCAATCTAATACTTTCTATTGCATAATAGTGTCTCAGAACAGAATATCAAGATGTCTCATAATATTATCAGACATTTATAATGCTGATTCACATGCTTTTATTCATGAATGAAACTTCTGTTTCATGTGATCTTTCAATCATTCATTAATATATCAATCTTGATTAATTAATGAACTAATGAAATCTTCATCTACACTCAGTTTCACAAGTATTTTCATTCTTCATAATGAGTAGAGAGTGAGATCAGAAGTATTAAAATATGCAGAAGTATCTAAGCATTCTTTCAGCACTTTTATATTTAATTCTGTAGATGTTGAAATTGCATGAGTTTCTTATTATAATAATCATTGAATCTCTTCATATTAGTGTTGTTGAGTTGCATGCATATCAGCTATTTATTGTTGTTATAGTTTCAACATTGCTCAGAGTCACTGTGACATCACATCTATACTTGCATTTGAGAGTTTCATATTATTATTAGACATGATTATATCAATTATCAGATGTATAATTGTATTCTCATACATCTGAGTGTCAGAACTCTCAGGTCTTTCACTGACATTCTCTTATAAGATCTTTTATTCTCTTCATAAGATCTTGTTACAGGGTCAGAATAACTGATGAGCAAGCTTCTATCTGAGAACTCAGTGTCTGCTTAACTATTTGACTGTTTCTCTATTTCTTATACATCATTACATGTTCAAATATCTCTTTATGAATAATCATTTCTAATGAGAAGATAATGTGTGAATAATCATTTCCTAATAAGAAGATAATGAACATTTTTATAGTGTAAGAAGCCTACACTGAATAGATCAGTATAATATTATAGGTCTTATATAACAAAGATAAAAACATTAAAGAAGGAAAGAAAGAGAAAGTGCAAGAATCAGTAATCAAGGTGGATATTTATACATGTACATGGTGGTGTATGTGGTGGAGCTTCGGGGTGGAAGAATATGCGCGTGTTTGTAGTGGCCGAGGATCAGTGATCGGAAATGGCTGAGAATCGGAGCGTACGCTACGCGCGTTCGTAGCGGCCGCGGATCGGCGATCGGGAATGAAAGAATCTATGGAGTGTAATGGAATAGTCTATATGATTGATCGGGCGCAGCCCGCCACAATTCTCAATCAGAGACAGGAAATAATAACTCTTTATTATCTTGAAGTTCAGATTACAGTAGTCTACACATAATCTGAGATCTTTATTCTTCTTCTTCATAAATATCACAGAGGCTTCTGTGAAGATCTGTGAAGATTGAATAAAGTCATTCTTCAGATTCTTCTTCACATAGATCTGTAAGACCTCTGTCTCATAGTAAGAGAGCTTATAGATTGATTCTCAGAAGAATTTCTATTCTTCTATTAAATCTATTGTCAGATTCTTCTTACAGTAAGAAGAAAGCTCAGCTATCTTAGCTGAGCTGAATATCTCTGTAAAATCTCAGTATTTCTCTGATATCTGAAGCTCAGTTTTTATAATCATGAAGTTCTCAGATATTTGTAAAGTTATTATATAGATAGACTTATCTTCTTTAATCAACTCTGTAGCATCAACTGATTCTATCTTTATAAGTGAGTTTGTTAATACTGATTGAAAGTATAAACCTGACTCATAAACAGCTATGTGCAGATTATATCTTTGAAGTTATATAAGTTCTAAGTATATATCATCTATAATGTCTGTGATAATCATAGTTTCTGCAAATCTTCTTCAGATTCTGAAGAGATCTTGTAATTTAAAAATGACTCTTATGAGTCTCTCAGCTCTCAGATCTGAGTTCTCACACTCTGCTTATTATAAGAGCAAATTCTTAGTTTTTATCATTCAGCTTATTTACTCTGTAAGCTTTAGAGATACTATACTAATATAAGATTCTGAGTTTATTAATACTTCTTATACTTATGAGACAGTAGTACTACAGTACAGTCTCTTTTCATAAGTAAGTATTTTTATTAAGAGAGTAACAGATTCAGATGTCAGCTTTAAAACTCTTAAGAAAACTGTTACTGACTCTGTCTGTAACTTCTTAAATTTCTATTTTCATTTATTCAGACAGTTTGTATGAAGATGTTCTGATTTAGAATAGATGAAGTAGAGATTCTTTTTCTTAATCTTTCTATTATATACTCTGTTTATAAGAGCTTGTGAAGCACTCTCTTTCTACTTAGTAGTCAGATATAAATCTCTCTATATCTTATTATCTTTCTCTAATAAATCTGTTCTCTATTATTCTGACTCTTATAAGACTAGTTGATAATTCACTCTCTATAAGTCTGTAACTCTCACAGTGATCTGTAAGTAATAAATAAAAGTTATCAGTTTCTTTAGAATTAAGAACTTAGAGTCTTACTTAATAAGCTTATTCTATATATCTTGATTCAGTCTCTTTATAAACATCATTATTCAGATCTTATTTCAGAACTCTATTTTCACAGATCTTAATTCATGTTATAATTTCATGAAGTACTGTAAGTAGTCTTTATTAGATTTCTTATCTCTTTTTCTAATATTAATAATTACAGCTCAGATGTTCTCTGTTCAGCTTGTAAAGTCTTTTAACTTATTCTTTAGATAGATCTTGAGAACAGATTAGTGAAATCTCTTATAATCATTCTCTAAATAATTCAGTCAGTTCTTGACTTTAGTGTAGTAGAGATCTATTATTGTATAGATAACAGCTTCTTCATCTTTTATATTACATAGTTAAGCTTGTGAGTCAATTTCAAATACAAACTTGTAAAAGCTTTTATAAATTGTAGTTTGATAAGTGATCTTAAGTGATTACAGCTTAAGAAAGTTTTTTTTCAGTTTATAAGTATCTCTGAAGATTATGTCTAGAGACTTGATTTGAGAGTGTTTACAGACAGTAAGCATTTCTTATAGAAAAATAGCTTAATTTTATGAAAGATGCTCAAGAATGTTCTTCACTGAGATTGATATATTTATTAATTCAGAGAGTTTCTCTGTCACAGATATAGAGAATAATATTCTATGAGTAATTGATAAGTTCTCTAAGACTTCTTTTATAAAGATAATTCATGATTCATATAACTGCTTCTGAGTGTCTGTAGTAGAGTTCACAGAGATTAAAGCATGCAAGTTTCTAGTTCTTTCAGTTATAATAAGTAGTTGCTGACTGACTGAGCTTGAAATGTAAGAATAAGTGCTCACAGGTAATTATTCAGGTGTTTGCAGCTTGATGTGATATATACTGTTAACTACTAGAAGTATTCATAATAGAAAGATAAATGTAGAGATTAAATATATAATAGTATTCACAAACTCCAGTCTATATAGTTGTGTGTAGCCAAGGGCCGCTAACTCTATTAGTTCCGCGAGAGATAGGAATAGAGGTAAAGAATCCGCGAGAAGCGGGATTTCTTACAATATCAGTTCTGACAAGAAGTTCAGATACTTAAGCAGTACAGAGTAAGAGTCTCAAAGCTTCAAGTATTGATGAATTCTGTCAAGACTGAGAAGATCTCTCTTGCTCATCTGCAGAAGAAGATGAAAGTGTGAATCTTTAAGATAAAAAAACACCTCAGAATGATCAGTCTTAAGAAGAGATCAGTCAGCACTATTATTGAAAGTATTACAGAGATTAATCACTGATTGAAGAGAATCTTACTTCAATTGAAGCAGATAACTGAGATTCTTTATAAATTGATAAGTTAATATTTTATATATCTCTCATGCTCTTCTGTAGCATACTCTTCTACAGCACTGCAGTACTAACTTTATAATAGACAAATATATCAGTACTGAAGACTTTAACTGTGAAGAATGAGTTTGATGAGAGTGTGATTATTGATAAAAAGACTCTGAGATCTCTCTTTTTACTTTTTCTGCAGGCTGTGACTCTATTAGAATAGCAGCAGTCTGCAGATCAATAATATTAATCTTTTATTAATTTTAAATATCTCTTTTCTCTAACTGCTTCAGGAATTTTACACTTATATAGTCTCATTAAACTTCTAAAAACTCTTTGAGAGAAAATAGAAGAAGAGTACTACAGAGTTCATAAGATACTGACTCATCACTGCAAGATTATCTCTAAAAAACTCTTTGAGAAAAATGAGAAGTCTTAAGCAGCATTTCTTATTCAACATTTCTGACATGTAATAGAGGAGTCTCTACTAGCTGTCTTATAGCTTACAATCTCTTTCTCAGCATTTTTCAAATACTCAAGCAGTTCTCATGAATTCTCTAACAATGAATAATCTTCTCATTTAACAAGATATTGAAGCTTGTTATAATATATTCACTTATTTAATATTTTCTTCACAAGATATTTGATATCACTCTCAATCTTGATATCATTCAGTCAAGACAGCTCTGTCTCAGAGTGTTACTTATAGAGCTTTAAATAGAAAATAGAAAAAACAGAATAAATTGATTTTAATTCTGAGAGTAATTTCAACTTATATATCTGCTTAATTATTACTCTTATTACTGAGAAAGATTCTAGTCATCACTCACTGAGCTTCTTACACAGTCTTGTTATCTTGATATTCTTTGCTGAAAGTAGTACTTGATCCTCTATTAAGAACTTCATTGAAAGATGTTTTTAATTATAGTATTCTATCTACTGCTTCTGAGTGCAGTGAATACTTTTCACTGTCTTCTCATAAATTTTATTTAAAAGTTTCAATCTCACTTTTACTTCTGACACTGAGAGATACTCTGTTCTCTGTATTTAATTAATATTCTGACTATCTATCTCTCTCTTTGAAATGTCATCTATGACATCACTGAGTAATGAAGAATTATATTCATAATAAGCATAGAAAGAAGATACTTTTAAGATTACGTTCTTTATATTATTATATATAAATTCAGCAGTCAGAAGATGTTTGAGTCAATCATTCTAATAATATGAATAGAACACTCAAAGATGCTGTTTTAATATCTGATTCTGATATTCAGTCTGATTATCTGTCTGCAGATGAAATGCAGTGCTGAGAAGACATCTTATTATAAGATAATAGTAAAAAGCTGATCAGTATTTACTGATAAAGAGGAATTCTTAATCTGTTATCAATGATTTCAGAGCACTGTATTATTATTATTATTATTCTTCAATTATAGATGTATGCAGTCAGAGACTATGACATCTATCTGAGAACTAAAAGTTCTCAGGGTTTTTCCTATATCTATAAAGTTAACTATTATACATTCATCAATTTCAGATATGCAAAATCAGAAAATTCCAGCTCAGAATACAAAAACTGTTTATAAAATGCAGTATTTTAACATCTTCTGATACTTTGAAATCATTTGACATGACAAAAGAAAAGACAACACAGTCTTAAAGATAGACACATTAAATAGATAGGTAGAAAAGAATAGAAAGAAAAAAGTAAAGTACAATAATAAGAGACTGTAGTGAAACAAATTATTGAAAGATAGTATATAGCTGTTTTAACAGACTATATCTGATCAATTTTCTTCTCTTCATATTCAGACATTTCTGAATTCAGTCATTTTCTTATAGCTGCTTAAGTTTCTGATAGAAAGTCTATTAAGTATTTAATTCCTGTCTCAGTTGAGAATAAGAATCTCATATTTAATTAATGTAGATCATACTTCTCTTTCAATCTGACTCTGAGACTATTGTATAATGTACAGTGCATTACAATATACTCAGAATTCTCATTTGCATTGCAGAATGAGCATTCTATTGAATTAAATCTATCATCAAATCTTTATATATAAGATTTGAAATAGTCATGTTCTAATTTCAGCTATATTATAGATGAGAATATTTTCTTTTTACATTTAATTGAACAAGATTTTCACTTGAGTTTTGTTTCAAATCTTGAATAATGTATACTCTTCTTTTATTTCTATCAGCTTTCATTTCACTTATCTAAACAAGATTCTTTTATTTTTCTCTTTATAAAAGATCAGAATATAATTTTTTGAATAGATCTGCTTAATTCTGAACCTTTTTTTGCAGCTGAATCAGTCAATTCATTATCATGAATATTCATATGAGCAGGAACTCAGTGCAGATGAATTATCAGCTTTGATATTCTTCTCTTTTGAATTTTTAAAATGAAGTTTAAGATCAGTTCAAGATTCATTTAATCATTATAACTCTGACTATTTCTAAGTCTTTTTAAAGCAGCTTGACTATCAGAGAATATTCATATCTCTTTCAAACTATTTTCTCTTTTATAAGATTTTATTTTAATAAGTTTGAAAGCTTTCACTATTATAAATAGTTCAGCATCAAAGACTTCAGATTCATAGTGTAAATTTCAGAAATCTGAGATAAAATTAATATTATCTTCAGTATAAGCAATGTCTGTATCTAATCTACTGAAATTCTCATTTTTTAAGTCATCTGAATAAATCAGAATAGAGTCTTTTATATTAATTGTAGAAATTCTCTTCAAATGCTGTTCACATTCTTTCTCTTTAGATAGTTCACTTATTTACAAGTCTTTAAGAGATTCAAGCTTTTCTCTTCAGAGAGATAACTTCTCATGATCAACTTTTTCAATATTTAAAGAAGAAAATTGATTTTTAATCAGTGAGTATAGTCTGTACAGTTGAGAAGACATTTTCTTTAAAGAATTATTTTCATTTCAATTAAGAAATCTATTTCAATTCAGTTCATTTCCAGAGTTAACTGATGAAAATGAGAAAGAGACTCTTTCTCTGATTATATAATTTAAGCTCATCTTTATAACTCTCAGAGTATAGTTCATACAGACCTTTTCAAAACTAATAGCAGAAGAGAGAATTGAAGCTTTAATTTTCATTACTTTAATAGAAGATGATTTGAATACTCTCAGAATTCTTCTCAAAGCTCTGTTTTACAGACTTTGAAAGAGTTCAGTGAAATTTCCTTGATTATTCTATTAAACTTAAACTTCATAATCAGCTACTGATATAATACAGACTATATATAACTGTCTTATAGTCTGAAAGAATAGATCTCTCTCTGTATTTAATAGTCTGATAATGTTATTTAGTAGTCTTTCTGTCTTGACAGTTCTTTATTGAATATGATATTTAAAATTCAACTTAGAGTTTAATCATACTTCTAATCATTTGATATTTAAACTGGGTTTAATCTCTCTATTTAAAAGAGTTAAAGATAGTTCTTTCTCATTGAATCTAGAAAAGAAATGAATTAACTCAGTGTTATTTATATTAAGTTGAATTTGATTGATATCTACTCTAATAAAGATTTTCTTTACAGCTTTTTCAATTATTTTTAAATTCTCTTTAATAGTTTTTGAGCTGTAGACTCAATTAATATCATCTACATCACTCAGAGATTGCACTATTTTCATATTTCTATCTTTGAATAGATATGCAGTGTATATTATAAATAAAATGAGTGAGATTGAAGATTCTTACAGTACTTCTATTTTTATCTCAGTCTTTTCTTATTTTATTCCATCAAAGAAAAGTTGTATGATTCTTTTAAATATAAAACAGTTAACTCATTTTATTAGAGAAAGTGACAGTTTTAACATCTTCAAAGTCTGAATTAACTTTGACTTTGAAACACAATTAAATGCTTCTTTTATATTAATAAAAACTGCAGTTGAGACCAGATCTTCATGCTTTGTTATTTAAATATTATAAATAACTAAGAGAACAGTGTTAATTGCAGAATATTGTTTTCTATCTTTCATTTATTCACTGAATAAAAGAGAGTTATTAATAGAGCTTATAAAAGATAGTTAAGTAGCTATTATTTTTTTCAAAACCTTTTCTAGACAGTTTAGTAGAGATATTACTCTATATAACTTAGAAATTGAGGTTTTTCTATTAGGTTTTATAAGAATCACTTCAGTGACTTCTCTTCAGCATTCAGAATGATATTCATTTTTCAAGAGATTGAAAAAGAGCTCAAAATATTCATTCTTTAAGTAGAAATATATATTTTGAATACTTAAGTGATTAATTGAATCAGGCTCTGCAGCAGTTTTAACAGAACTTGAGAAGATAGCTAACTCTAGTTCATCTTATGTAAGATCAGGCCATTTTCAATCATTTTCATCAATGTAGTTGAGAAGTAATATATTCTCTTTCTCTGAATCTAAATCTGAATCTGGTGAGTTCTGAAAGAGAATTCTTATAAAAGCTTGACATTTTTTCTCAAAAGAGTTTGCTGTATATGATTCATTCTGAAACTCATATTCTAAGACTGAGAGTTTTGCTACACTTCTTGTTTTAGTATAGTTAAAAGCTTTAAAAGCTTTCTTTTCTTATACTTCTTCAAGAAATTTATTTCAGCAGTCTGTTTTAGCTCTTTTAATATCTGAAAAATATTTATTTCTGACAGCTTTAAACTCTTTATTAGATATTATATCATTCTTTCAATCTCTTTTAGCAGTAGCTAATTCTTTTCTTTTAAATGAGATATTCTCATTTCATCAAGATTTTGAATACTCACAAGATTTTCTCTTTGAAATATTATCTCTAACACTTATTAGAATAATAGATGTAATGAGCTTCACTCTATGCTTAAGCATTTCATTTGAGATATCTTGACCAGAATTTCAATATAGCTTTCTCTGTCTTTCAGATTTTAACAGTTTTATACTTTCTTCAACTGCTTTTCAATCAGCTTTTTCAAAGTTAAACTGATTAGAGAGAAGAGAATTTTCACTCATTTATTTTTTACTCAGTTTAATATCAAATTGAATAATCTCATGATCTGATTCTAATGTCTCATTTGAATTAATAAATCAGTTTATAAGCCTTTTTTCTATTAAATTTTATGATATGAAGATTAAATCTATAATAGATTTCTGTTTCATATCTTTTCTAAAGAATGTTTGTTAATCAGACTTATTAGTCAAATCTATTGAATGCTCAAAGATTTATTCAATCAGATTATCAGCTCTCACTGCTCTCTTGCATTCTTAATTTCATTAGAAATGATGTGTATTGAAATCTTCTACAATTATAGAGTTTCTTAATAAAGTTATGTTCAGAAAATCTCTATCAATTATTCAGATATTGTTATTTTTCTTCAATGACTTTTCATTATAGATATTTATAAGCTGTATAGTATTAAACATATTTTCTTTATCTATAATATCACTCATCAGAATATCAGAGTTAGATATAATATTAAATCTTAGATTAAATTAATATCTTGATCTCTTTCTTTCATAGATTACTACTCTTGACTTTATCTCAGACTTTTGAGATAGAAAGCAGTAGTAGCCTGAATGAGAAATAATGTAATTTTACTCAGTATTAAAATTCAGTTCATGAAGTAGTATAAAATCAACTTTTTATTCAAATATAATTTGAAGATAAGAATAAATACAATTTGAGTTTCTATTCACATTATTTTGAATATATGTGATTTTTAAAGAGTTTTTAAACTTTTTTTATTATTTTTGTTATATATACATATTAAAAGAGAGTAGAGATAGAGTAGAATCTAGTCACTATCATCAGATAGTAGATTATAACTATTTTAAAAAGTAGGAATCTCAACTGCTTGTATTATATCTAGTTTATTATCAGAGTCATTTCTCAATTCTCTAATCTTAACAGAGGTTTGAGAATTCAAATTCTATTTACATTTAGCTGAAGAATTGAAGTTTGAAGATTTAAATAGTTAAGAGTTTCTTCTTTTTAAGCTTACAGTTATAAGTTTACTGACTTAACTCTTCTCTTCAGTTCTAGATTGACTTTGAGCTTCATCTTTTCTTCAGTTCTTTTGAGTTCTAGAAGTAAATATACATTCTTTTAAGCTAGATACATGTTTTTCTTTACAATTAGAGCACTTAAGCAGAGTGTGTTAACATATTTCATCTCTTTTTAAGCATGTTTCACATTTATGCTCACTAGTTTTGTGATCTCTGACACAGAATGTACATTTTGAGTCTCTAAAACATGAGATTATAAAGTATTCATATCTTTGACAGTTTGAACACTGTGTTTGAGCTTTGAGATTCATTCTTGAGTCTTTGTATTCATGAACTCTCATTTTCAAACCTGCTACTCTTACTTCACTCGATCATACGAGCATTTTGACCCCATCGCCGACCGCATACCCCGTGTGGTGGTGGAGTTATCCAACCAAACATGAACCAGACGTTGTTCGAAACTCCTGTGTGGGATTATCCCCCATTCTCCCCTACCACACCACAACCCCGGGCCAAATTGCCATACAAATTGTAAGGTGAAGAGACCTAGCCATATGCATCAATCTTCTCGATTTTGGAAGATCCCTGATCTGTAATTGTGGAGATATCTGAGAAGTGACCTCTGCGAAAACCCTGTTCATCTTTGATGTTCCAAAACACTAACACCAAGTCCCACCCTTGTACCGCCCTTCCCAATCTGGCCCATCCCTGGCAGAAAAATACAAAAAGATACCTCAGTGATAATATCAAGCATATAATCAACAGATACTTCTGAAGTGCAATCTCTGCAGTCTGTCTTCAGTGTATCTAGACATTAACAGCAAGTCTCACTCTCATACTACCCCTCTCAATCTGGCTCATTCTCAGCAGAATAATACAAAAAGATACCTCAGCAACAGTATTCAATACATAATCAGGAGATAACAAGTCAACAGATCAAGTCAACAGCATATTAACAACTATAAATTCAGTATATCTCAAGAGCTGACTGAGTCTTTGATCTCTGCACAGTGAGATATATTAAATCTAGTTTTAATATCTTAATATTCAATAGATTCTGTAAGAGATTGAGAACAGCAATACTAGGTTTCTATTAAATTTGAGAATTAACTCTGTATTAATATAATTATTGACAAAGTCTTCTATTTTGAGATATAAATAATCAGTTTCTCTACATTCTGCTGATAATATTTATATTATTATATAGAAACAGACTTATATTCTCTATAATATCAAGACTCTGAAGAGAGAAAGTCTTGATAGAAGATATACAGTAGTGTATATCTTAGCAGTTTCTATCTCATTCTTCTGCAGCAGTTATTGCA
Organism: Blastomyces gilchristii SLH14081; assembly: GCF_000003855.2. Taxonomy (NCBI): domain Eukaryota; kingdom Fungi; phylum Ascomycota; class Eurotiomycetes; order Onygenales; family Ajellomycetaceae; genus Blastomyces; species Blastomyces gilchristii. Next base: position 6,961,547 of record NW_003101682.1, read on the forward strand.
AAAAAAAAAATCTTAGAAATAGTTTTTTACTTCTCTTGAAAAAGTAAGATGTTTTTCTCTGAATTTTATACAATATTCTTATAAAGAATTAAAAACAGAGCTGTTTTCTATTATAATTTCATATTCTTTTAAGTAAGAATTACTTTTTCAGTGACTGAAGAGCTTTCATTAATACTTAATTCTTTTTTACACTCTTTATTAACTGATTTGAGTTGCACACTTGTTATGTGAGAAGAATTGAATAATTTAGAATAAAATTGAATAGTTTTAATCAATTCTCTGCAAAAAATTGATCTATTTTTTGTCAGTTTTTCTCTTAAAAACTGTCATATTATCTGATTTATTATTAATTGATATCATACTTTTTCTCACTATATCTTAAGAAAGAGATTGTAAAGATTTTATTGATTTATCTTAAAAATCAATTTTAATTTATTACATTCTCTTCAAAAATCTAATCTAGTTACTGAACTAGTGTGAAAAAAATCAGATGTTTTATACACAAAAGTCTTTTATTCTTCTTTTGAAACAGTCTGATCAACTTTTCAATTGAAAACAGACTTAGAAACCTCTTAATTGAAACAGTCTGATCAACTTTTCAATTCAAAAGAGTTTAATAAATATCTCAATTGAATCAGTCTGATCAACTTTTCATTGAGTAAGAACAATGAGTTCAAATATATACTGAGTTGATGTGGAAAAAGATGCTTTCTCAAATACTATTTCTGATATTGAAATTCTGAAGAGAAGAAAGAAAGAAGAAATAGAGAAACAATAAGTTCTTGAAATACAGAAACTTGAAAAAGTAAGTAAAATTCTTGAAAAGCAGTGTCTGAGTAAGATGAATGAAGAAGTTCTGTTAATTCTTCATACTCAGACTAGACAACTACAGAAAGTGATCAAGTTCAAACTTGGAATTTTAAACACAGTTCTAAAAACTTTGAAAATTTCTAATATAATTACTGACTCTTCAGTTTGCTCTTCTTTCTTTTCTACTTCTTCTTCTTCTTCTTCTTTAAATCAGAAGAAAACATATGTTCAAGCAGCTGAATCTACTATCTCTAAACCTGCTATCTCTAAATCTGCTGTCTCAAAACCTGCTCAAAATTCTGAGAAAACTGAGAAGAATACTGCTCATACTTCTATTGATAGAAGAGTGCAGAAAAAAATGTAAAAAGAGAAAAATCTTTAAATTTTCAGAAATAGAAGATATATTCTCAAAGTCTCAAATCAGAACATCTTGCAGAGAAATAAGCTAAACTCAAATCTTATTTTCAGAATTAGAAATGAAATTAATCAGCAGTTCTTTTCTCAGTTAATAACTAATATTGAAGTTCAAAAATCAGTTATAGCTTTAATTGAGTTATTCTTCTTTGAAAACTTCATCATTCTGATCACAATGTTTGAATTCAGTGTAGAATTCCTTATTCAGAATGAGAATCTCTGAAAATCAGTAGTAGAATCTCTGTTGAATACAACAATTCTATCTGAGAGATATGAAAAGTGAGATAAATTCATTCTTTATAATATTTCAGTTGAAATCTTTGACTGTGAGAAAGGAATGCTACTTCTTAAAAATGAATCAAAAGAATACAATTCTATTCAACTGAGAAAAGAGTCTGTATAACTTAATTCAATTAAGTTCAGACAGAGTAGAAGAAATATCTCTGTTTTAGTGTATATAAAGACACTTGAACAATCAAGAATCTCTGAAGTAAGAGTAACAGATTTGAAAATGAGAGTTCATGAATACAAAGACTCAAGAATGAATCTCAAAGCTCAAACATAGTATTCAAACTGTCAAAGATATGAACACTTTACAATCTCTTATTTCAGAGACTCAAAATGCGCATTCTATGCTAGAGATCATAAAACTAGTGAGTATAAATATGAAACATGCTTAAAAAGAGATGAAATATGTTAATATACTCTACTTAAGTGCTTCAATTGTAAAGAATAACATGCATCTAGCTCAAAAGAATGTGTATTTACTTCAAGAACTCAGAAGAACTGAAGAAAAGATGAAGCTCAAAGTGAATCTAAAACTGAAGAGAAAAGTCAAGCTAGTAAATCTATAACTGCAAGCTTAAAAAGAAGAAATTCTTAACTATCTAGATCTTCAAACTTCAATTCTTCAGCTAAATATAAATAGAATTTGAATTCTCAAACTTCTGTTAAGATTAGAGAATTGAGAAATGACTCTGATAATAAACTAGATATAATATAAGCAGTTGAGATTCCTACTTTTCAAAATAGTTATAATCTACTATCTGATAATAGAGATTAGATTTTACTCTATCTCTACTCTCTCTTAGTATGAATATACAACAAAAACAATAAAAAAAGTTTAAAAACTCTTCAAAAATCACATTTATTCAAAATAATATGAATAGAAACTCAAATTGTATTTATTCTTGTCTTCAGATTATATTTGAATACAAAGTTGACTTTGTACTTCTTCAAGAATCAAACTTTGATACTGAGTAAAAGTATATCATTTCTCATTCAAGCTATTACTACTTTCTTTCTGAAAAGTCTGAGATAAAATCAAGAGTAGTAATCTATAGAAGAAAAAGATCAAGATATTAATTTAATTTGAGATTTGATATTATATCTGACTCTGATATTCTAGTGAGTGATATTATAGATAAAGAGAATGAGTTTAATACTATTCAACTTATAAATATCTATAATGAAAAGTCATTGAAAGAAAACAACAATATCTGAACAATTGATAGAGAATTTTTGAATATAACTCTCTTAAAAAACTCTATAATTGCAGAAGACTTCAATACACATCATCTCTGATAGAACTCAGAGTGTATAAGAGTAGTAAGAGCAGATAAACTGATTGAATGAACTTTTAAGCATTTAATAGATTTAGTTAACAAGTCTGATCAATAAACATTCTTTAGAAAAGATATGAAACAGAAATCTATTATAGATCTAACTTTTATATCACAAAATCTAATTGAAAAAAGACTTATAAACTAATTTATTGATTTAAATGAAATCTCAGAATCAGATCATGAGATCATTCAATTTGATATTGAACTGAGTGAAAAACAAAGAAGTGAAAATTCTCTTCTCTCTAATCAGTATAACTTTGAAAAAGCTGTTTAAAAAGCAGTTAAAGAAAGAGTAAAACAGCTGAAATCTGAAAGACAGAGTGAGCTCTATTGAAATCAAAGTCAAGATATCTCAAATGAAATACTTAAGAATAGAGTAAAGCTGATTATATCTATTCTTCTAACAAGTATTAAAGAAAATATTTCAAAGAAAAAGTCTTCTGAGTATTTCAAACCTTGATGAAATGAGAATATCACTTCTAAAAGAAAGCAATTAGTCACTGCTAAGAGAGATTGAAAGAATAACTTAATATCTGATAAAGAGTTCAAAGCTATTTGAAATGAATATTTTTCAGATATTAAAAAAGTCAAAACAGATTACTGAAACACATTTCTTAAAGAAATATAAGAAAAAGAAGTTTTTAAAGTCTTCAACTATACTAAAACAAGAAGTGTAGCAAAGCTTTCAATCTTAGAATATAAATTTCAGAATGAATTGTATACAGCAAACTCTTTTGAGAAAAAATATCAAGCTTTTATGAGAATTCTCTTTCAAAACTCATCACATTTAGAAGAGAAGAATATGTCATTTCATGAATATATTGATGAAAGTAACTGGGAATGATCTGAGCTTACATGTGATGAACTAGAGTCAGTAATATTCTCAAGTTCAATTAAAACTGCTGCAGGGCCTGATTCAATTAATCATTTAATTATTCAAAACATATATTTCTACTTGATGAATGAATATTTTGAGCTCTTTTTCAATCTCTTAAAAAATGATTATCATTCTGAATACTGAAGAGAAGCTACTGAAGTAATCCTTGTAAAACCTAATAGAAAAGCTTCAATTTCTAAGTTATATAGAGTAATATCTCTGTTGAACTATTTGAAAAAAGTTCTAGAAAAGATAATAGCTACTAGATTATCTTTTATAAGCTCTATTAGTAATTCTCTTCTATTTAATGAATAAATGAGAGATAGAAAACAATATTCTGCAATTGACACTATTCTCTCAGTTATTCATAATATTCAAGTAGTAAAGTATGAAGGCCTGCTCTTAACTGCAGTTTTTATTGATATAAAAGATGCATTTAATCATGTTTCAAAGTCTAAGATAATTCAAACTTTGAAGATGTTAAAACTGTCACTTTCTCTAATAAATTGAGTTAATTACATATCTAAAAGAATTATACAACTATTCTTTAATGAAAGAAAACAAGATAAAACTGAGATAAAAATAGAAGTATTACAAGAATCTTCAATCTCATCTGTTTTATTTGTAATATACACTGCATATCTATTCAAGAATAGAGAGAAGAAAATAGTGAGATCTTCAAGTTATGTAGATGATATTAGTCTCCTCTACAGTTCAAAGACAATTAAAGATAATTTAGAAGTGATTGAGAAAGCAGTAAAGAAAATTTTTGTTAGAGCAGATATCAATCTAATTCAATTTGATATGAATAAAACTGAGTTAATTCACTTTTTTTCCAGGCTTAATGAGAAAGAACTAAGTCTAACTCTTTTGAATAAAGAGATTAAACCCAGTTTGAATGTCAAATGACTAGAAGTATGGTTAAACTCTAAGTTGAATTTTAAATATCATATTTAACAAAGAATCATCAAGACAGAGAGACTACTGAATAGTATAATCAGACTATTAAATACTGAGAGAGATCTATTCTTTCAGGCTATGAGACAGTTATACATAGTCTGTATTATCTCAGTACCTGATTATAAAGTTTAAGTTTAGTGAAACAATCAAGATAACTTCACTGAACTGTTTCAAAGTCTATAAAACAGAGCTTTGAGAAGAATTCTGAGAGCATTCAAATCATCTTCTATTAAAGCAATGAAAATTGAAGCTTCAATTTCATCTTCTGCTATTCAATTTGAAAAGGCCTGTATGAACTATGCTCTAAGAGTCATGAAGATGAGCTTAAATCATATAATCAGAGACAGAGTCTCTTCTTCATTTTCATCAGTTAACTCAGGAAATGAACTGAATTGAAATAGATTTCTTGATTGAAATGAGAATAATGCTTTAAAGAAAATGCTCTCTCAACTGTATAGACTATATTCACTTATTAAGAATCAATTTTCTTCATTAAATGTTGAGAAAATTGATCATGAGAAGATATCTCTCTGAAAAGAAAAGCTGAAATCTCTCATAGACTTATAAATAAGTGAACTATCTAAAGAGAGAGAATATGAACAGCATTTGAAGAAGATCTCTACAATCAATATAAAGAACTCTATTCTGATTTACTCAGATGACTCAAAAAATGAGAATTTAAATAGATTAGATGCAGGCATTGCTTATACTGAAGATAATATCAATTTTATCTCAGATTTCTGAAATTTAGACTGTGAATCTAAAGTCTTTGATGCTGAACTATTTACAATAGTGAAATGTAAGAAATCCCGCTTCTCGCGAATCCTTTACCCCTATTCCTATCTCTCGCATAACCAATAGGGCTAGCGGCCCTTGACTACACACAACTATATAGACTGAAGTTTGTGAATACTATTTGTAACTCAGCTTGAATGCTATTATACATTTGACTTCTACATTTATCTTTCTACTGTGAACACTTCTAGTAGTTAACAGTATATATCATGTCAAGCTGCAAACATCTGAATAATCACCTGCAAGCACTTATTCTTACATTTCAAGCTCAGTCAGTCAGCAACTGCCTGTTATGACTGAAAGAACTAGAAACTCACATGCTTCAATCCCTGCAAACCCTACTGCAGACACTCAGAAGCAGTCACTCAAATCATGAATAACTTTCATGAAAGAAGTCTCAGAGAACTTATCAATCACTCACAGAACATCATTCTCTGCATCTGTGACAGAGAAACTCTCTGAACTCATGAATGAATTAATCTCAGTGAAGAACATTCTTGAGCATCTCTCACAGAATTAAGCTATTTTTCTATAAGAAATGCTTACTGTCTGTAAACATCCTTGAACTGAGTCTCTAGACATGATCTTCAGAGACACCTGTGAACTGAAAAGAAACTTTCTCAAGTCATGACCACTTAAGGCCATCTATTGAACCACAATCTATAAAAGCTTTTACAAGTTTGTATTTGAAATTGACTTACAAGCCCAGCTGTGTGACATGAAAGATGAAGAAGCTGTTATCTATGTAATGACAGGCCTCTATTACACTGAAGTCAAGAACTGGCTGAATTATCTAGAGAATGATCATGAGAGATTCTGATGATCTGTTCTCAAGACCTATCTAGAGAACAAGTTGAGAAACTTCATGAGCTGAACAGAGAACACCTGAACTGTGATTATCAATATTAGAAAAAGAGATGAGAAATCTGATGAAGACTACTTACAGTGCTTCATAGAATTGTGATGTGAATTGAGACCTGTGAAAACAGAGCTCTGAAACAAGACCTGAATAATGATGTTTATGAAGAGACTGAATAAAGACATGCAGAACAAGCTCATTGAGCAAGGCTCTAAGTTCTTGACTCTGGAGAAACTGATGACTCTCATTCATTGCTTGCAGATCACTGTGAGAGTCACAGACCTGTGAAGAGCAGATCATCAACTGACTCTGTAAGGGCCAGAACAACAGAGAACAGGTTTGTTAGAAAAAGATGATAAGATACAGAGAGATTTGTGTCTGACTGCTGAGCAGAAAGAAAAAGCTTTATAAGCTTCTATAAACAGAGTGTACAACAGAAAGATCAAGGAAAAGAAACTCTGCTTCATCTGTTCTAAATCAGAACATCTCTGCATAAACTATCTGAATAAATCAAAATAGAAATTTGAGAAGTTATGAACAGAGTCAGCAACAGCCTTCTTAAGAGTCTTGAAGCTGACACCTGAATCTGTTGCTTTCTCAATGAAAATGCTTGCTTATAAGAAGAGATCACACCGCAGTGCTGCTGCTCTGCAAGTATGAAAAGTATTGATGAACTCAGAATCCCAGGTCACTGTGATGTTCCTAAAGCTCACAGAGTGAATGAGCTGAAAGATGAAGACTGAGAACCTGCTCTTATAATAAGCAGGGCATGAGAACTCAGACCTGAGAGCTGAGAGACTTATAAGAGTTATCTTTGAATTGCAAGATCTCTCTGAAACCTGAAGAAGATTTGTGAAAACTGTGATTATCACAGACATCACAGATGATATATATTTGAAACTTGTATAGCTTCAAAGACACAATCTGCACATAGCTGTCTGTGAGTCAGATTTATACTTCTGATCAGTGTTGACAGACTCACTTACAGAGATAGAAGCAGTTGATGCTGCAGAGTTAATTAGAGAAGACAAGCCCATCTATATAATGACTTTACAAGTGTCTGAGAATCTCACAGTCATGAAAACTGAGCTTCAGATACCAGAGAAATACTGAGATCTTGCAGAGATGTTCAGCCCAGCTAAGGCAGCTGAGCTTTCTTCTCACTGTGAGAAGAATCTGATAATAGATTTGATAGAAGAGCAGAAACCCTTCTGAGAATCAATCTATAAGCTCTTCTATTATGAGACAGAGGTCTTGCAGACCTATGTGAAGAAGAATCTGAAGAATGACTTTATCTGATCTTCACAGGCCTCTGCAGAAGCCTCTGTGATATTTGTGAAGAAGAAGAATAAAGATCTCAGATTGTGTGTAGACTACTGTGACCTGAACTTCAAGATAACAAAGAGCTGCTACTCTCTGTCTCTGATTGAGAATGTGATCAATTGTCTCATGAGAGCTGTCATATTCACACAACTGAATGTGATCAATATATATACATGACTGTGAATATAATCTGAGAATGAATGAAAGACTGTCTTTAGAACCACACTGAGACTGTTTGAATATCTAGTGATGTCTTTTGATCTGACTAATATCTCTGTGATATTTCAGTCTTTCATCAATAAAACACTTTGTGTATATCTGAATATCTTTGTGATAATATATCTGAATGATGTGATAGTGTACTCTGTGAAGAAGGAAGAACACACTGAGCATGTATGAAGTGTGTTAAAGATCTTAGATGAGACAGAACTGTATGTTAAGCTTATAAAGTGCAACTTCAGTGTCTGCTGAATTAATTTCCTAGAATATATAATCACTATAAATGATATTCAGATGAAATCTTCACAGATTGAGACTATTCTATTATGACTGAAGTTAACTAGTATTCATGAGATTCAGATCTTTCTGAGCTTTGTGAATTTCTATAAGTGATTTATCTTTGTATTTATGAGAATCTTCTTGATTCTTACAGACATGCTGAAGAGTGAAAATAAGAAGAAGTCATTCTGTGAATAGAGAATGAAAAGATTATTAAGAAGAGAGAACTGTGAGAACTTTCTTATCTCAGAAGCTCACAGAGCCTTTGTAAGATTGAAACAGATATTTATAAATACAGTGATACTGTTTCACTTTGATTTCTTGCTCTTAATCAGATTGAAGATAGATGTCTTCTTCTTTATAATTTCAGAAATAGTCTTACAACTACAGTTAAATGAGAACTGAGTTTCAGTGGCCTTTTTCTCATGAAAGATACAATCTGTGAAGATCAACTATAACATTCATGATCAGAAGCTTCTTATAATAGTGAAATCCTTCTATCACTAATGTCACTACTTTGAGAACCTTGTGACAGTGATTACTGTTAGAACTGATTATAATAGCTTATAACAGTTTACTTCAATCAAGAAACTCTCACAATGACAGATTCACTGAGCTCAGAGACTGAGTGAGTTCTGATTCAAGATAGAATATATTAAGAGAACTAAGAACTCAGCAGACAGACTCTCTTACAGGCCAGACTATATTAAGAAGATCAGAGTGACAGACACAGAGAGACTAGAGAAGGCAGAAAAGCTTTATAAGATGCTTAGACTGAGTGTTATGAAGAGATTGACTGAAGAGTCTCTCAATTCTCTGTGAGAGAAGAGAGAAGAGAGAGAGAAGAAGCCTGTGCAACTACTCTCTATAACACTGAGAGTTAACACTCTGAGAATCTCTGTGAGAATTCTTGAAGAGAGTATCTATAATCTGAAGAGTTTATGAGCTTTGAGAAGCATTATGAAAGACCTGATACAAGAGAAAACAGAGTATAAGTCTTTGTAAGATCTTCTATTCAGATTATCTGAACTGTAACTGAAGAATGAATATACTTAATATATTCAGAAACTGCTCACAGCAGGGATCAACCCTGCAGAAATAAAGAATTGAAGAGACTTAAATGATCTCTTATAAAGAGAGGGCTGGATTTATATACCTGTGAATGAGTTTCTATGTGTAGAACTCATTAAAAGGTATCATGACTCTTCTCTAGTAAGTTATTTTACAGACACTAGAACTCATGAGTTACTTATAAGAAAATACTTCTGACTGAAGATACAAGGACTTGTGAAGAAGATAGTGAATTCTTATACTGTTTATCAGAATTCACAGATAGTGTGATTCAGATTATATGAAGAACTTACTCCTCTACTCATTCTATGAAAACCTTGAAAACAGCTAGAAATGAATGCTCTTGTGAGCCTTCCTGAAAGCAAGGACATATATGATGCCTGCTTTGACAGTGTGCTGATGATAGTGAATCACTTTATCAAGATAACATACTTTATACTCATCTGCAAGAACTTGAAGTTAAAGAATTTGACTCATATCTTTATCTGTGATATGATCTGATTGCATGAATTGTCTGTGAACATTATCTCAGACAGAGAATTAATCTTTGTAGAAGAGTTCTGATCTGATCTGATAACTATACTGAAGATCTTATGAGATCTAAGCATGACTTTTCATCAACAGACAGATGATTAGATAGAATACCTGATAAGTATATTGAAACAGTATCTGTGATGCTTTGTTAATTATAATTAGAATAACTGAGTGCATTAATTATCACTCACAGAGTTTATATACAATAACTTAAAATATGTCAGCACAGGTAAAACCCTCTTTGAGATGCTCACTGAGACTCATCTGCAGATGATCTTGATAAACCTGTGAGAGTACACTATAGAGTGTGATGATGTCTGTGAACAGACTGAGAGAATTCAGAAGATCTGGGAGAAAGCTTATAAATTCTTGAGAAAGGCTCAAGAGTATCAGAAGAGATACTATGACTTCAAGCATATTATAAAGAGTTTCAAGAAAGATGATAGAGTCTGACTGAGTCTAGAAAACATTATCATGTGAAGACCTAGTAAGAAGCTGAATCTCTTGTGAACAGAGTCTTGTAAGATTATGAAGAAAGTTAGTCTGCAGTTCTACAGATTGAAACTATCATCTGAGTTGCAGATATATAATATTTTTCATGTCTCTTTACTCTGTGAATATAAGGAATTCTTAGAAGAGAACTCTGTGACTCATCACTCTGTCTATAAAGTATTAGAGAGTGAAAGAGAATATCAGGTTAAAGAAATTATTGACTCAGAGAAGTGAGATTGTGAGCTCTGATTCAAGGTTCAGTGACAAGAATATTCTGACAAGATGAATGAGTTCACTTGAGAATCATTCAGGCAGATAAGACATCTGTAGAAGCTGAGACATGACTTTCATACTGTGAATTCTGACAAGTCAGAATGATGTGATCTTTGCTAAGAACCTGATTGTGATAAAGATATTAACACTGTCATTTATGAACCCTAGTCTACAAGATAATGAGTTTCTACTGAGATGAACAGTCTGCAGTGTATACAAGAGAAGAAGAAAACATGTTCTCATTAAAGCTAAAAAACAAGAAAATAAACAGAGCTGTGAATACAATTTAGAGATTAATAAAGAAAAAATAAAGAAAACTTATACTTATATTATCAATATTCATAACACTCAATCTCTTCACAACTATCAATTTCTCTCTTCAAAGAAGCAGAGAGTATCATGTCTGTGATACAGATAATTGTTGTATTTGATATGAAGACTGTCAGAAATGCACAGACTTCAGAGAAGCTGAACATCAGAGTACACACAGTTGCAGCAGAACCTTGAAGACTGGTCATCTATATATGTGATCAGATATTTCTCACAAAGCTGTGTCTGCTCTTTCAGTTGTGCTGAAGTATTCAGCCTGGAAACAATGAGAATGTAGAGAGAAGGCTTATCTGCTCAGATCAACTTCTGTTATAAATTCATAATATTTGCATTATCTTGATTACCTGGATTTTGCAGGTACCTGGGGACTCATCTCTCATTAATAATGAGATTGTGGAAATGCACTGCAGTGTGAGAATCATTGATAGAGAACCTAGACATATTTACATATGCCTGGTCAGAGATTGTGTGAGCAGAGAGAAAGTGATTGTAGATCTGTGAGACTGCAGAAGACACTGACAACACTAGAAGCTTTGCAAGAACTGTTAGCTAGAATCTGTAAGAAATTACTTATGAGAAGACTTACAGTAAAGAAGAGAACTACACTGCTTGAAGCCAGAGACTGGCCTGGGGAAGACAGGGGGTTGACCGCTGGCCTGAAGATCAGGTGTGGTGGTGAGACTGAGAGAGATGAAGACACAGTCATGGGCAGCAGCATCCCTGCTTCATCAGCTGATAAAAAGTGATCAGAGAAGTTGCAGAGACACTCATGAGAAGCTCAGCAGTAATCAGATATTGTTTATAAAGAGATTAAAATTGAAAAAATTTTTATTCTTGAGAAGTTCTTGAATCAATATACAGACACTGTCAGAAACACTCTCTCTCTATTATCTGAGTGAAAACACTTCATGAATGAATGAGAATACTCACAGTTTATAAGAATGAGAGCTGTTACAGAAAAAGAAAAAAGAAGATGAAGTTCTGTGAATAGATCTGGAATATTTATACTACTCTAGAGAGATTTGCTTACACTGTGAGTGATTCTGTGAAACAATCAGATCACTTTAATAAATAAGAGTGATTGTGAATTACAGGTCTGAATCTTTCTATGTGACTATAAAGAGTGATTGCAGACTGTGAATATCTTGATTCTACAATTCTACAGAGTTGATAAAAGAATGAAAAATTCCTCACAATTCTACAGTGTCAAAGAGCAATGATTTGTGAGAATGAATGAAAGATTAACTCACAAATATTTCTCTTTGATGAGAGTGATCTCACAGAGAGTGATTCATCTGTGAAATGAATCTGTGTGATGATCACACAAGAACCTTGTGAAAATAATTGAGAGTCAACTGAAACTCTTCTGTATGAAAGATGTGAGATGAATCTGTGTGATAGTCAGAGAAGAATCTGTAGATCATAAAAAACCTTGTGAAACAAGAAACTGAGTGACAGACTCTTTTCTCTTTATAATAACAAGGGATTTTTCCTCACTGAGATTTTTTATAGATGTGAAGGATTTTTAGTGAGTATCACTGCAGTGCTAAGCTGACTATGAAGTCACTCAGTGAAAGGCTTTGCAGACAAAGCCTTAGAGAGAGAAGAATATGTAAGAAATCCTGCTTCTTGTGAATTCTTTATCTCTATTTCTATCTCTCACATAATCAATAGGGCTAGCGGCCCTTGGCTACACACAACTATATAGACTGGAGTTTGTGAATACTATTCATAACTCAGCTTGAATACTATTATACATTTAATCTCTACATTTATCTTTCTACCGTGAACACTTCTAGTAGTTAACAGTATATATCACGCCAAGCTGCAAACACCCGAATAATCGCCTGCGAGTACTTATTCTTACATGAAAGCTTTCAAACTTATTAAAATAAAATCTTATAAAAGAGAAAATAGTTTGCAAGAGATATAAATATTCTCTGATAGTCAAGCTGCTTTAAAAAGACTTAGAAATAGTCAGATTTATAATAATTAAATGAATCTTGAACTGATCTTAAACTTCATTTTAAAAATTCAAAAGAGAAGAACATCAAAGCTGATAATTCATCTGCAGTGAGTTCCTGCTTATATAAATATTCATGGTAATGAATTGGCTGATTCAGCTGTAAAAAAAGGTTCAGAATTAAGCAGATCTATTCAAAAAATTATATTCTAATCTTTTATAAAGAGAAAAATAAAAGAATCTTGTTTAGATAAGTGAAATGAAAGCTGGTAGAAACAAAAGAAGAGTATACATTATTCAAGATTTGAAACAAAACTCAAGTGAAAATCTTGTTCAATTAAATGTAAAAAGAAAATATTCTCATCTATAATATAGCTGAAATTAGAACATGGCTATTTCAAATCTTATATATAAAGATTCGATGATAGATTTGATTCAACAGAGTGCTTATTCTGCAACATGAATGAAAATCCTGAGTATATTATAATATATTATGCATTATACAATAGTCTCAGAGTCAGATTAAAGAAGAAGTATAATTTGAATCAATTAAATATGAGGTTCTTATTCTCAACTGAGACAGGAATTAAATACTTAATAGACTTTCTATCAGAAACTCAAGCAGCTACAAGAAAATGACTGAATTCAGAAGTATCTGAATATGAAGAGGCAGAAATTGATTAGATATAGTCTGTTAAAACAGCTATACACTATCTTTTAATAATTTTATTTTGTTATAGTCTCTCTTTACTGTACTTGTTTCTTTCTGTTCTTTTCTATCTATCTATTTAATGTGTCTATCTTTAAGACGATGTTATCTTTTCCCTTGGCATGATATTTTCAAATGATTTCAAAGTATCAGAAGGTGTTGAAATACTGTAATTTGTAAACAGTTTTTGTATTCTGAGCTGAAATTTTCTGATTTTGCATATCTAAAATTGATAAGCGTATAATAGTTGACTCTATAGATATAGAAAAAACTCTGAGAACTAAAGATTCTCAGGTAGATATCATAGTCTCTGACTGCATACATCTATAATTGAAGAATAATAATAATAATAATAATAATAATAATATAAGTGTTTTTATATACATTAGAACAGAGGCATTTCTCCTACTTTGTCTGAACTCAATTGAATTTAGTCATACAGACTTCTTTCTCAGTTGAATAGAGTTATATTCTTTCAATTCATTTTTGAGAAGTAGCATTCCTTCTTCACAGTCAAAAATTTCAACTGAAATATTATGAAGAATGAATTTGTCTCACTTTTCATCTCTTTCAGATAGAATTATTATGTTTAGCAAAGATTTTACTGCTAACTTTCAGAGATTCTCATTCTGAATAAGGAATTCAGCACTGAATTCAGACATTGTAGTCAGAATAATGAAGTTTTCAAAGAATGATGACTCAATTGAAGCTATAACTGATTTTTAAACTTCAATATCAGTCATCAACTGAGAAAAGAACTGCTGATTAATTTCATTTCTGATTCTGAGAATGAGATTTGAGTTTAGCTTGTTTCTTTGCAGAATGTTCTGATTTGAGACTTTGAGAATAAGTCTTCTCTTTCTGAAGATTTGAAAGTTTTTCTCTTTTTACATTTTCTTTTTCACTTTTCTATGAATAGAGATATGAGCAGTATTCTTCTCAGTTTTCTCAGGATTTTAAGCAGGTTTTGAGACAGCAGGTTTAGAGACAGTAGATTCAGCTGCTTGAGCATTTGTTTTCTTCTAATTCAAAGAAGAAAAAGAAGTAGAAAAAAAAGAAGAAGAGTATAATGAAAAGTCAGTGATTGTACTAGAAATTTTCAATATTTTTTGAACTGTGTTTGAGATTTCAAGTTTGAACTTGATCATCTTCTGTAGTTGTCTAGTCTGAGCATGAAGAATTAACAGAACTTCTTCATTCATCTCACTCAGACACTGCTTTTCAAGAATTTTACTTACTTTTTCAAGTTTCTGTATTTCAAGAACTTATTATTTCTCTATTTCTTCTTTCTTTCTTCTCTTCAGAATTTGAATCTCAGAAATAGTATTTGAGAAAGCATCTTTTTCTACATCAACTGAGTGTATTTTTGAACTCATTGTTCTCACTCAATGAAAAGTTAATCAGACTGTTTCAATTGAGATATTTCTAAGTCTGTTTTCAATTAAAAAGTTGATCAGACTGTTTCAAAAGAAGAATATAAGACTTTTGTATATAAAATATCTGATTTTTTTTCACACTAGTTCAGTAACTAGATTAGATTTTTGAAGAGAATCTAATAAACTAAAATTGATTTTTAAGATAAATCAATAAAATCTTTACAATCTCTTTCTTAAGATACAGTGAGAAAGAGTATGATATCAATTGATAATAAATCAGATAATATAACAGTTTTTGAGAGAAAAACTGATAAAAAATAAATCAATTTTTTACAGAGAAATTAATTAAAACTATTTAATTTTATTCTAAATCATTCAATTCTTCTCATACAATAAGTATACAACTCAAATCAGTTAATAAAGAGTGTAAAAAGAAAGTAAGTATTAATAAAGACTCTTCAGTCACTGAAAAAGTAATTCTTACTTAAAAGAATATGAAATTATGACAGAAAACAGCTCTGTTTTTAATTCTTTGTAAGAATATTATATAAAACTCAGAGGAAAATATCTTACTTTTTCAAGAGAAGTAAAAAACTATTTCTAAGATCTTTTTTTTTTTTATATTAACTGCTGTAGAAGAATGAGATAGAAACTGCTAAGATATATACTACTATATACTCTCTATCAAGACTTTTCCTCTTCAGAGTCTTAATATTATAGAGAATATACATCTATTTCTATATAATAATATAAATATTATCAGCAGAATGTAGAGAAACTGATTATTTATATCTTAAAATAGAAGACTTTATCAATGATTATATTAATATAAAGTTAATTTTTAAATTTAATAGAAATTTAGTGTTGCTGTTCTCAATCTCTTACAGAATCTATTAAATATTGAGATATTAAAACTAGATTTAATATATCTCACTGTGCAGAGATTAAAAACTCAGTCAGATCTTGAGATATACTGATTTTATAGTTGTTAATATACTGTTGACTTATTATCTGCTAATTATGTATTGAATACTATTGTCAAGATATCTTTTTGTATTATTCTGTCAGAGATAGATCAGATTGAGAGAGGTAGTATAAGAGTGAGACTTGATATTGAAGTCTAGATACACTGATAATAGATCACAGAGATTGCACTTCAGAAGTGTCTGTTAATTGTATACTTAATATTATCATCAAGATATCTTTTTGTATTTTTCTGCTGAGGATGAGCCAGATTGAAAAGGATGATATGAGAATGAGACTTGATGTTGATGTTTTGAAACATCAAAGATGAATAGGGTTTTCACAGAGATCACTTCTCAGATATCTTCACAATTACAGATTGAGAATCTTCCAAAATCAAGAAGATTGGTGTATATGGCTAGGTCTCTTCATCTTACACTTTGTATGGCAATCTGGCCCGGGGTTGTGGTGTGGTAGGGGTGAACAGGGGATAATCCCACACAGGAGTTTCAAACAATGTCTAGTTCACATTTGGCTGGATATCTCCACCACCACACAGGGTATGCGGTCGGCGATGGGGTCAAAATGCTCGTATGATCGAGGGCTTTTCGATGGATCTATCGGCGGGTTCTTATTCGAAAAATCGAGCGAGTTCGTGGTGAAGCGGTTTGTCAGAGCACTGTGATTACAAATGATGTTCAGAGCACTGTGATCATAAATGATGATATCTAAAAACAGGTCAGTCAATTCAGAGGCTTTAATCTTTTTATAAGTAGAGATATATTTTATCATCTTTATAAAACAGTTGATAATGATTAAAATTGAGTTATATTCTTTGACTCTTATTGACTTCAGCAGATTAACTATGAAATTCATTAATAGATTCTGTTATAAGCTCTTTGAAATAGACAGTGATATTAACTCACTGTATTACTTATACTGCAGAATCTTTATTCTTTAATAGATATTATAAGTTTCAATATACTCTTTGACATCTGCTCAGAGCTTGTTTTAAATATATTTATATTTTAAAAGCTTCTTAGTCTTCTCTAACTTAAAGTGTCTTATATAAGAATCATTATAATAAATTCTTAATAACTTCTGACACACTGCTCTACTATAAGAGACAAAGACTGAATCATTCAGCAGTAGAAGTTCATATTCTTCTAGTTATCAGTGACTTGATTTCTTAGCAGCACTGCTCTACTCAGAGTCTATCTCTTTCAAGTTTAAACTGAATTCTTTCTTCTTCAACTTCTGAATTTAAGCTCTAGTAGGGATCTTCTTCTTCTATAACTTATTAATAAATTTGAAAAGTAGTTAGATTGAAAGATTGTAGATTATTTCATTCTTTATCAATTCAATAATAGTAAGATATAACATGAGAAGCTTATAATCTTCAGTATCAGTTCTCTACAGAGATCTGAGTTTTCTTTCATCTTCTATACTAAGTTATACAGCTATCTTATCAGCACTGTTTCTGAGCTTCAGAGAATCTTAACTCTCTGCAGCCAGCTTCTTCTGCAGTGATAACAGAGATTCTTTTATAGAAGTCTTCTTTTTATTAATAATATTATAATCAGATTATCTAGACAGTGTATTAATAAGATTAAGCTAATCTGAATAGTATCAGATATAGAAATTATACTCTGAAAGCAGCTTTACTCACCTGGCTTGATATTCTGTTAAGCTCTTTGTTATTAAGAAGTAACATAGATTTGCATAATCAGTGAGAACTTGCACTGAGTACTTACTACTCTGAAGATAATATTATCAGATCTTAAAGAATTTGACAATTACTAATATTTCTTGATCATAAATATTATATCTTCTCTATGTGAGACTGTGAGTAATAACTTCTTGAAGAAGAAGATCACTGATCTCTATTTACAGTATCTTATAGACTCTGTGAAAAAGTCTTCTCTCACAGACATTTCATTATCTGTATTTTCAGAGATTATTATTCTTCAATTATTTCAATATTGAAAGATCTTCAGTGTCAACTGTAAAAAGATTTCATAGATCTCATTCTCAGATACATCAGTCTCACACTGACTGAGTAAGTTAAGATGAAAGTGATTCAGTATTGTAATATCTGTAAAAGCTTATTTCAATTCTGTAAATGCCTGCACAGTGTCTTAAATAAGAATAAATAGTTCTGTTTTTCTATCTTTCACACTTCTCTTCAACAGATCTGTAAGAAGAACAGTAATCTGTGAATATGTATAGATGAATCATCTATAGAAATTCACAAATTCTAGAAATATCTGTATTTCACAGTATATTCACAGCACTGATTAGTTCTTAATAATAAAGATCTGACTTCTGTTCATTGAAATGTTATTAATCTCAATAATATAATTTAGAAAATCAATCTTCTGTATGTAGAATAAGCATTTTGCAGTATTTATATAAAGTTAATACTGTCTCAAGTAACTTAACACTTCTCAAACATGAGTATCATGGTCTTTCTCTGTTTTTAAGAAGATTAGAATGTTATTCAAGTATACTATACAGAAGATATTGACAAGGCCTCACAGTATCTCATTTATATAGATCTAGAAGATGACTGAAGTATTACAAAGATTAAAAGATAAAATAAAATATTTAAAATTACTGTACTTGATATGAAAAGCTGTTTTTCAAATATTATCTTTGTTAACTCTGATTCTATGATAGATATTCTGTATATTAATCTTTGAGAACATCTTTGCTTCAGATAATTAATTAATTATCTTATTAATTAATAGTAATGAATAGTGATTCTTAACTGTCATTATTATTATTATTATTATTATTATTATTATTTCATTATACTCATATGCAAGTGGAGCTTATGATGAGTCCTTGCGTGATGTTAAATACAGGCCAAGTGTTGATTATACAGGAGGAAATACAGGTGTTGAGACTACGCCAAGATAACAAGAACATAGAAAATACAAAGGAGTGACAATTAGATACATGCGATAATAACTTCCCAGCCCAGGAACATAGAGCGATTTTATTGAAGCGATTTGTACACCTCTGTATTTATTAGAAACCTGAGGTGCTTGAGTTTCAGATTTAATGTATCCCCTGCGGGTTTCGAACCCACACGCCTTGGTTTCCCACGCCAAGGCGCTACCGGGTGGCCGCATTAACCATTCGGCCACCGGGGCTCTTAACTATCATCTTATTGAGATCTATGTAGTCTACACATAGGCATAGCCTACTGTTCTTCTTAAGTATAAAGAGTATAGACATCTCTGCTGAACTTTTTAATAAGTGTATTCAGTTCTTCAATTGCACTTTCTCAAGATATTTACACAGAATATTCAATTTCTTTACAGACAAGTTATAAAGAGATCTGTATAGCACTGTTATATCATCTTCAAGACAGATCTTATATTATATCTTAATGTCAGAAAACTTCACTGCTTCTCTTTCTGAAAAGATATTCTTATAATCTATAAAGAGATATTATATTCATTCATCTTTAATAATGAATATTACTGCTAATCTTGTAGTGAGGATAATGACTTCTTCATCTATTTTCAAGTCTCAGTCATCTGTTATACAATATATTAACTCTATCTTTTTCTCAAGATTCTTCTGATGAAACTCTTCAGATTTCTCTATCACTGTCTCTTTATTAATAAGATGATACTATCATATCTGAGTAACTCAGTCAATGAGAGAATTGTTTTCTCTCAATTATAAAAGATCTAGAATGACATTCTCATCTATAATATTAACAGTGTGAAGAAGCAGACTGCTCTTCTTAAAGATTTCTTCTAAGTCTGTGATTACACACTTCACTTAAATTATATTAAAATAGTGACATTTTATTTTATTAGTAAATTTCATATAATCTGGCAGATCTACCTTCTTTCAATTCTTCATTAAAGAAAAGAAATGGAATATGAAGTTAATATTTACTCTGAAGTTAAGTAGATATCTCACTGATATCTTCTCATTCAGAGTATTCATTATAATTATAATATAAACTCAGAGATGTGAGAATTATTAATTCTTCATTTCTTTCTCATCTTTATCTTCTACAGATACATTTGTCAGAAGAGAAGTCAACTTTAAAAAGATATCTTCTCAGTTTCTTCTCTTCTTCAGCTTCTTATAATCACTAGTATAGTGATTATCAGCTTCACAGTTAAAATAGAGATCTTTATCAAATCTTTTTTAATATTTCTTTACAGTGAGTGAAGAATTGAAATACTTGAAATTCTTCTTTACTTTCTCTATACTGAAGTTATCACAGCACTGCTTAGATCTTATTATTAATTATATAGAAGAGATCTTATTAATCTTTTTCTCAGAGTTTTAATTATTCAAATAAATTCAGAAAGCTAAATTAACAAGCTCAGTGTAATTAATTAATATACTTTGATACTGTGATATTATTGTCTACATCTTATAAGTCAGCTTTATGAGATAAAGCTGTGTTTTTAATTAATTCAAATTATCAGTTAATTTCTCTCAATACTCTTTAAATCTTGTATTGAAATTGAAAGAATTCTCATTATCTTATTAATATAATGAGTTGAATCACTGTGCTGCTGTAAAGCTATAATTACAGTGATCTTTGATTTGATTCAGTAGAAAGTCTTTGAATTCTTCTTAAGTGATAATAGTATTGATATACTTAAGCTCTCTCTTCTTGATAATTCAAGTAGTCACAGAGATGTCTTCAAGAAGGTTAACAGTGTATATTACTTATATCTCATAAGTATTAAACTAACTCAGATTAAGATGAAATTTCTGTTCAAGAATACAGATGAAGCTGTGAAATTCAGATAATATATTTCTATTATAATTGAGAGAATCTCTGATCTTAATCTCTCTATCTCTATAATAGATATAGATGTGTAGAAGCTGTAATAATAACAGAGTGATTGAAAAGCTTATATAAAATATGCAGTGAGTTCAAAAATCTCAGATTTCTGTCAGAGTAGAGATGTATATACTCTAGAAAATAATATAAAGTTTCTCTCAGAGAGTGAGATCAAGTTGATCTCAGTATAAGTATATGCAATCATATCAGTTCATTAATAGAGCTTAACTGATTCAAACTTGTAATCAGATCAAGTAATTTAAATTGTAATATAATAGAACTAAAGTGATAACTAGTCAGCAATGTTATATAGAGATAGTTGTTTAAGAAGCTGTATAAGTGAGCTTAACTATTTTACTTAAATAGTGAGCTTATAAACTACAGAATTATTACAAGAATATCACAGATATGATACTTAGTATACTAAGAAGATTATATGAGAAATACAGTAACTCTTATATATATTTCAGTTGAAGAAAAATAAATTACTGACTTCTTTGATAAGAAGTCAGCATCTAGCTATTCTATATAGATAATGAGTGAATACTCTTCTCTCATTTCATGAGTGAGAATAGCTGAAGTGATATCTCAGCAGCATCTTACTATTATGAAAGAGTAATCTGCTAACCTCATATCAAAGCAGAATTCTTATATTCATCAATTGAATCTTTCTATAATATATCTGAATGATGTCATAGAGTTATTGAAAACCGGTTTGAACAGTCTGTGAGATGAATGAAATCATCCGCAAGAAAGTGATGAGCCGTGTGAAACCGCAACAGGGCCTTGACGCGGCCGGGGGCGTGACATATATATAGATAGATATCTTTGACTTATTAATCTATAGCTTCTTATCAGTGAGATACTTACTCTGTAACTTACTATCTTCAAGCTTTAATAATCTATATAATGCAGATCTTAATAATTACAAGAATTCAAGAGTTTAAATACTGATTTTTTTATATAAATAGAATAGAAATAGCTGCTCTGTAGATAATTATTTATTTAAATATCAGTGAATTTATATCTATAAAATATTAAGTGTTGATGAGTTAATATATAGTAAGTCAGTTACTTATATAAAATATAATAGTAGTAGTTATAGATTATAATTTTAATTAAGCTAAATTATTAAATAATTAAATAATTAATTATTATAGTAATAGTAAGATTATACTCTCTCTTTTTAATAAGTCTGATTTAGATAATTTCATATTTACTTTAATTAATTAAGTAGAAGTTTAAATAATAAGAGATTCTATAATCTGAGTTATAAGAAAAATACAGATTAAACAGAACTTATACTCTCTCTATAAGTTAGGAAAAAGAGTTAATTTATATAGCAGATCTAACAGCAGTATAGCTGTAATTATTGTAAACTGCTCTATTACTGTAGCTTTGAGTTAAATAACTTAATAGAAAGCAGATAATATCGCGGGCTACGCCCGATTGATAAATCAATTTATTACACTTTATAGATTTCTGCTTAAAGCTCTGATTCTCGGTCGCTGATTCATTTCATTACACTTCATAGATTTCTGTTAAAAGCTCTGATTCTCAGTCATTAATTCTTGATTGAGAAACTTACAGAGTTTCTATTCTTTCATTTTAAAGCTTTATCTCATATGTGTATAAATATCTGCTCTAATCACTGATTCTCATACTTTCTCTTTTATTTTTCTTCTCTAATGTTTTTCACGTTTGTTCTATAAGATCTATATCTTAATATCAATCTATTTAGTGTAAGTCTCTTACACTTGAAAAATGTTTATTATCTTCTTATTAGAAATAATTACTTATTGAAAAGATATCTGAATGTATAACAACGCGTAAGAAATAGAGAAATAAATAATCAGTTAAGTGAATACTGAGTTTCTAAATAAGAAGCTTACTCATCAGTTACTCTGACAGTGTAATAAGATCTTATAAAGAGAATATCAGTGAAAGATCTGAGAGTTCTGACATCTTAGATGTATAAGATATTCATATAAATACATTTCTTCTGAAGAACTCTTAAATGCAGATACTATACATCTGATAAATAATATAGCTATATCTACTAATAATATAAGAGAACTCTTGAATGTGAGTATAGATACAGTGCTACAGTGACTCTGAGCAATGTTGAAATTACAATAATAACAGATAGCTGATATGCATGTGAATTAACAACATTAATACAAAGAAATTGAATGATTAACTTAACAAGAAATCTCTACACAGACAATTTCAACACTGACTGAATTAGATATAAATACAGTGTAAGCACTGAAGAAATATTTAAATACTTCTACATATTTTAATACTTCTGATCTCACTCTCTACCTATCATGAAGATTAGACATACTTGTGAAACTAAGTATAGATAAAGATATGATCAGTTCATTAACTAATCAAGATTAGTATATTAATGATTAATTGAAAGATTATGTAAAACAGAAGTTTTATTCATGAATGAAGACATGTAAATCAGTGTTATATATATCTGATAATATTATTAGACATCTAAATATTCTGTTCAGAAATACTGCTATACAGCAGAAGATATTAGATTCATTACAGAGTACTTAATAGAGAAATACTTCTCTTATAACATTCATCTCTGACTTCAATATCAAGATTGTAGAAGCAGGTAATCAATCTTAAGAGAATTAAAAAAAGATTAACATGCTCAAGAAGATACTAACTTTTGAACTTTTACAAGCTCTTAGAAGTGTAGATGAAGATCTGACTTATGAAGACTTCTGTATACAACTTCAAACATTGAATAACCGTCTTATCAAGCTTAAAAGTATGCAGAATAATGACAGAAAATGTTACACTTATACATTATATCAAAGAATAATAATGCAGATGTCATGAATTGAATAGACTTGAATATCTATGTATAAACAAGAGTCTTCATCATCTGAATAGGCTTTCAAGTTCCTGAGATCTCGCCTGAAGAAGCCGCTGATTGATGTTAATAAGAAGTGTACATCAACTGTAACTGATCAGAATATATTAATTTCAACTGCTGATCAGTTTATGTATCTTCTTATTTAAGAAAAGAATTAATGTCAGTCTCTGTCAATCATGTTTTATTAGAGAAAGATTTGAAAGATAACTATGAAGATACTCTGATGAAAGAGAGAAAAGATTAGCTTCTGCTCAAACTTATAAATAGAAGCTTGAAGAGGTCATATAATAATGATTTGAAGATAAAATAACAATGAATGTGATTCTTATATCTACTGTGATGAATAATATGTATAATATGAAAGCTATAATAGACAGTGATCTATGTCACAACTCACTATGCAATGATTAAATCTTCAGTTATAAGATACTGTAATCTTCAGTGTATTCTCTTATTAAAACTCTGACTTCTTGCAGAATTTGATAACTTAAAAGATGTTTACATCTGTTATATAATAAAACTAAACATAGATGTTGAAGAACATCAATATGAAGATGCTTATATATATGAGATTAATAATCTTGACTATAATCTTATATCAGAACTTGTCTAGCTATCTGAATAAAATATCTTATTAAATACTTAAAACAGGAGTTTAATATTCTTTAATAATGATTGAATTTATGAAGATGATATTTACAAGACTATGAACCTGACACAGATCTCTGTTAACACTTATAAAATGCTCTGAAAAAGCTTCTGATGAAGTCACTGACAAGGTCACTGACAAGATTACTGATAGCAGAATTATATAACAATCTACTCTATTAGTCTGACTAATATTAAAAAAGCTCTAGAAAAGTTATTCTGTGTTATATCAACAGATTCTTATACAAAACTCTCTCAATAATGTTATGAATATTTAGATGTCTTTTAACAAGACAATGTTATAAATCTACTTCTCTTATAAGACTCAGAAGTAGATCACAGTATCAAGCTGAAAAAGAAGAATAATAAGAATTCTGAATCACTGTAAAGCTCTCTTTATAATATGTTCTAAGATGAACTTCTTCTTCTTTAAAAGACACTTAATAATCTGTTGAATAAAGAATGTATATATGTTAGTAACTCTTTCACTGCAGCTTCTATTCTCTTTGCAAAGAAATCAGATAAAGAACTTCAATTATGTATGAACTATTAAGAACTGAATAGATTAATAAAGAAAGACTGCTATTCTTTATCTCTTATCAATAAAACTCTAGTATATATCAGACAAGCTCAGTGATTTATAAAGCTAGATATTATTACTACTTTTCATAAGATCTGTATTACTGAAGAAGATAAGTGATTCACAGTATTCTAAACATAATATAGTCTCTTTAAATGAGTAGTTACATCTGTTGAATTAGCTAACACTCTCAGTATATTTCAGAAGTATATTAACTGAGCACTCTGAGATTTTCTTAATAAGTTTATATCTGCTTATCTTAATAACATTCTCATCTTTACTGATGAGTTCAGAAAAGAATATCAAGAATATATGTAAAGAGAATTATAGTAACTATAAGAAGCAGAACTACTGATAGATATAGACAAGTGTAATTTTAAAGTCAAGAGTTTGAAATATCTAGATTTTATCATAGAAGCTGATAAGAAAATCTGAATGAATTCTGAAAAGATCTCTACTATTCTTGAATGAGAAGCTTTATACACTGTGAAAGATGTATAAAGCTTCATTGAATTTGCTAACTTCTATTAATATTATATAAAACTGCTCAGATATTACTAGATCACTTACAGAACTCACTAAGAAGAACTCAGTATTTCAATGATCAGTGAACACTGAAGCTGTATTTATATAGATGAAGAAGATGTTCATTAATATCTCTCTATTAATAATATTTAACTCTAACTATAAGATAGTTATTGAAGCTGACTTTTCTGACTATGTTACAGAAGAAGCTATATTGTGACAGGCTGCGCCCGATCAATCATACAGACTATTTCATTACACTTCACAGATTTCTAACATTCCGACTCTCAGTCGCCGATCCTCGGCTGAAAACCTACAGAATTTCTATTCTTCCGCCCTGAAGCTCCACCGCGTACACCATCATGTACACGTATAAATATTCACTCTGATCATCAATTCTCACACTTTCTCTTTCTTTCCTTCTCTAATGTTATTCTCTTTGTTATATAAGACCTATAATATTATACTGATCTATTCAGCATAGGCCTCTTATATTAGAATAATATTCATTATCTTCTTATTAGAAATGATTATTCACACATTGTCTTCTCATTAGAAATGATTATTCATCAAGAGATATCTGAACATGTAACAATGTATAAGAAATAGAGAAACAGTCAAACAGTTAAGCAGACACTAAGTTCTCAGATAGAAGCTTGCTTGCCAGTCACTCTGACTCTGTAACAAGATCTTATGAAGAGAGTAAGATCTTACAAGAGAATGTTAGTGAAAGACCTGAGAGTTCTGACACTCAGATATATAAGATATTCATATAATTATACTTCTTCAGATTCTATAGATATCACACATTCAACAAATGATATAATCATGTCTAATGATAATATAAGAGAATCTCTGAACATAAGTATAGACACAGTGACACAGTGACTCTGAGCCATGTTGAAACTACAATAATAACAAATAGCTGATATGTATACAACTTAATAACATCAATATGAAGAGATTCAACAATTATCACAACAAGAAACTCATGCAATTTCAACATCTACGGAATTAAATATGAAAGTGCTGAAAGAATGCTTAGATACTTCTGCATATTTTAATACTTCTGATCTTACTCTCTACTTATCATGAAGAATTAAAATGCTCGCGAAACTGAGTGTAGATGAAGATATTATCAGTTCATTAATTAATCAAGAGATTCAAGATTGATATATTAATAAACAATTGAAGAAGTATATAAAACAGAAATTTCATTCATAAATGAAAGCATGTGAATCAGTGTTCTGAACATCTGATAATATTATCAAATATCTTGATATTCTGTTCTGAGACACTGTCATACAATAGAAAGCATTGAATTGATTACAGAGTATCTGACAGTGAAACACTTCTCTTACAACATTCATTTCTGACTTTGATATCAAGATTCTAGAAGTAGGTGATCAATCTTAAGAGAATTGAATGAAGATTAGTATACTTAAGAAGACATTAACTTTTGAACTCTTACAGACTCTTGTAAGTATAGACAAAGACCAGACTTATGAAGATTTCTGCACACAGCTTCAGACATTGAATGATCATCTTATCAAGCTCAAGAGTGTACAGAACAGTGACAGAAGACATTACATCTCAGTGACTCATACACCCGTGTCAAAGAACAGCAATAATGCAGATGTCATGAACTGAATAGATTCAAATGTCTATACACAAGCAAGGATTTTTATCATTTGAACAGACTTCTGAGTTTCTGAGATCACTTCTGAAGAAGTTGCTGATTGACATTAATGTGAAGTGTGCATCAACTCTAACTGATCAGAGCACATTGCTTTCAACTGCTAATTAACCTATGTGTCTTCACACTCAAGAGAAAGGTCAGTGTCTTCTTGTTCAAAGAATGAATCAGCATCTGTTCATATTAATCACATTATATTAGAGAAAGATTCAGAAGATAACTATGAAAATATCTTGATAAAACAGAGAAAAGATTAGCTTCTGTTCAAATTCACAAACAGAAGCTTGAAGAGATCAGATGATAATAATTTAAAGAGAAAATGATAATGAATGCAATTCTTGTATCTACTGTGATTGATAACATATATAATATAAAAGTCATGATAGACAGCAGTCTATGTCACTATACAATGATAAAATCTTCAGTTATAAGACATCATAATCTTCAGTATATCTTCTTATCAAAACCCTGACTTCTCACAGAATTCAATGATTCAAAAGATGTTTACACTCATTATATAATAAAACTAAACATAGATGTTGAGAAACATCAGTGTGAAGACATCTATATATATAAAGTTAATAATCTTAATTACAATCTGATGTTAGAACTTGCCTGACTATCTGAACAAGACATCTTATTAAATACTTGAAACAGAAGTTTAATATTCTCTAATAATAATAGAATTCATGAAGATGATATTCACAAGACTATGAATCTGACACAGATCTCTGTCAATACTTATGAAATGCTCTGAAAAAGAAGTTATTAAAACTGCTGACAAAGTTACTGATAGTAGAACTATGTATCAATCTATTTCATCAGTCTAGTTAATATTAAGAAAGCTCTAGAAAAGTTATTCTGTACTATAATAACAGATTCTCATACAAAACTCTCTTAATAATATTATGAATATCTAGATATCTTCTGATAAGATAATATTATGAATATATCTTCTTTATAAGACTCAGAAGTGAATTACAGTATCAAGTTAGAAAAGAAGAATAATAAGAATTCTGAGTCACTGTGAGACTCTCTTTATAATATGTTTTAAGATGAACTTCTTCTTCTTCAGAAGACACTCAATGATCTGTTAGATAAGAAATTCATATATATTAGTAACTCTTTCACTGCAGCTTCTATTCTCTTTGTAAAGAAGCTAGATAAAGAACTCTGATTCTGTGTGAACTACTGAGATCTAAATAGATTAATAAAGAAAGATTGATATTTCTTATCTCTTATCAATAAAACTCTAGTACAGATTCAGTGAGCTCAATAATTTATAAAGCTAGATGTCATTACTATGTTTCATAAGATTTGTATCACTGAAGAAGATGAATAACTTATAGTATTCTGAACATGTTATAATCTCTTTGAATAAATAGTCACACTCTTTGAACTGAGTAATACTCTCAGTATATTTCAGAAGTATATCAACTGAGCACTCTGAGATTTTCTTAATAAGTTTGTATCTACTTATCTAGATAACATTCTCATCTTTATCAATGAATTCAGAAAAGAGTATTAAGAGTATGTATAAAGAGTATTAAAATAACTACAAGAAGTAGAACTATCAATTGATATTAATAAGTATGATTTCAAAGTTAAGAGTACTAAATACTTAGATTTCATTATAGAAGCTGGTAAGAGAATTTGAATAAATTCTGAGAAGATCTCTGTTATTCTCAAATGAGAAGCTTCATGTACTGTGAAAGATGTATGAAGCTTCATTGAATTTGCTAACTTCTATCAGTGATTTATATGAAACTTCTCAGATATTATAAGATTACTTACAGATCTCACTAAGAAAGACTCAGTATTTCAATGATCAGTAAACACTGAAGCTGCATTTACACAGATGAAGAAGATGTTCATTAATATCTCTCTACTGATAATATTCAATTCTGATTGTAAGATAGTTGTTGAAGCTGATTTCTCTGACTATATGACAGAAGAAGTGATATTGTAATATGATAATAAAGATGTTCTATGACTATGTATCTTCATATCTAAGAAACTGAGTCTCACTGAATGCAATTATAAGATCTATAATAAGAAACTTCTTACAATTGTACACTGTTTAGAAGAATGAGACTCTCAACTTTAAAGTATCTCTGAATTTGAGATAATCACAGATTATAAGAATCTTAAATACTTTATAACTATTTATAAACTCACTGAATGATAGATGTAATGATCTGAGTTCTTAAGCTGCTTTTATTTTACAATACACTACTATCTCAGCAGTTAGAACTTGATAACAGATATCTTCTTATAATGAGAGTAAGATATGTCTTCTGATATAGCAGATATCTGTTGAATGAACTGAGAATACAGACTTCTAGATCTGAAGATATTAGTTGATCAAGATAAAACAACTTATAATACTATACATACTTCTCTGATTAGAACACTCTCTCTCTGAACTAACACTGATACTGATATCTTAACTTCTTCTGAATCTACACTAGATGAATTATAGTATATAACAGCTTAAACTGATAAACTTCTTCAAGCACTTATCAAAGCAGTATATCAAAGAGCACTCTGATTCTCTTCAGAACTATGTATAAGAACTGACATCTCAGAATGCTTAATTGATAATAATAATACTCTATAATTTCATGAGTAATATTGAGTCTCTCACTTCAAATTCTTATTCACTCAGATAATGCAAGAGATGCATGATTTATATATAACTGATTATTCAGATTATGAATAACTGTATTAAATAATCTCTTAAAAGTTCTACTGATCTGAGACATTAAATAGCATCAGATATTTTATTCAAAACTGTAATTATTATTTCTTCATCATTTTATAAAAGAACTGTAGAGAAGATCTACTGAAATCACTTGATATTTCTAATAGAATCTGATGAGATATGATAATTAACTTCACTATTAATCTTTCTAAGAGTAAGAACTATAGAAATGTTCTGATCATCATGAACTAATTAAGTAAGAGTATTATATTGAAATTCTGAGATAAGATGAATACTGAATAAGTTACTGAAGCTTTTCTAAGAAGCTCATTCTATTGAATGCATGAATTGCTGAGATCTATAGTATCAGATCAGAGCTGTAAATTTATGAGCACTCTCTGAACAAGAATCTATCAAGT
The DNA here is from genome assembly GCF_000003855.2 of Blastomyces gilchristii SLH14081. NCBI lineage: Eukaryota > Fungi > Ascomycota > Eurotiomycetes > Onygenales > Ajellomycetaceae > Blastomyces > Blastomyces gilchristii. The sequence continues at coordinate 6,991,718 of NW_003101682.1, forward strand.
TCTCAAGATTATATACTATTTATTAACTATCTATCACTCTGAGACTGATAATGCATCAGAACAGATAATTCAGACTGTAAAGAATTATCTTTATAAGTTCTGCAATTACTTATAAGATAATTGATATAATCTTCATCTACACACAGAGATTGCTATCAATGATCAAGATACTGTCTTAACAGATGTAAGCTTATTCTTTCTTACATACAGTTATTACATGAAAGTGTTGAATCTTCTAGAGATTACACAGTTCATACTGAACTCTCACAGTTTAATTCAGATCACTGATACTATAGTAATAAAGCTCTGAGATGTCTGTGACTGAGCAGAGATCTTCATAACAACTATGAAACAAGATTAAGAGAATCAAATCAATATTCACTAAGATCTCACTGAATAATGTAAGATAGAAGACTTAATGTGATTAAATCTTAAGAATATACAGATGATATATTCATCTTATACACTGAATTATCACTATATCAAGTATAAAGTGATAGAAGTTCTAGATACTCATAACTACTGTCTTAACATATTATCAGAGATTCATGATGTTTTTTACACAAGCTTACTCTGCTGCACTGTCATCAATCTGTTCTCTTTTCAACTGACTTTCAACTGACAGCTGCCAGACATTATAGAAGAAGATAATGAGCTTGAGTGAGAGATTGAGAATATTCTCAATGAGAGATTGAGAATATTCTCAATGAGAGACTCTGCAGCTGCAGCTGACAATATCTCATGAAATAAGTTAACTATAATCATCTGATCTGAACTCTAAGCTTCATGTTATCTGAGACAGCAGCTCTTGACTGATGAGAACTACACACTCACAACTCTATATTACTTCTGAAAAGAGAGGGCTAATGTGGTAGGCTGCGCCTGATCAATTATACAGACTATTCTGTTACACTTCACAGATTTCTAACATTCTGACTCTCAGTCGCCGATTCTCAGCTGAAAACCTACAGAATTTCTATTCTTTCACTCTGAAGCTTCACCGCATATGCCACTGTGTAACATGTATAAATATTCACTCTGATCATTGATTTTCATACTTTCTCTTTCTTTTCTTCTCTAATGTTATTCTCTTTGTTATCTAAGACCTATAATATTATACCGATCTATTCGGCGTAGGCCCCTTACATATATTACAATATAATGATAAAAATATCTTATAATTATACATCTTTATATCTAAGAAATTAAGTCTCACTGAGTGTAATTATAAGATCTATAATAAGAAACTTCTCATAATAATACACTGTCTAGAAGAATGAGACTCTGAACTCTGAAGTATCTTTAAATTTAAGATAATCACAGATTATAAGAATCTCATGTATTTTATAATTACTTACAAGCTTACTGAACAGCAGATGTGATAATCTGAGCTATTAAGCTGTTTTCATTTCATAATACACTATTATCTCAGTAGTCAGAACTCAATAACAGATACTCTCTTATAATAAGAGTAAGATATGTCTTCTGATATAATAAATATCTGCTGAATGAACTGAGATTATCAGCTCTTGAATTTGAAAATACTAGTTAATCATAATAAAATAATTTATAATACTATATATACTTCTCTGATCAGAACTGCTATTAATGTTCTGACTTGTCTTAAATATATACTGAATGAATTGTAGCATATATTAGCTTAGACTGATAAACTTCTTTAAATACTCACTGAAGTAGTATATTAAGAAGCATTCTGATTCTTCTCAGAACTACATGTAAGAACTGACATCTCAGAATACTTAATTGATAATAATAATACTCTGCAATTCTTTGAATAATGCTGAGTATCTCAATCTGAACTCTTATATATCAGAATAATGAAAGAGATATATGATTTATATATAACTGATTATTCAGATTATATATAACTATATTAAATAATCTCTTGAGAGTTCTACTGATCTGAGATATTAAACAGTATCAGATACTTTATTCAAAACTGCAATCATTATTTCTCTATTATCTTATAATAAAATTGTAGAAAAGATCTACTGAAACTGCTCAATATCTCTGAGTAAATCTAATAAGATATAGTAATTGACTTTACTATTAATCTTTCTGAGAGTAAGAGTTATAGCAATATTCTGATTATTATTAATTAATTAAGCAAAGATATAATATTAAAATCTTGTAATAAGATAAATACTAACTGATCACTGAAGCTTTCTTACAAAGTCTGTTCTATCAGATATATAACTTATCAAGATCTATAGTATCTGATTATAACTGTTAATTTATGAGTACTCTCTGAATAAGAATCTGTTAAGTTCTCAAGATTACACACTGTTTATCAACTGCTTATTACTCTGAGACTGATAGTGTATCAGAATGAATAATTCAGACTGTAAAGAATTATCTTTATAAGTTATGTAATTACTTATAAAACAATTGACATAATCTTCTTCTACATGCAGAGATTGTTATCAATAACTGAGATGCTGTTTCAACAGATATAAGTCTGTTCTTTCTTACACATAGTTATCACATGAAGATGTTAAATCTTCTAGAGATTACACAGTTCATACTGAACTCTCACAGTTCAATTTAGATTGCTGATAATATAGTAATAAAGCTCTAAGATGTCTATAACTGAGCAGAAGTCTTCATGATAAGTACTAAATAAGATTAAGAGAATCAAATCAATGTTCACTGAGATTTCACTGAGTAATATAAGATAGAAGACCTGATGTGATTAAATCTTAAAAATATACAGATCACATGCTTATTTCATACACTTAACTACTATTATATTAAATACAAGGTGATAGAAGTTCTAGACAGTTATAACTATTATCTTGATATCTCATCTGAAATTTATAATATCTTTTATATAAGCTTACTTTACTATGCTATCACTGACTTATTTTCTTCTCAACTGACTTCCGACTGGCAGCTGTAACAGATTATAGAAGAAGATAATGAACTTAAATAAGAGATTGAAAATATTCTTGATAAAAGACTCTGCAGCTGCAGCTGATAATATCTTGTAAAATAGATTAACTATAATTATCTAATTTGAACTCTGAGCTTCATATTATCTGAAACAGCAGCTCTCAACTGATGAGAACTATGTATCTGTGACTCTATCTCACTTCTGAAAAGAGAGAGCTAATATAGCAGACTACACTCAATTAATAGACTATTTTACTACACTTTATAGATTTCTGCTAAAAGCTTCAATTCTCGGTCACTAATTCATTTCATTACATTTCATAGATTTCTGCTGAAAGCTCTGATTCTCAGTTGCTAATTCTTGATTAAGAAACTCACAGAGTTTCTATTCTTTTACTCTGAAGCTTTATCTTATATATGTATAAATATCTACTCTAATCACTGATTCTCACACTTTCTCTTTTATTTTCCTTCTCTAATGTTTTTCACTTTTATTATATAAGATCTATATCTTAATACTGATCTATTCAGTGCAGGCCTCTTATAGATAATAAGATTACTGTAGTCAGAGATTACTGTAGTCAGAGATCACTGTTCTTTTCTCTCTTTATATATAAACAGCTCTCACTCTTTATCTATCTATACTACTATTATTACAGCTTATGAAAAGTTCACTACTTATCTCTCTTTTATTTGCAGTGTTTTCTATCTCTCTGTTATAATCACTGAGTTATCTTCTAAGAGCTGAACAGCTCTAGCTAAGACTCTGACAGATAAATTATTAACAGAAACTATTACTCTTTTTATACTACTCTGCATTTATACAGTAAATATGTAGAAGAATAAGACTTTTAATTTAAATTATTCTATTAATCAGAAGACTATACTACTGTATTTAAAGTAACTATAAAAAAACCTTATAATCACTGCATCTGAGATGAAGACTTATTTATAAGTTATGTTCATCTTCAAGATTATTGTTATAATGTATGTATCAACTGTTACTATAGCAGTATAAGAAGTTATTATCTTTATTATTTAAGTAAGTCTATACTATAAATTCAAGTATAAATTAGTAATAAGCTGATATATAATTACACAACTGAATCATCAATCTCAAGAAGAAGAAGAAGAAGATAGAGAAGATGATAAAGAAGATGAAGAAGAAAACAGAGATAAAGAAAAGAGAGAAGAAGAAGAAGAAGAAGAAGAAGAAGAAAAAAAAGAAGAAGAAGAAGAAAAAGAAAAAGAAGTCTGTTATAGTTATTAAGTAGAATTTCTCTCTCTATAAATAATCTACTGCTACTGTTACAGTCTCAGCTCACTTTATTAAATGTTATATCAGAGATGATAGTATCAAGCTGCTTGATATCAAAGAAGTTAAGATTGAATATCTATACTATGAGAATATCTCTCTTCAGAGAAAATTGAATCATTTTCAGCATCTCTTAAAAATAGCTATTGAATTCATCAAAGATGATTAGATAGCTTACAGACTGAGCTATGCAGATATTATTTTTTTTAAAAAAAATTAGTTATTACAGAGCAATCAAATTGATGATTTATATGATTTATAAAGAAGAATGATGATGATGATGAAAATATTCAATTCTACTATATTGCAGTCTGCCTGTAGAATCGCTGTTTCCTAATACAGACTAGCTCTGTAATAATTAGCACATCAAGGCTCGTGTGCTACAAAAACATTTTATAAATCTAGTTATTTTTCCCATCATTTCTTTCAGAACTTATATCAAGAAATGTATACGACCTGATCAAATAAGATTAAATGTGAAATTCATGGTTTCACTGGCCAGTTTAATTGATGGTCATGTTCACTCTGCTTGAATATCTTTCAGTTGTTAACCTCAGTTTGAATGAAGATTTGGAGGGCATTGAGAAATGGACAGATTTTACCTATGAAAACTTGATTGCTATTTCTAGGCGATGCCCTCACTCAGCCATATCAGTTTGACCCCCCTGCACCAGTTCTACGCTCCGCTTGTGTGTATTCTCAATAAGCCAACTGTTACTGCTGTCCTCTTGAAATGGAATCATACCATTGTCGACTGCGCTCTGGAGCTAGCATCCAAGGCATCAACGATCACTCAAAACAAGAGGAATTCTATAAACCACTCCGTCAAGTGGTTCACTACGCGAAGCTGTTCAATACCAGATACGCTTATATCATATCAGACAAAGAATTAGTTTGTATTTCGAATATCAGGATGATTGAAACAGAGCACATCAATGTATGCAGTACAACCTTAACGCAGATGTCCCTGGCTTAACTACCTGACTACATTCTGAGTTCGAAATCTCTTGCTAATGCTGCCCAACCCCCTCATCAGGTATGGTGGACTACTGATTCAGTCGAGGAGGCAAAAAAAATTACGTGACGATATAGTCTTTAGCACATGCATTCATACCAGAAGTCCGGCAAGTATCATATACACGAACATGGAAAGAAATGAAGGAGCAGAGCTCTTTATTACATATCCAATCACCTAAATATTGAAACAGGGGGTTCAGACTATGCCAAGCAATGTTTCAGCTCACCCGTCGGTTTTCGCTCCAGCACGGCACGACACCGTTTCCCTTGACCATTCACATATTACACCAGACCACTAACTCATCTCCATTATTCCTTCCCCTTAGGACAGTACCTATTAAACCGGTCCGCGAACTATCAGTGCCAACAACGAATGCGCCACTTCTGCTGCTGCAAGTACCGTTGATTCACCAGCCGTATCATAGATGGGTGCAACTTCAACAACATCGGCGCCGACGACCTGGATTTCGCTCTCTACAAGTGCATCGAGGATTGTGAGAAGTTCACGGGTACTGAATCCCCCAGGCTCCGAGGTTCCCGTTGCTTTGATAGACAAAATTAGCGACAGAAAAATTTAAGACCAAAGATGGCGACAGACGTCCAGCCGAAGAAAGGAAGTTGATTCAAGCACGAAAGGTGGAAAGAATACATACCAGGTGCGAATGCCGGGTCCAAAACGTCAATATCAACACTTATGTAAGCCTTGTTATTCCCGACGCGCTTTTTAATCTTCTCCACTATGCCACTTGTGCCGATGTGGTCAATGTCGCGGGCTGTGATGATGTCGAAACCGCACCGGATATCATTTTCTATGTCTGTTTTGGGCCGCACGACGGGCGCGCGAATGCCGACATGTATGGAGGATGAGTTGAGGACGAGGCCCTGTGACTCGATAGTGTGAGGGGAAAGAATCCCGGGGAGCAGATGTATTACAACAGGCACAATGAAAACGGGAGTATGTCTACTTACCTCCTCATGGGCGATATGAAGGAATGTGCCGTGATTGACACCTCTGGATGTGAATGTGAGTTAAAAGTTGTCAGCGGGATGACTTTTCGCAGGTGCCATAAACTCACGCATAATTTGAAATGCCGCCACCTATGCTCAGATTTAGTTTACGTATTACTATGGCCAAATACAGAGCTGGATATGTGAAAGTGTATGTGTACCTAACACAGAAGGGTCCCATGTGTCTGAAATTTTGCGGAGGGTGTTCCATTAGTCAACGCATTCCTCGGAAATCATGGAATACAGCCCCCTCAACTTCATGTTAGGGTCTCGGAAGTGGGAAAATACCAACCGATATGACTGTCAAAATGAATGACGGCGACTGGGCCCCAATGCTTATATGTTGATCGTAACGCTGGCAGTGTTGTCGTGTGGTCACCACCGAGGGTGATGATGCGAGGGACCCTCGTAACATCAGACGCATTGGCGGGTCGGGATGAAACCACCTGTGGGAAAATGTGAGATCTGGAAACAATGCACGATTACGGTGGAGATGGCGGAGAGCTCTTCTCTCAATCCCAAAGACGTTTGTTGTTCATCACATTGAAAGAAAAAAACTACCATGCATGGGATTGGACAGGAACCATCTAACGCCAGCTTACAGAGTACAATGAAGCAACTCACCTTATGCGCCTTGTCAAGTTGCTTCAAAGCGACGGTATTATCCAAGAAAGTCAAAGGAACGTCTCCGCAATCAACAATGCTTGCCCAACTCTGGAAGACATTTTCTCCAGTGTAGATACTCCAGGCACCATCTGGTCTAATGCGCTGAGAACCCCGGCGGATTCCTCCCGGACCAAATCTCGCACCAGGACGAGCAGTTACACCCTGTAAATTCGTGAAGAAATCAATAAACAATCAGTAATATAAATTGCAAATCTACCAATGTAGCCGGTAGAGACAATATTGTTCACTTGTGGCAGAGCTTGCGCATACCGTATCAAAAGGGGCACCCATAAACGCAATATCATATCGTTGCTTCTCTGCTTCGCTATCCACAAAGCAATTGACATATGGTACATTTGCGAAGGTCATCAGCCCGGAGAACTGACTGCCAGACACAATATCGATGGTATTCTCCAGTCCAAGCGGTGCTTGTGACGCGGAGCCATGAATGGCTGCAACTGGAGGAAACACAATGTCTGCAGCTCGGTTTAACTCCGCCAACAGCTGGAGCAGAAACAGGGAATGGCGCATGTTCCTCGCGGGCGAAAAATGATAGATTATGAAAGATGAGATACCTCGTCGAAGTAGAGTTGGATACTGAGCGGGTATGCGGAGTTTACCTGTTCCTTAATGAGAGAGCCATGTAGTTAACTTGGAGACGATAGCAAGCTACGCTGAGGCACAGGTGGAATGTCTACTTCTTGGTTAACTAGTTGATTTCTGCCGCCGAATTTCGGGTGCCCAATCATTTTAGAACTTACGGTGATGAGTATCGGCAACTTGATGATACAGAGCAGTTAAAGGGGACAAGATCAAATGATGAACTTTTGGTTATGTGTTTTTGAATATACACGGAACCTCAACCTGAGCGGCAAGGTTACATTTTCGTCATTCGATGATGAGACACTTGTGCTAATACTGCGTATATATTCGGAGTAAAACGTCTTCGCGATTGTGTCATCTACACACTCACTCAATATCCAGAGCTTCCTTACGCTTGCTATATATAACATCATAATCCCTCCAATATAAATTCCATTTTGTTCCTCGGACGGTCGAAAATGGTATGCCTCACCTCGCCTTTGGCCTGACGAGTTCTGGCAATCCATCTGACAACAGCCCGAAATAGCCACACGCAGATTCGTCATATTTCGCTCCCGGCTTGTCAAAGGCGGAGGTGTACAGTCAAGTCCTTGAACAAGCGAAAGGGTTGTTGGATGGTCAGCGAAATTGGGTATGTATTCCGTACCTGCAGCCTATGCCTCTCTATCGATGCCCAATGGTCACAATAGCCTCAATAGCCTCAATAGCCTCAATACCCTCGATGATGGCAATTTTCAATAGATCATATGCTAACAAGAACGCTTATACGGGAATAATTAAGGTGAGGTATGTCCGCATCCCATCTGCACATTGAAGAAATTCCAATTGAACACTGCTCAACATAAGGCCTAGCAATCTTGCCAATGTTGCCTCCTTGTTATGGCATGCATATGCCGCCCTGCCCACGCCTTCATCCAACGTGAACTGGGCTGGTTTCTACGTTCGACAAGATAAATTTCCATCTTTGGCTTCTCCCGACTCAGATACCAAGGGGACACCAAGTACGAAAACCCTCCTACTAGGCCCTTTTCAAGGCAAGCCTGCTTGCCAGTTAATTCAATTTGGGCGGGGAGTGTGCGGGGCAGCAGCTGAAAGACGTGAAACCGTCCTGGTGACAGATGTGCTCAACTGGGAGGGTCATATCGCCTGTGACGCTGAGAGTAGAAGTGAAATTGTTGTCCCGATTTTGGTGAATGGAGAGGTGAGTTCTAGTTCCCTCCAGGCGCAAATGCTACAGTATTTGTGTTGCCGCAAATTTGTGATATGGGTGCTCGAAAAGATGTTATAGCAGGCTAAGAGAATTATTTATCAGACCGTTGCTATAATTGATGTTGACTGCACTCAGCCATCTGGATTCGATGATGTCGACAGACAATGGCTCGAGGCTCTTGCAGCGATACTGTCAGATAGCTGCGATTGGTAACTAACATCCGGTTCAATGTAGTATACCCCGTTCCTTTATGATTTGTCAACATGTTGGTTCGTTTATGTGATTGTACCATAGATCTACGATTTTCTACGTTCTGATATGGTATTATGCATACATGCGGACGGTCTACAAATGGCGAACATATAATGTACAGTACACTGAATAACTGAATCTAGAGTTTATGCATTTTGCAAAGTGATGAGCCACGATATCTCGATTGTCCCAGATTGCTGTAATGCCTCCGGCGGTTCCCTTTTTTTAAAACTTATTTTTCTTCTTTTCCCTCAAACTGGCATAATGATCTGCTGGGAGAGTTAACACAAATTGCGCACGAAGCTCTCCAATGTTGGAGTCGGACAAGCGTGTTTCCATTCGCTTTCGGAGCGGAAGTCACACGGTTTTCGGTCCGATCTGCCGTCTTGAACAATGATTCGGTCCGTTGTTGACCTCTTGAGCCATTGATTGGCTGTCACGCGGTGGGTTGAGGAGGATAAGGCAGCTGAAAGCGGCAGCGCGCGATGACTGTGATGATACCATACCTCCAATTACTGCATGTCGCTAAGGACTAGTATTTTAGACAACCACAGCGCTCCATTTTTCTGAAGCGGGTACCTGATCTGACGAAAGGGATGAAAAGTTCGGGACAGCGAGCATGGAGTGGAGACGCTTGGGGGGACGAGCTATGGTTGATATGGGCGCTCCATAAAAAATTGCGCCATGGCAAGGTTTGACATGCGATGGGAGGGAGGATTCTGAATGGGTGGAGAATGGCATTTACTTGAATACAACAAGGGTCTCTGTTCCTTTGTCCAGTATGCTTTCAAAACGAAAGAAATAACAGCTGGTATAACTTAAATGGCAACTATCAGGCCCTCCCAGGAGGTTGAGGAAAGGAAGGGAAGCATATCCTGTCGTCATTGAAGAAACGGCGCTGTCGAAGCCAGTATCCATATTTACGAGCAGATTTCGCAGCCCACTGTTTAATGTCATTATCGTGGGATTGATTTCCTTCACGCAACGGGTATCTGGAATGCGTTGAATTGTAAGTTTTCGACTTCAACACCCCTGAAGTAAAATCCATATTGGACTCGATCGACGGACACATTTTGTTTCCGTTCCTAGACACTGGTGCTGGCGGCCAGCAAGAGCTGTGTCTCGTCAATGGAGCTAATTCTTTGACATCCGGGTAATTCTCTAGTTTTCCTATGTGCGGCTGATGACGACAGATTCACTAAACAAAGCATTACCGATAGGTTGATGGCCTTTTGGCTGCACAATATTCGGTGTCCTCGGGAACAGATACGGGTTATGTAAAGTCCTAATTTTTGGCACCCTGGCTACGCGCCGTACTTAGCAGCGCTATACGTCAATAATAGATATGGAACTGAAATGGTTCGCCCTTCTCTAGGCGTCACATGTGGTCATGCTGCGTCCGCCCTTTGGGCCACAGAGGGAGCTATGGCCATTGCATATCCCACAGTGAAAGATCGTGGTAAAATGAGTAAGTCAATCCTCTACCGCCCAGCAACTACGCGAAGACGAAACTAATTCTGCGTGAAAAGCTGATATCTGGCTCGGACTTCGTGAACTAGGCCAACTTATTGACGCGTCCAGATCCCTTTCTCTAAACGTTAAGGGGGATGAGAAAGGGAAAGTTGGATACGTGACTTACTTGGTCCTCATTTCAATCCAGTAGTGCCTGGGCCTGCCACTCTCATCCCTCATATCGTCTCCGGGCAAGGTCATTCGGCCTAACGGGACAAAAGTTATGCAACCATGGGCCGATAAGACCCTCAAGGGAGAGTTCAAAGGAGCCTGGAAAGTCTTGAAGACCAAGCACATATACATGCTGATCCCGATGCTGGTTGGTTTCGGCTGGACTGTCTCATATCTTAGGCATTTATCAGACGGCATATTTCTCTGTCCGCTCATGAACGTCAGCATTACTATGCTCCGGCATAGCGTCGACATTTGCAAATATTTCCTAGGGCTGGTTCTTCGATTTGAAGTGCTTTAGCCAACCTGGTGCTGGCAAAGTGTACTTGGTTCTTCGTTGCAACTTTCATGTTTGGGCTGTTCGGGTGGCAGGTTGCGAAAGAGAGGTTGTACTCTAGCTCTGAGTCGAAGGTAACGCTTGACTGGGCTGAGCCTGGCTTTGGACGGGGGTTTGCTGTGAACGTCCTTTTCTGGTAAGATGAAGTTTTCCCACCACGCTCCGCAGTGTTGTTATCAGCCATCTCGTACGGTAGTTATCGGAGCTGCCAAGACCACGCCGATGGTGAACCTTATTGTTTCCTTCGTGATGTTTGGCCTCACAGTGATCCCAACCTCGCTGGTTGTCTTCATGGTGCCGAAGCACCCATCGGACGAGCCTCTGATAGCTGTTGACGTTGACGATGGTGTGAAGACTGATGATACTGAATCAATTGCAGGGGATCGGTGTCTTCCAAAGAAGGATGAGCATAAATGCAGTGTCATGTTGATGATATATAGGATGTACTTATATAGAGGAATTGGATGGCGATTTAGAAGGGTGTTAGCATATTGACAACGCGCGTCAACTAATAATAATATGATGATACCCGGTATGGAGATCGATAAGTCAAGTGTGACATTGGAAATCATGCATGTCCTGCTGTTAATTGTTTTCTCGCTCTGAACAGATTCAGTGGCTTGTTCAAATTTCCCTTCATTTACCAAACCTCTTGATCGTTGTCCTTGAATTCGGAATTCCCCTCACAGCCTCTTTCAAGAGTGCTATGGGCCATGGGGAATTAATCAATACCTGACAAGATGCCCTTGTCAACCATCATCGTGAAATGCTATCGCCGAACATAGGAAATTATTCCAACCAAACTCCATGGTTATATTAGGCTATCGCCCAGCCTTGAGAACGTGAACTTGACAATGTCGTAGGCCTCGGTGGCATCTAAGGATGAGGCAACACCCAAGTTACCTGTTGGAACGCAATAACGGATGGTCCATTGTCAATAAAGAGCAAAAGGAGATAATAAATATAAAATAAATATAAAAAATAAAAGAAGTGGAAAAACCCAATGAGTTTCGAAGCGTGGGGAGACCCTTCGCTTGAATCAACCCGGACCCGAGGATGATATGAAACGGGGAAAATAAGCAATGAAAAGGCTGTACAAAGTGTGCCTCCAACCCATTGGCAGAATGACAAAGGAACAGTTAATTGATCACTTTAGTTAAGAGTTCGCGCCACAGTGTTGATGCATTGTGCGATTTTTATATTTTTGCTTTTTCCCTTGTTGGTGACAAACGTGAGCTGCAGGGGTCCTGCGGGGTTTCCGAGAATAATTAGATGCGCGGGGCAATGTACCACCGCTTTTGACCTCAAAGGATTCATGACGTAACATGATTGAACACATATTAACCCTCTAGTCGTGTGCAAACAATATATTCCATCCGGGAAAGCTTTTATCAAAGGATAACTCATGACCATATGAGGAGGATCATTTTCGACTCCCTCTTTCAAGAATATAAAATCTGTATATCAAAGGGACCATGTATATATGTATGGGATAACCGGTTATGACAGCCATTATCTGAAAACCAAGAAATGTAAACCTGAACCAGGGCCTGTATAAATATATGTGCAAGAATATATGTGCAAGACAGAAAAAAAAAAAAAAAAAAAAAAAAAAAATCATAAGCATGATCTATATCTACATGTTAAGGAGGCTCATTTGTCTGCAAAGTGGACTAGTTGAGCCAGGGTCAGGGCTTTCTCCATCCTCACTCGGGCCCAGCCCGCTATCGGTCCCCGCCCCGAAAGGCGTGTCAGTGTCCGGGTCGATATCCCACTGGTCTTCCTCGACTTCGCCATTAGTAGTGTCGGGGTCCTCATCAGTATCGCCGCTCCACGCCTTCTGGACGGCACCGCGAACATTCCAGCGTAGTGCACGGCGGACGCTCTCGAACCATTCCCCTGAGCCCGCAACTACTGTGGGGAATGGGTACTGGCTCGCTTCCACTGTGACGTAGTCGCCTTGACAAAGCTCGATACGACCCTTGCCATCGAAAGAACAGTATGCAGTAGATCTAGAAGCGGCAGGCACAGCAATCCGTAAGAGTAGAGCATCTGAGAGGACCATAGGGCGAAAAGAAAGAGTGTGCGGACAAATGGGGGTAAGAAGGATTCCGGGAATTGAAGGGTGGACAAGAGAGCCGCCCGCCGAGAGAGAGTACGCGGTAGAACCTTTGTATAGTTAGTTTCCTGTGTAAGAGGTGGGATTAGGTGTTAAAGGCAAATTTACCTGTGGGAGTAGAAAATATACAGCCGTCAGCTTGGATTCCTGTTAACAGCTCGTTATCACCATATAGTTCTAAGTTTGAGACATATGGCGAAGGCCCACGATCAATGACAAGTTCGTTGACGACCTCGAACTGCTCACCCTCTACAACTGCCCCAGGCAGATGTCCAGGTTTCCGATCCAAACGGTAGACGGTACATGTAAATCTCATCCGCAGATTTACACGCATACCCACGTCACCCATGATTTGATTCAGGTGTTCTTTGTATTTTGAGAACTTGAAATTCGTCAGGAAGCCCAGACTCCCGAGCGCAAAAGATAGTACAGGCGGTACAACACGTTGAAAAAGCCAAGAGGTAAAGAGGACAGTCCCGTCTCCCCCCAAGGTAACAACCAAATCGAAAGTTTCAGGTGATGACCAACAAAGGTCAGGAGTCCAATACTTCAGCATATGTTCGAACTGAGCCTCTTTTGCTAATAGACCGGGAGCGTCAAAACGTTTAGAGTATCGCAACTTGTGGTCGACATAGACATTTACACCTAGGTTACTACCGTATCGTGGTGTGCTCAATAACCATTCTGCCAACTCTCGTGTGAGGTATACTAGGCGATTATCTCGTGCTTTCGTAACAATCATGACGTTTTTGACCGCCAGTTTAATAGGGCGCCGTTGCAACTGTTTCGATACTTCTCGAACACCCGTCGCAGTTTGCATCAATCTCGAATGCGACATCCATTCGTCCGCAGCAATCTCCTCAAACACCTTATCAATGTTGACGGCTGCGTCGAATCGTTGGTGATAAAAGCAAGGAGATTTTAAAGGGAAGGGTGCGGTGGATGGCGTTCTCTCGTGGTTCAGGCTCGAGCTCGGAAGAGCAACAGAGCGCCCCTGTGCCGAACTGTGATCTGCCTCAGAGCCGGTTTGAGAGGGAAGGCCTGCTAATGACGCCGTAAGGGGTATTTGACCACTGACTGAGCCGATTCCTTTCGAAGCGAGGGCTTTTAATATTGTCTGGCGTGGTATGGAATCGATTGAGCGCGAGTTTTGGCGGCGCTGTAGGAAAGATCTCGTCGAGCTCATCGGAGGGAACGGAGAGCCGGGAAGCGGCGGAAGTGTTTCAAGTTGAGGGGTTATAGAAGACGATGGGGCACCGGTATTTTTCTCATGATTCTGACAGCGCGGGGAGATCGGATCGCCCAATTGCAAAGGATCGAGATTCCTAGCGTAGTCCTGAAGCAAGGTGTTGGAGGTGTGAGAGGAACCGTATGCGAGATCTGGAAAAGCGGATTGAGGTTTCGTAGCAGGGTTGCAGGAGCTGGGAGCCTCACTGCTGGACTCCTGTAGTTGTTCTTGCTGTTTTGATGGAGAAGGTGGTAAACTAGGTTCTTCTCCGATCGTCTGGAGACTGTCCGGCGAGAGACTGGGATGTGGGAATAACGGGGACGACATCGTGAGAAAATTTCACATGCGCCGAAAGACCCCGCTGAGAAAGAGCCTGGTAATTCCCAGCGATGGCGCTCTTCCGACTGATTGATAACGGCTGATGCGCAAGCGAGTGACTGACAGCTCGTCTTATCTATTCGGCAGAGATACGAGGGGAAGTGGAGCAACGCGAGTGGGCCAAAGGGAGCCTCGGAGATCTTGGCTGGAAAACGGGGAGAGAAGGATGGGAAATGTATACATGGCTCGACGACATGGGACGATTAGTGGAATGAGTGAAGCGGACCATACTGGCTTTTATAGACTCGGGAGGCCCCTAGTGAGGTTGGCTATCTCCGCCGAAGTCAAACAACAAACCAGCGCCGGGAACAAACTCGTGCTGAGGCTGGTGGTTATGATTACCGCATTTGGCGATCGTAAGTTAGGGTTTGCTGAGTAAGGGCATTGCAGATCACATGACTCTCCAGGCCTGGTCCTCTCGCTATCAACGCCTAACACTCCCTGGGACTTCCAGCTAAGACAACCAAAAGAGGCGATTACTGGCAAAACCAACAAGAAATTTCCGTGACACTCCGCGTTTGAGGCTTTCTCCACTGCTGCAGTTTTCTTTCTCGATCAATCCTTTGACACTATGGCTGGGCGGATATCACGGAGATATTTTCGGTTTTTCGCTTCATCTTGCCCTCACCGGCATGAATATGCTAGTTACGCCATGGGAACACGCGAACAGGGCTTTGCTTCAAGTCTCTCGTCAGCTTCAGTCGTCTGCTCCACAAAGAAAACGCAAAACGACTTCTTTCGTAGCTAGGAGACGAGCAGATAAAACTTGAAATCCCCGAGGAGACGGCGCGAAATACCCATATCTCATTGACCCGAATTGCTGGTTGCTCTACGGAGTAGGTTCTGCTCGGTTTTTACGATTCCCAATGTGATGATATCATGGCGTCAAGATAATTTCTAGGCACTACGATCTTGACCAAAGATTGGTTTCGCACAATGGGCCAAGATATTAGTTAACTATTTGTTGGCATTTTCTGGTCTCAGGCCGCTTGTGGTTTGCGAGAATAACAAGGTTGGTCGACTGAGAGAGATGTGCCTCCAAAACTTACTGCACTATTTTCCTTCACACTTCACATCACAAATTCCCAAAAATTTTGCGCCTAATTCCGAGTTAGCGTCATAGCCGCCATCCAAGCTGGGAAATGAGCAGTTGACAGCTCTAACTGGATACACGCTGATCCACAGGACTTCAAGGTATTGTAGTGGGTGATTGAACATTTGTTCGAGCCTATCCAGATCTGCCAAAGGCTGTCACCGTGGCCATCACATACCACGCCGCACCCGGTGATGACATCTCTTGCATGGCAGCGGCATCAAACGCAATTGGATCACGACCGGATAGGGAGAATCTGAAAACTTGCCAAATGTATTGCAACGTTATTACCGGTTGTTCCCTCCCGAGGGAGGAATATCCATCCCATATCGATCTTGCTGCCCCAGCAAAAAAGATAAAGGAGCTTTTTATTAGTGGCCGCACATCCTTAGCTCAAACTCGACTCGCAGTTTGGGGCGGGGTCCTAACTTTGTTCGCCCCTTGACCCCTCCCGACTCCACCTATCCAACACATCCTCTTTTCGAATGTGAATCAAGAGTCGGATAGACACCACCCCCTCAGTAACAGCAGAAACAGTGACCTTTTTATTTGACTGTGCCAGATATATCCCAGGTCACTCTCTTGTGGTGGTTGGACCAAAATTCCAGACACACAATTAGTCAAAGCAATTCTAAATTTGTCCTTGTCCCCGCTAACTCTGAGGCAGTACTGATACAGTGACTGTCATGTATTTCTTATCAGCTATGATCGGTGTGCTCTGTACGCTAATAGATCCCCACTGCTTCCATGAGAGTTCTCTTCCGTGCAGAAGAAATTTCCAAGGACGTTAATTCAGCAATTTGACCCTGCCCACACCTGTACCCCCTGCCATTTGAAAACGTATGCTCCAACAAGGGGATCGGATTTTGAGTGGAATATTTAGGACCCTCTGGAGCCGTGGTGTTTCCGTGTCCGCC
Organism: Blastomyces gilchristii SLH14081; assembly: GCF_000003855.2. Classification (NCBI taxonomy): domain Eukaryota; kingdom Fungi; phylum Ascomycota; class Eurotiomycetes; order Onygenales; family Ajellomycetaceae; genus Blastomyces; species Blastomyces gilchristii. Next base: position 7,008,457 of record NW_003101682.1, read on the forward strand.
GTACGCTACAGGCATGCAAATCGATGGGACGGGACGTGGATCAGACGGATGCAAGATCTGAGTAACAGAACATCCATTTGAAAAGTTTAATTTTAGGATCGCTAGGGGCCAGTCTGTTACATTTTTGCCGCGTATCGGAAGGGTCACCAACCTGACCAAGAAAGTAACCAGATCAGCGTCACTAGCGATAACCTCACTCTTGATAGTTATATAAGCGACAAAAATTGGTTCAAATGATTTTTACAAGATTTGCCGACCAACACCAGGGACTGAACACAGTTCCCTCGCACCGTACAATAACTACACATACCAATGTGCAGTACGCGTATTCCACCACCCACATATCACATAAGATATCATTCGAATCGTTTGTCACTAGCTATCATAGCTCTAGGCTCAGCTGTGAGATCTTTTTAAGCGCTTTGTCCGGAAAGTCAGGGGTTGTCACGAGAAGAGGCTGACGGAGACTAGTCAATAGATTCTTCAGTCTGACTGTCGCTGGGCAAGTTTGGCCCAAGAGCATCAACGTGTAACTGGCCCATGGTTCGTTCACCATCTTTGCTTCAACAATTTAGTCTAAAGCTGAAAATATTCTAACATCAGCGTACATTGACATACGAAATCTTTGACCTGGCAGGACTTTTGGCTTCCTCTCCACCCAATATGACTCACCCGAAAAATTATCAGAAGTCAAAGGAAATATGAGTAAAATTGAATCTATACTACCTATTATGAGCAGTCCGCAGAAACACCATCAATTAAGTCAATCTGTGCTTTCAAACACGGCCAACATTTCCCGGTCCGCTCAGTCAGAGTGGTGCCTCCCCATCCTTAGGTAATAATTCCACCAACTTCGAAAAATCGGGTGTTCCAAACCCAGTAACCGGATCCCAACCTTCTGTCGCGTTCCAGCTAGCATACCCCACGTACCCCGTCGGGACGCCGGGGGCTATTTCCGTGCCGGCGCAACCGGTGGAACCTCCGTCCACGATATCCGTGAACCCCTCGAAGCCAGTGCTGTAAATCCAGGGATTAAGAAAGCCGAGGACAGGCTTATGATGTGAAAGTCGCAAAGCGTTTAGGTGAGAGACTACTGCAGCGACAGTAGGGGCGGATGCGCTGTATTTAGATTTCGAACATGTGGTTTTTGTTATTGGTTAGTGGGGGGTCGTCCACATTGATCACTTTTTCTGTTATTCTTTTATTTTACTCCCGCTGAATTATGTGTAATATGCGCGGATATACCTTGCGCTCGGGAACCTCGTAGAAATTAAACCACGTACCTGGTACCGTCAACGATGATCAATTCCCCCTTGTCAAATATAGAATAACTCACCCCCTGGGCAGCAACATCGGGATAAGCACGTCCTGCAGGATTGTACATGCCATCCCACCTATTGCCCAGCTTGTTGAGGTATGTCTGGACGGCCTCCTGCTGGTAAGAAGGTCTGTCAAATCGTTCAGAGAATCCTCCTGATGAAAAAGCCACTGCTATCTCGGGGTTCATGCCTCTCGTGGCGCCAACTGAGGTTACAAAAGGGCAGGCACCGGGGAAGATAGGAGTGAAGGCTGTCCTATTTGTCCCGTCATTCGATTTACAAGAACTACCCACACCTGAATCGCCACTGCTGAAGATCACAGAGACACCTCTTGCGCCCAATTCTGCGAAGAGACTGCATGCTGATTCGGCATAGCCGGCTGGGACGCTTTGTTCGTTTTCTCCGTATGAAGTGGTGAGGACGTCGGGCAAATCCTCGTCAGCCAAGTCGAGAAGGAAGTGTAGCTGCTCCAGATATGGTTCGTTGGAGTTCTGTGCTGGGTCTGGTGCATCGAGGTCCGGAATGAATTTCCCCCTTCCTCCAGTTGTATAATAGGTAACATTTGAAGCTGGTGCGAGACCAAGCACATATTGGATGTCTAAGTTCGCTTCCATGCTCCTCACTGAGGGATCCTGGATGTTGAGGCCGCCATTGATGGACTGAACTGAGAAGTTGACGTCGGGAGCTTCAGGAACGTAGGTAGAAAGGAAAAGCTGGAGGTCTGTGTACTGGGCATACTGCTCAAGGTAGCCGGAAACACCGACTTTGCTTGGAGTACATTGTGGTTCTTTGGAACATGGAATGTTGTATATAGTGCACAGATAAGATGGAGTGATCAGCTGGTAGCAATTGACTTCTTCCTTCTTTGTCTGTTGTTCCATGGACGGTGCAGTGACCCTCAACAATGTTGAACCCTGCGGTTGGAGCCTTGCGAATCTCGTCGTAGGTTGGATCATGCGAACATGGGAGGCAACGGATACGGGAACGGAATACTCGAGAGTGCGTATTATGGAGCCCTTGGTTTGCTCATCTATGAAGGAGTAGAAACGAGTATTCAGAAGACGTTCTGCCTGGTCGACAGTAGCATCAAAACTGATCCAGGCGCCATCATCCTTGATCTTGACACTACTGAGCCCCCCAGACGTAAGCCACAGTATAAGTTGAGCAGACACTTCTGAGCGAGGTCGTAAGAAGTCCTTAACTTCATCTCTCTTCATATGAGAGCCATAAAGGGGATGGCCTGGAGTGGAGATATCCACCACTTTCTGGTGGAAGATGGCCTCCTTCTCCGCATGCACAGCTAGCCTAAATCGAAGAATCAACGATTTATCTGGAGCAGGTCCTTGAGTCCAGCCATCTGGAACAGAAGTAAGCTGTTCAATCACCTGGAAGGAACTAGATCGGGACGGGTGCACCGATGCCACGAGGCCAATAAGCAACACCCCCAGTGAGCTAATCAGTGAGCTAAGCAGTGAAATTAGCATTGCTGAGAGGAATGTCGAATCATGAATTGAATGAAAAGGACCAGGAATTAGATAACTAATAGAAAAGGAATAGCCAGGCATACTTTTAGGGAGAGATGATTGTTGGATCCGTAAATCGATCAAAGGCAAGGGAGGCTGGCCTTGGTAAAAGATTGAAGTTGCCCAAAAGGGCTTGCTGGGAGCGATATCCACAGGTCCTACTTGATAATCCGACAGCTTTTCCCCTTCATTCCACTTGCCTTGCCAAAGGAGTCTCGTGGGGACGGCCAACTCGAAGCAGGCTGAAACTGAGCAACGATCCCACATATCGTCTCCAGATCAAGGAGCTTGGTCTTTCTGTTTCCGGGCAAAACGACAGTACAGCCAGCTAGAGATATCGGCTCTAGGCAAAAGCTCCCTATGTAAAAGCAACCTTAATTCAACTACCATCAGATCAGGGCGTGGTTTACTGAAACTCGGTTGTGTTTGTGTCATTATTCAATCAACGTCCCAGGAATAATACGGCTCGACACGCTATCCGATGCTAGCATCCTTGTGGAGCCAAGGGTTAGAAATCAAGATGGAAAAAAAATAATCCCTAGAGCAGCTGCATTTCTGCACATATGTTGGCGCTTGACCATAATTCGATATTAATATATTAAGACGTATCGGGATGGTTGAAGCATGTTGTTGTCGACTTTGACATCATTGCCAAGCAGCCACCGCCACAGCCAGCGCGTGGAACTGCAAGCCACTTCATCACCGCATTCATCATATCTTTCTGGAAAATTGAATATTAATTAACTACATTTTGCATGCTTCCTTTTGAGATGCGCTCCGGTTAAATATTTCTTGAAAGAACGATTTGATTGTAATGAGATATTATACTCTTTCTCATTCATCTCGGTTGTCATCTTTTTTGCAGTGAGATATGGATCTAGAGAACGAGCACATACGCAGGGAGAACTGCAAACATTGGCATTGATTTCTTTCATGGGAGACAATATTCTCTTCATGCCGCATGGTGTTCTCATGATCTTCTTAGAGCTCATGATGATATATCATCAATTGCCATAACAACTACACAATATTATGTTGGCAGGGCATTGCTATCCCCCCCCAGCTCATTCCTTCATAACCATCCCCAGAGTTGTACCCATCAACACTCAGATGAACAGCACCCTTTCCACTCTTATTCAGGCCTCCTATTACTCCATATCTGTTATGCTATCAACAAGGAGGACATAAAATCGAAGGGTCTTGTTCACTTTTTGTTCTCCTCTACAAGCAACATGGCGAGGAGCGACATTTCTCCAGACACATCCAGTGCTTCACCTCGATCCCAGCAAACTGCGCACGACGAGGAAACTCCCCTCCTCCTTTCCGACTTTCCTAGCGCAGGTGGGAGCTTCACCGATGAAGAGAGTAGGGTATCTGACATGATGTCTAGTTCTCCCTCCGCTTCCGGCTCTGGATTCTCCCTCACCACCGCTGCCCCCGAAACATATTTGGCCAACAACAGCTTGCTGGCCATCTCCCTGAGCATTCTGTTAGTCTTGTTTGGCTTTGTGCTATACCTTGTCGTGAGGTGGACTGATTATCGCTCCTTTTGGGCTTGAATTCAAAATCTGGTCGGTACATTTATTGCAGTCTATTTTGGCAGTTACCCCGGGACCTTTGTCAAAGTCACAATTTTTGACTTGGAATTGTATCTGAAATACAGAAAGCGAGAAGACATTGCCGATTTTAAATCAGACGAGACGGCGACGAATTTCCAAAACTTAAGGAGCCTTCTGAAGGAAAAGGGTGTGTTGCCGGATGTAGCCCTTTGCATTGGTTTATGGTTTGCACTGTAGATTCCCGAATCTGGTATAAACACGTCATCACTTATGTTTTGCTAGTCAACTGTTTATATATATGCATACCTACTGAATGGAATGGACAGGAGGGAGTCATACATTTCTCGTAAGATTTTTGTAGATGATTTTGGTATGTTATTCTTGAAATGTTCCTTCCCATCCTCCGGTCTGCGCAAATCGCGGGGGTTAATGTTTCGTTCCATACTGATAGCCACGAAAGCGAACCCAACAATGACCATGGCGTAACAACGAGGGAATATGCTACAGCACCTTGCAACAAGTTTGAAACTCTTCTTGCAATTCACTTTGGCGGTGCACTGTATCAGATATTATGTGCACAAGGCCCGCGGGATTTTGATTGGCTCGATGGGTGTAAACATGGTAATATCAGATGTACCTAGGTAAAGTAGGCAATTGAAGGACAAAGTCTCGATTTTCTTCCCAATAATTCTAAGCATTTTGCTCCTGGGTTGCAAGCCGCTGGCTCATTTTCTATATTTCGGTATGGTGAACCTAAGAGTCTGTAATATACATCGGACTGAAGCAATTATTGAACAATTTGTGAGTGTGGATTTGCTTGAAGAGGACCGCGGGTCGGTATGTGTTTGGGCTCAAGGGTCGCTGTGGAGTTCATCATGCGCGATAATTTCAACTTGCTAGGGTTTGAGTGGTAATGAGACGGAAAATGTCACGGCTATATATGTAGATAAAGATGGTCTGCGATATAGAGAGGTACGATCAAGTGGCCTTAGGGGGTTTTCTGCATTCAGTGGACATAGAGAGTCATTCAATTGATGCCAATGTCTGGAAGAGCAAACTGGGTATCAAAACAATTCAATATAAGCCCGCCTCATGAGTTCACCACCATTCCCATTTACCCCCTGTTCTCAGACAAAGAGCAAACGAAAATTCCCTTTGCAGCCATACAGCACCTAGAGCATGCAGGTTGTGTCAGAGTCGACAAAATTTGCCATTCATTGGCTAGAATCCCAGAGCCTGGAATGTCACAAATACTTCCAAGGTTGTTCTTCCAATCACCCAAACACGTCAGAAGCATGTGCCACAGCTTGAAGGGGTGGAGATTCCAAGCATGGTGGAGGGCATCTACCTGCGTGTGACGATTAGTGTATGTATGTAATACACCGGGCGTAGCATGATTTAGCACATGGCCGCTCACATGCACGGTATCATGCAATTACCCGGTGCCTGAATTGTACGGTATATCGTACATTGTCGTCTTCAGTGCAGCAAGGAAATATGTAGGATGAGGCCTTCAGGTCGTTGCAATCTTCCACGCCAGGTTTTCCCTGACCTTATCTTCCACCGTATCTCTCAAGAGCTGTTCGAGAGTTTGGCCCGCTTTCACACCATCCATATCAACGTCGCCGTCTCCTTTTCTTACCCCTGGACTTCCCGTACAGGTAGATTGGGCGAGTTCATAAACTTTGTCCCAGGTATCGAGATCAAATTCACCCTCACTTTCGTTAAGCAGTAGATGCCCCTTGGACGAAAACGCTAGGACGTGTAATGACTTCGCAGCTTTGACTTGGGAATTTGAGGGATGCTCAATTAGATCGCCGGTCGGGGATGCTGCGATGAAGGCGGACGTGTATACCATAGAGAGCGGGATTGCGGCAGACAGCAATGCTAGAAGAGCCGTGTGAAGCAGCGAAGGTAAGATAGAAAGACACTTGGCAGCTCAAAGTCAGTAAGGAGGGGTCTATAAAGAAAGGTCCAACCGACGTGGGTTTCCGGAGAGTTAATGTTTTGTCCTTCGCGCTGCTCATTGCACTTACCGATCCACCCCGTTCTGCAACCTTCCCGTCGGCTCCCTTATTTTTCAATACCACCAAAGTGATTATAATTGCCTTCCTAGGCATTGACTTTTCTCGAAGTAGTATAACCCGACTCAGGATACCCCGCAGGATGCCTTCGACATATCTCTCGCCAACACCAGACACGCCAACGCCTGGCTTAACGAGAACTTCTATTGCGGCTTCCTCCGACTTTTGGGCGTCGCGACGGGCAGGTTCGATAGGACCATTTACGGATCCAATTATGTGATCTCCGGTGGGGGATGTGTACGATGCCGAACCGTCAGGGAAACGGAGCGGAGTAAGAGAGGCATTCGGGCCAGCCATTGGGCTCTATAAACTGTGCAGGAGCAAACGAAGAGGTCGGAGAGGAAGTTAATACAGTTGGAGAATCTTATGATATTGACGATTTTTGTTTTATGGTGAAGGGAACAAGTCAACGGACGATAGATAACCCGGACTCCGAAGAGTGCTTGGCATCCCGGCGCCTTACAGAAGCAAAGACACCTCGATGAGGATGACGACGACGACGAACTCAGGGCTCCTCGTCAGAATTCTCTTCGATATCACACCTCTAGTCTAGTTAACGGGAGGAAATTTCATTCTCCTTGCTCATGGAGTTGGTTACATTCACACGCGAATTGGTTTCTCAAGCCAAGCTCCACCCTTCCGCAGCGTTCATTGGTCAACACCTGTGTGATCTTGACAGTCCAACCGATTTAGACAGCTGCTCCTCACGCTGGGGCCAAGACTGGTCCGGCTTCAACACATTATGAGGGTCATGTGCTCCTTTGCCTATGCTATGTGAGGATTGGCGTGTCACCATTTTGTGTCGGACCCCCACGGTCTGAATATGGATATGTGTCAAGTGAACAATCCGTGGGTTGAGATGCTACTAAAGGACTTCGACAGAGGACACTGATAAAAAGTGCTTGTTTGCGTCGGTTCGGGAACTTCTGGTGCAGCCTGTTGTTTAAGTTGGGACGATATCGGTTGCATGTTAACTGCCAACCATGATTGAAGTCAAGGCACAAAAAACGTGCCCGGGTCCCTCAACGCAACTTGCCGGAACAGCGCCCCTGCGTGGGGTCTTGGTGGGTTGGACAGGCAGCATATGGGTCAGAGACAGCTTCAAGCAAAGCTGGCAGTAGCAATTATTATTTTATATTATTTACGGAGTACTTAATCGCAAAAGGCATGACTCCCAGCCAATATTATTAGGGGGAAAAAGCAGCCACACCGATCAGCGCACTATTAAGCAGTCGTGAGACAGGCGCGCAGGGCCAACCAAGAACAGCCATGTACTGTATAAATGAGCCCCCGAAGAACGCTGCTCCTTGGCCAACAAATCCACAGAATATTTTCCTATATTCTCTTTCGTTAGCACCCATGCATTCTAGGGGCGAAAAGTGCTGAGGCGGCCAAGACGTCAAGAGAAAACTCAGGTGCTGGGAAACGACGGAGGAGGAATGAGAATGTTGAGCTGGTTGTGCTTATGATTCCTGGGCGCAAGTCCGTGGAGTGGCCTAGCCAAGAAACTACGCAACTGTGATCCGCACGGCGATTCCAGGTGTCCTTTCTTTCAACGGCTGCAGCAGAGCAGCCAATAGGAGTCTAGACAGCAGACCCCGCTCAACAAAAATATGGCCAGAACCGGACTTGCAGCTTGGAACCACACGGGCCAAGCAGAACAAGCGGGTCAACGCGGAGAATTTGTCAAGGAGCAGTCGACAGATAGACTGAGGGTTCCCCCATTCCCGTTCTCTCTCCTCTCGATTTGGGGGTATCCAATGCAGCTTGGGGACCCGTGGAAACTGGTGAATGAAACCGTTTGGACTACCTGGTTGGGGCTGCTTGGGCGTTGATATGGATTAGTTAATAGCCAGCGCTTCTCTTCTTTGCGTCAAGGCAGAGCAGAAGCCCTGTGGGTAAGCCAAGCAGAAACTAACGAGATTCGACGGTGTGTGACAGCGTTGTTTTCGTCATGATGGTGAAAGTGAAATCCAGGGCTAGCTCTGAAATTCATTCATAAATCGCATGCACAGTCAGCATCGTTTCAATTGGAACTTTTGGCTGAATCCTGATCCTGATCCACGCACACCCATACATACCGTTGAGTTGGAGATGTGGAGAATCCAGATTGATAAGAACTATATATAGCCTCCCCACAATCGTACCCTTGCTTGTTCAGCGCTCTTTTGATCCCCCATCCATTTCTGCACCTTCGACTCTTTGGTTCTTCCTCGTCAAGCGTTTTGCTTGAAGTCCTGTGAAATCATCACACGTGCGACCTTTACCTTCACTGTACTCCGGTGCCTTTCGTCGAGACCTTTCGCTCCTTTGTTAAATCGTACCTCCTATTGAATGGGCATAGAGACCTCTCCACCAGATGTCGAGGAATCGACAGAGCCACCAAGTCGTTCTTCTATTCATGAAGGGCACCAGCAGCACTCGGGATCAGCCCTAAATCAATCGGCGTCCACCAACCGCCGTCTCGACGAAATAGAAAAAGTCTCGAAGAGTCCAGGCACTGCCCTTTCCGTTAACTTCACAGCCACCTCGACCCTTGACGAGCTCCAAAAATGTCAAGAAATTTGTGAACACGCCTACTCTTACCCCGTTTCGGAAGTTTCCCGTGCTCTAGGGGTTGATTTACAGTAAGTCACCCACTACCTTAGCCGAGACTAGCTTTATAATCCAACCTCGACGGCTGATAATTATTCTATTAGGCATGGACTCAGTTGTACCGAAGCAGCATCTCGCCTTGAGCGGGATGGACCTAACAAAGTTAAGGGAGCAGAGGGGGTTTCCCTGTGGAAAATTCTGTTAAGACAGGTGTCCAACAGTCTGACTTTAGTACGAGAAACATTTATTTCCCGAGTCGACTATTCGCCAGCCAACTGGTAATTATGGATCGATAACTTCGATGTTAACTCTGGTGCGGTGATGTGCAGGTCCTCGTTATAACCATGGCATTATCTTTTGGGATCAATGACTATATAGAAGGAGCTGTTATAACCGCTGTTATCCTTCTCAATATTGTTGTTGGGTACGTCGTTCCTCACTTCCTGCAGACATATACAGACATTCCCATGCCGAAATGATGCTGAAGTACGAACCCGTTGAGCATAGTTTCGTCCAAGATTACCGTGCGGAAAAGACTATCCTTTCGCTACAGGCCCTCTCTGCCCCAGTATCTAAAGTCGTTCGCGACGGCCGAATTGAATCCGTGAAGGCTGAGACCCTCGTAGTTGGGGATGTCGTCCAACTTGCAGTTGGAGATATGATTCCTGCAGATTTGAGACTGTTTGACGGTATGAATGCCTCGACCGATGAAGCCCTCCTCACGGGCGAATCGTTGCCCGTTTCCAAAAACCACCATCTTGTTTTCCCCTCTCGTGAAATGGCAGTAGGGGATCGGACGAACATGGCCTATTCTGGAAGTACAATGACTCAGGGTCGTGCGGCTGGGATTGTGATCGCAACCGCAATGGATACCGAGGTAGGTAAGATTGCGCAGCTTCTACGCCAGCAAGGGCCAAAAGTTGTTGCGGGCTCAAACGTGGTCCGGCGAACGTTGAATAGAGTGAAGAGCACCCTGGTCCACATCTTGGGTTTGGTGGGAACGCCACTCCAGGTCAAGCTCAGCAAATTCGCGCTGATCCTCTTTGCGCTTGCTATCATGTTGGCAATCATCGTTTTTTCCGCCAATGAATGGGATGTGCATGGGGAAGTTTTGATATACGGTATTTGTGTTGCCGTTGCCGTCATCCCCGAGTCACTTATTGCAGTCCTCACTATAACTGTTGCTGTTGGTACAAAGGCGATGGCCAAGGGCAACGTGGTAGTTAGAAAACTCCAGGCACTTGAGGCTGTGGGTGGAGTCACAAATATTTGCTCAGACAAGACCGGTACACTTACTCAAGGCCGAATGATTGCGCGGAAAGCGTGGGTTCCAGACGCTGGAACCCTGACAGTACACGATACGACAAACCCGTTTGATCCTCGAAGTGGATTTGTTCAGATGGACGGCACAAATATTGATACCGACCATGTTGGTAGCAATTCTAACTTTAGCACATTTCTCAAGGCTATAGCTCTTTGCAATTTGTCATCCGTCTATAATTCCAATGACAAAGCTTCCATTGATAACCAGTCGGTGACGGATGCCGGAGATAACTGGACTGCTGTGGGAGAGCCCACGGAAATTGCCCTCCACGTTCTTGCTCTCCGGTTCAACTCCGGAAAGCTGGCTCTGCTTCAAGGCCAGCAGCGAAAACAACTGGCGGAGTTTCCTTTCGACTCAGCAATCAAACGAATGACCGTCGTTTATCAAGATTCCAAGTGCAAGTTTGCTGAAGCTTTTGCTAAGGGCGCTGCAGAGTCAATGTTGCCATTACTCAGGGCTTCAGATGAGAAGAAGGCGGAAATTCGCTACACTGTGGATAGTATGGCCGGAGAAGGTCTTCGGGTCCTGTGTGTAGCGCACAAGATTATTCCCGAAACCGAATTCGGCCAACTATCCCTACGGCAATCTACCGAACAGGATCTCGAGTTTATTGGACTCGTTGGACTCTACGACCCTCCTCGTGTCGAAACTCCTGGCGCAGTTAGGAAGTGTCATATGGCCGGTATTACTGTCCACATGCTTACAGGCGACCACATCAAGACAGCCACAGCTATCGCCTATGAAGTTGGCATTCTTGGGAATATAATACCGTCCGCCCAGGCGAGCACTGTAGTCATGGGTGCAGAGCAGTTTGACAAGCTCTCCGACGAAGAGATCGATGCTATTGAAGCGCTACCGCTCGTGATCGCAAGGTGTAGCCCAACAACCAAAGTTCGCATGGTCGAGGCGATGCATCGAAGACATGCGTTCTGCGTCATGACTGGTGATGGCGTAAATGATTCGCCGGCCCTCAAGCATGCTGACGTTGGTATTGCTATGGGCAAAAATGGAAGCGATGTGGCCAAAGAGGCTGCCGACATGGTTCTCACGGATGATGATTTTGCATCTGTCGTGAAAGCCGTAGAAGAGGGGCGTCGCTTATTCGACAATATTCAGAAGGTAGAAAAGATGAAACAACTCTTTATAACTTCCCCACATACAAGAGAAAAATACCATTGGCAGCTTCCGCTAACTTCACCCCCCGTATATAGTTCCTTATGCACTTACTGATCTCCAACATTGCCCAAGTAATATTACTCTTATTGGCGTTGACTTTCAAAGACGCGGATGAGAACTCCGTTTTCCCGCTTTCCCCCATACAGATATTGTGGGTGAACTTAATCACCTCATCTTTCCTCGCCTTGGGGTTGGGCCTGGAAGAAAGCCAACCAGATATCATGTATCGACCTCCTCATAACTTACGCGTCGGAGTTTTCACACGCGAACTAATCATGGATAAAATGATCTACGGCACATTCATGGGATCCCTTTGCCTCCTAACATTCGTAGCAGTCGTGTATGGTGCTGGGGGCGGCAATCTTGGAGATAACTGCAACCAGGGATGGAACCCGAAGTGCAACGTTGTGTTCCGCGCCCGTGCCACCACTTATGCAACCATTACGTTCCTCCTCCTTGTCACCGCCTGGGAAGTCAAGCACTTCACCCGCTCTCTGTTCAATCTCGATCCCGCCCGCTATTCTGGCCCTTTTTCCATCTTCCCTGTCCTGTGGCGGAACCGGTTCCTCTTCTGGGCTGTCTGCGCCGGCGTTGTCATTGTGTTCCCTGTTGTGTATCTACCCGTGGTGAACAAGTCGGTCTTTAAACACTCGGGGATCACATGGGAATGGGGCATAGTGTTTGGCGCTGTGGCAGTGTACCTTGCATTGGTAGAGAGCTGGAAGGCGATCAAACGCGCTTTTGGCATCGGGAGTGCGAGGGTCAAGGTGCTGACTATGGAGGAGGCGGAGATGAGAGTCGGGATGTTCCCAAATGGAACACCTACTCTGCCGCCTCGTGGTGAGACGGCGGAGAAGTAACTGGTTGATGTGAGCTAACCAGTGAATAAAAGGGAAATGAAAATGAAAGGAGAATTGAAATGGAACGCGCCGAGAACGACGTTTTTGAATCTAAATTGTGTTGTTTTGAGTAACCTGATACGATGATGTCACTCATTTCTTCCCTCGTCTCTCTATCAGTATGAATTTGATCCATGATGATTTCATGTGCAACTCGCTCTGCTCTCGATTTCCAGTGAACCATATGGATAAACGTGATGTGAGAAAAATCTTATCCAGCGGGGACTTTTCGTATAACCTTTTTTTTTCATATTTTGCAATATCCAATTTTTTTACCCTCATCATAGTTCAGCTAGCCAACAAGCGGCTCTATTTTTGTTTTGCTTTTTCGAAGTTTTTCTGAACCAGCTATTGAATTGAATTCAACTTCAATTCCGTCGCGTTTCGCACCTTGCACAATATGAGAAAAAGATTTTCTTTTGAAATTGGCATTTTTAGTCCTTACCTAGAATAACTCGGGGGCCACCTCGGGTTTTTCGATATTTAGGGGAGAGAGAGGGAGGATGGCCGGAGGATTTGCGAATTTGTGCAGAGTCAGAATATGATTTAACGTCTATCTATCTACCTTGACTAGCCGGCAAAGTCCTCCTCCCTCCTCGCTCCCATTTCAAGCCGTGTTCAACACATGGATAAATTAAGTTACTTTATTTGTTTGGTGAGACGGGAGGAGGTAGTTTGGAACCCTATTTATTTTCTTATTTACGCCATATTCGAGATATATAACTATGTATGTACACGTACATGTACATGTCTTTACCATTGACGTGTTTTCCAAATGGTTTCTTCCCATTGAACAAGTTTTGGATCAAATCTTGTAACGCGGGCTGGTTGAGGGGGAAAGCTCAGCGCTTTTGTAGCTTGTAATATGTGATAATTTTTACCGCGAGATAAAGTTTAACTTTATATTTATTTAGGACAAGGCTGCCAGGGCAGCGAGAAGAGCCTTTGGTCTAAACAGCCCAATGTTCGGATAGAGTTGAAAATCGAACTTGGGCCTCAGATATAGAGAGGTAGGAGAGGAAAGTGTTATATCTCTGCAGTATGTACATGTACAACAGAGTGTTTTCATTCAAATAGGGGGGTACCTACCTGTCAATGCATGTTTTTGAAATCTGCTATATCTTCAACACAACATCAGATATTACATCAGTATATTTTTGAGCAGAGAATATAGTAGTACTAAAGAATTTAAAATGTATTAAAACTTTTTACTACTAACTTGAAATCACTAGTAGATTTACTAACTATTAGAGTATACTTATTATATCATTAATATTTCACTCATATCTGATGCTGTGTTGAAGATATTAATTTTTTAATAGGTATCTTTCATATGGTGAGCTCATACAAAACATACAAGTTGCATTGTGGGGATAATAGCGTTGTGTTGAGGCTCTCCAACCACAGATGTGGTGGGGGAAGCGAAGGCACAAGTAGTGGCTAGTTATTTTAGGGTAGAAAAATAAGGGGAGGGTCCATCGCAAGGCATAGCATTCCCATTTCCGTTTTCCCATCATTGCCATATCCTTTCCTTTCCTTCCCTTATTGTGTTTCGTAAAAGAATATACATACATAAAATACATACATACATCTATCCCAAGTCGCCAAGGAGTGGAATGGCACGCTAAAATTGCAAGTATTTAAAAAGAAGAAAAAAAAAAACATTCATGAAAAGACAAAACACTGGGCTATTTAGCCAGATTCATCGGTGGGGTGAGGGCAGTGTTCGCGTGAGAGGCCGTGGTAGTAGGCTTCGTCGTCTCCGCCTCGTCACCCCTATCATCCTCATGACCCAGGCTCCCATATCCCGTATCCGTGCTCTTCAAGCTATCACGGCGAACATGTTCAGTTTTCTGGTCCGCTTCTCTCGACGCTCCATTGGCAGTAGTAGTAGTTGTAGTAGCCGTAGTAGCCGTAGTAGTATCGGTTGTGGGAGCCTCGGTAACATTTTGCGGATCTTGCACGTGGTCGTTAGAGTCGTTTGGGGTTTCTCCATGGTGAAGATGATGCTGGCCTTCCCATCTGGTTTCAACTGCTTCGATATGGATCCCTGCCCGCTGGCAGGCATCGATGCATCCCTTGACAGCCTTCTCAACCAACTCCATATCAAAGCCCGAGGAAATCGGGTTATAAGCATTGCGGACCCAATAGATGAGGCCTAGAGCGATACGAGCGAGGTCCGGAGTGGGAATGGTAGAGAAGCTACTGGTACTGGTACTGGATTCTGTTTCATCCTGCTGTGTTGACGAGGTAGTGGTGTCTGAGGCAGATGAGCATATGGATGAAGATAATGAGGAATCAGAAAGTAGACTCTGTTCCGTTGCTAAAACGTGTAAAAGGTGGTATAGAGAAGCGAAACCGAGGAGTGTAAGCTCAACGGGATCTATGGGGAGAACGTTGAAGAGCTCAATTGCGTTGCGAAGCGTGAGTTGGGACGATTCAGATGGGCTTCCACCACCCACCTGCCCCTTTAATATTGCTGCAATCATGGCGCAACGAACAGCAATGGATATTTCTGCCCGCGCTGATGGTGGGACAGACGAATCAAGGAAGTTTGTGCTGCTGATGGCTGGCTGGCTTTTGGATCGCGGCAGAGCAGCAAGGACCGTGTTGATATTTGTTACTCTGTCTTCATCGAAGAAAACGGCCTTGATTACCGCAGCTCGTGTGTAGGCAGCCGAGGCGAGAGGCGCGGCATTTAACGCCAGATGGAGGCTGCGTTCGAAGGCTATTCTGGGCTTAAGTTCCGGAGGGAGAGTATCGAAATCGAGGCAGTGAATCAATGCGTTCTGCAGGGCTCGACTAGACCACCATGCCGCAAGAGCATCAAGAGGCGAGCGTACTGCTGTGTCCTCAACGACAATATCCAGCATAGCATCTTCACCATACGTAGCTTCTTGTGTATATCTGTTCCACGCCATGTTGGATGCGCGTTGCATAATTGCATCGGTCATAACGTCGTCCACATCCGCTTCAAGTAGAGTGACAAGGTGTTCCGGAAGAGCGTCGTCATGGTCCTCGGGTAGATTCTTCAGGAGATTTCTCGCTATATCCCACTGATACCTGGCCAGGATGGAACCCGCGTGGTTTGAGAGTCTAAAAGCCCAAGAGCCTGGAGAACCAACTCTCCAGAGTAAAAGACGGCAATGGAGAGCCTTCAGCATCACTCGTGCTGGAGTCCTCGGCAACGTGCCTGAGGCGAAAATAGTTAAAACCATCCGGCTCTTGCTTACTTCCGGGTCCCCTCCGGTTAGTTGGGCATCAATGGCAATATCCCATGCTTTAGCCCTCGCCGTTTCATCGTCTTCTGTAATTCCTGTGAGCCAGGAATACAGCTTTGATCCAAGGAGACAGCTTAGGACATACTCCATACAGCGCCACGTTACTGCGAACCACTCAGGGAAGAACGTGTGGCTCGGAACCCAGACGGTCTGGATACTTGTCAGCCATGCCTCTCGCCGGAACTCGATGGGTGACACACCGCTTCTCGAATCCGTGGCAGATTTGGTAGGATTCTTTGCTCGCCTTGGGGCTGAATTAAAGAGGTAAGCAAAGACGGCGCACGCTGCTCCAACCACAACCAATGAAGTTAATGCGAAATGAGATAAAGCTCGAATTTGCCATGAGGTTGCCGTTAGGAAGCCAAAATACAGCCGAACAAAGCGGAAAAGGTCGCCAGCAAATTGCAGAGGTACACCTAATAACCCCTTTTTAGATGAATCTGATTTCGTTTGGTTTTCGAAACCACCGACGACCATTAGAGCAGCAAGCGTTCCAAGCATAAACTTGTTGGGGAGGGTCATTCGTCGAGCTCCTGGTGATGCATATGTTGTCTGTGCATCTGATCGCTGGTTGAGAGATTCTGCATAGTGTTGTTGAGGAGCATTCGCTCGCAGGCGTTTGAAATACTCGGGAACTTTAATAAGCCCTTCAGGGGGATAGAGCGGGTTGGGCGAGCCCTCTGGAGACAATTCTTCGGTTTGCGAGAAGACTCCTGGCGAAGACCCTGGTCCGGAATCAGTGGAAACAGTATATGCACCAGGCGATGATGCTGAACCGGAAACATTGGCGTAGTTTGTTAAATTTTGTTCCTGAACTTTATCTAACTGGCGAAGGCGATTTTTCAGTCCGACATTTTCCTCTTCCAAGCGCTTATTCCGCTGTTCCAAATGTCGAATATATTCGGTGGCCTTGGCCAAAATAGAAGCCTTGTTGAGTTTGTTAGAGGACGATACAATCTCATCATCTCCGCGCATTCCCTGGCCAGATATTCCATTTTTCTGCTTGACTAAAGCACGAAGGGACGGCACGCTGTCTCGTAATTCGGCAATTTTGTCATTGAGGTTGGCACGGTATCGCTTTTCGATTACGTTGTGGGATCGTTTCTTAGAGGGTAAAGACTTTGAAGCAGACTGCGTATCATCTGATTTAGAGGGTCCTGGAGGTTCAGCTGGGGGCGCCTTCCTCTTCCTGTCTGTTGGTGAAAGAGATGATAATGGCGTAGAGGGGTTGACTATGTTTCCATCTGATGTGCTCCTACGTGTTATATCTCCGGGTGAGGCTATTTCTGGCACGGAGTTATTCCGATGCCCGCTGACGAACTCTGGGCCGAATGCTGAATCAAAGAAGTCGGAAGGCGCAGGAGAAATATCTGATAGAAATGGCGGTTCCTGTGGGGAGGTGGTATCGCGACCTGAAGAGCCAGCTGTGAATGTGAACGGTACGTTGGCTGGTAAAACATCGAAAGTCTTTGGCATCATGGTCTGATTTATATCAGATAATTTTTCATCGATTTTCGAAGGCAAGTTGAATAGATTCGTATGCGCTGACATATCATCATGATCGATATCGTCCCATCTCATCCATTGGGACCAGTCTGCAGTTAAGTTCTCTGGGGGAGTATCGAAGGAGGCGGTATCAGTCGATGGGCTCCTCATCGACATTCGGATAGGGGACCTGGTGGATTTCGAGCCGCCCTGTACAACGGGAGAATCCATGGCAAATAGTTTATTCCCTCTTCTAATTCGAACACATGCGCGCAATTGGGATATATTTAATCTTCCTTTGCCTTTTTGTGTGGGTGTGTTTTTCTAGAAGACGACGGGGGGGGAAAATAACAAAAAATAAAAATAAATCAACAATAAAATAATTAAAAAAAAAAAAAAAAAAAAAAAAAAAAAAAAAAAAAAAGGCAAGGATGCCGATAATTGAGGCGCACTAATTTGTCCTGGTCGTTCAAGTGCAATGTGTAGAAAGAGTATGAATCCAATTGGAGGTTGAGTAGGTGAAAATGTCGAAGATCTTAGTGGCAATTAATGGGCGCGGCGTCGGTAATGAATGAAACAATAATGTCCATTCACTGTAAAGTACAAGTACATCGCCCCCCTGGATCAGGCTGCCATCAAACAGAGATATCTCACGTCGTTGGATGTTATTATTGAATGGAGGTGGGTGGGCAAAAAAGTAGCAGGCCAGAAGCGTGGAAACTAAACTGGTGTTGAGCTTATTCAACCAGTGAAGCAAGTCTCAACGATTCCAGGATTGGAAAAGCAGCTTTACTCGTAGTCGTTAAGCTTGATATAAAGTCAGCATAAGTATGCATGGGCCCGAGTAGAAGTGCCGCGCGGTGTATTATTTAGAGAAACAAAGAGTCGAATCGCGCAGCAGGGATTTACGAAGGACAAAAGGCGTTCATCCTTCGGACGGTTCCGACAAGCCAATCCAATAGTTTCGCAGGGATAGCTAATTTATTATAGGAATGCTAACAGGCCGTCTCAAGTTCCAAGAGAAGTCGTCGTTGACTCGTCGCAGTGGACGATGATTCATGGGGGTTGCTTCAGGTTGCGTTGGATATCAAAACCTCAGGAGCCCCCAGACAGCAAGTTCCAAGCCACAGAGCCACGTGAGCAGGCGGAAGACCGGATTGCCTTCATTCTGCTCCACCAGATGAGATCATAGCCAAGCAAAGCAGCAAAGCAGCAAATACCGCCTGGTATCGCTGTAAGACTAGACTGGAAGACTTGTCAGTGGTTGGAGCGCATCGTAGCGCATTTATCGCGAACGCACAAAAGGGAAATCATACGATCTCGGCTACGGTATTTCCTGCGCGTGGGCTTGGTGCTTAGTCCCAAACAGGCCTAACCCATACGGGGACCTGCCCTGGCAAATACCACTAGTAATATTCTTTTTTTAACCTCTGATCTTTTTTGATATTGAAATAGTTCTAAAATGAATCTCAGGCAATTGAATGAAAAAATCCATATCTACTATTATTCTATTGTTGCCCAGTGATAATTAGACTGACTGACAGCAGCAAATTAAAAGTACTCCGGAAAACCATGAGCAATTATCCCATGGCCCAATTTTGTACCCTCGTGAGTTCCAACTCCATTTACTCAGGTCTCTCTCGATATTTCATCTGTTGTATTTACAGCGTGCATGCATATAGGATAGGATAGATCACTATCATCCTGTCCTCATCCTCACGTGCGGAACATTTCGGAGCTTCAGATACCAATTCATCATCATCATCATCGGGTCCTGCCGATGGCGCCTGATGAATCATTTTACGCTGTAAGGTTCAGGCATCGATCGATATATGAGGATTCTATTTGATGGACTTGTCCAGGTGCCTTTAATAGCCAGTGGTGTATGGCTCTTGACTTTGCTGGATCGTTATTGCACAGCCGCGATGTGAATCAAAGTTACCCAACAGTTCGTTCGGAACCTTTGAGCCCAGCGCTGGGTAAATGGAAACCTTTTCTCTCGCTGTGATGTCACTCTACCTACGTAGGGACCCGGCAGATATGAGCCACGGATTTTGGATACACTCCCATTGAAGCTCCTTTCTTTCGCCTATTATCAAATGTAATTGGACATGTGCCCCAGGCCAGAAGCCTGCAGCGACTTCCCCCACGGCCATGATATTTAGAGAAACCAAATTCAATCCTTTGAATCCTTGACTTTTAACGCCATGGGAGGGGATATGTGTGATAAGCACTCAGCTATTGCTTTTATTTTGTAGTCTATAGGTACCTGTTAAGAATGACACAACTTTTGTTTCGATTTAACATGTGAAGACGCCTATGCCCTACAGGCTACACAGTAGCTCTCGGCATCCATTGCCCCGTCACGGCTGCTCCTCCGCGCAAACTCGAGCAGGCCGCAGCTACCCGATTACCGAACTCTTAAAATCCATCCTCAATAGACTCCATAAACGCCATGGCCGTCCTAACACCTTCCTTCGCCGCCTCTGAGGGCGGCTCATACGGCCGTCGAGGTCTCAATTTCTCCTCCGCACCCTCAATCCCTGCCCTCTTCGCCGAGTAAATAGCAGCCGCATATTTAGTCGAGGCAATGCCCGATTTGCACGGCGACTCCGCCAGCGCCGCAATCCGATGAAGCCGCAAAGCCTCCGCCACCTCCCCCTTCTTATACAAGTTATATATCCTCGAAATCGTCTTGGGAAATACATTCGCAAACGCAGCAATGCACCCCGCAGACCCCACGCTGAGCCCCCCGATCAAGAAATCGGACTGCCCGCCGAAAATCGCAAAGGACTCCGGCGTCAGACATGCGGATAGCCGTGTGATCTTCCCCACGCTGGCACACGTGAGCTTTACCCCGACGATATTCTCGTTCTGCTTCGCGAGCGCCGCGATAAGTTCGGAATCCAGATCGACACCATTGCAGACGCCAGGGAAGTTATATATAAGCATAGGCAGCGGCGAGTTGGTAGCAACGTCCGTGAAAAACGACTTGATCACCGAAGGCGTGGTGGCCTTGCCGAAGTATGCGGGAGGCAGCACTAGGACGTAATTGGCCCCCGCAGCCGCTGCGTCGCTGATATGTTCGAGGACCTGGCGGGTGGAATGGGCACCGACGCCGGCCATGATGGGGAAATCGGGCCCGACGGCCTCGCGCGCGGCAGCGATGAGTTGTGCGCGCTCTTCGCGGGTTAGGAGGAAGGCTTCTGCATTCGTGCCTAGGATGACCAGGCCCGCGAGCCCGGACTTGGAGAGGTAGGCGTAGTATTTCTTTTGGCTGGGGAGGTCGAGGGTGTCGGTTACGGGGTCGAAGAAGGTCACGGCGGGGCACCAGACGCCGGACGGGGGAACTTTGGCGACCATTTGTATACTGTTGCTAGAGCTCTTCGAGGGAGAAATATGTTGTTAGGTATTGCTGTATTAAATAGTTGTAGCTTTAAAGGTGGGGTGGGATGTATTGTTGTTGACTGACTGCCGAAGAGGCGAATGTTGTATAACTATATAATCTTGCGGTGCGGGGTAAATTTGGGGAATCGGCCCGGTTCTTATAACTTGTCGGTCGAGAATGTATACAAGTCCACTCCTGGCGGCGACCCTCCACCGCCGCCTAAAACGCTACACAAGGTGCCGAAGGGGTGTGGGAAGGTTCATGATGGCCTGGTTCTGCCATAAATCTGACTGAACTACTAACTGGACAAGTTAAGGCTGCCGGCAGAGTCAGTATGTATTGTTACATTAACTTTGGATATAGAATCCATCCGCAGAAACTACTGTAGTAGACAACATGAACTGAAATCATTTTTCTATGATATCATGATCTAAATCCCCGAAAACGCTCTCAAACGAATACAGAGCAGTAACATATCCAGCATCCACTATCAACACTTACAACCTCTCGCAGCCGGGCTTATCCGCGCGCTAATTACTTACGTCTCGACTTCCCGCCGCTGTGTATAGTTAACTATATATCCTTGGCTTCAGGCGGTGGGCGTGTGCTGTGGAGTCTTCCTCCTGCTGTCTCCGCCGCCACCTGAACAACATCCCGAAATGTATGTACAGAGTACATGTCCTCCTATACACCGATGTATGTACATGTACTGTACATGTACATGTACTAACAATATCGAGGAGAGTGCCCGGGCAAGTACTCCCTGCGCTTCAGGCCGCCCTTCCTCAAAGCTATTTTACATGTGCCAGTTACTCCCAGAACCGTGATCACTGCCTATTTATTATCTAGCTATCCATCCAAGGTAGCTCTTGACCGACAGATCAGAAGACAACTGTTTTTATATTCTACCCGCAATTAGTTAAAAACGCAGAACTTTTTCTGCCTCCCTTTTGCGCAGATATTAAATCCATGACCCCATTCCATCAACCTATCTCCCCGCTCACATCACATCATTTAACAATTAGGACCCGCAGTCCCTTTCCCCAAGCAAGTCTTCCTATGGGCCTTCCAGTGTATGCGCTGACACTTTGACGAGCAATACCTCACCAAATGGCATTGCGAGCATGACAACAACGCCCGCCCATGTACAGATTTCCCAGCACCACACGCCTCACACTGATTCTGTCCCGCCTTCTTCTCCTTGCCCAGCGCATCCTTGGTGTCAAGATACGGCAGAGTGAACAAAAGCGGTATCAAACCGCGGATAGCATGCTTGGACACAGTTTCCCACTTCGGAAAGTCGCCAACGAAATTTGGCGGGAAGATCCCGTTCCCGCACGAGCAGAGTACCGGCTGGTGCAATTCGACGGAGAGCGGGATTCGAGACTTGGCCTTATACTCGCAGGTAGGCTTGTGCTTCCACTCCCTGCAGCGCTCGACAAACGCAGGCAGGAGCTTTTTCCATAATCTCAACTCATCCTCTTCAACGAGCATGGTGATCAATTCGTCCATGTCTAGCTTCGCGATGAAATCACGTATTGGCTTTTCCATATCCAACCGTAGCGGGACAATTGCAACGTCAAGAGCTAGGGTGTGGTTGGATATGTCCATGCGAACGGAGGAGCGCAAAAATAGTATATGCAGTCCAATATCCCCGCAGCTTATTCCAAATACCTTGCACTTCTCTCCCTTAACCCTAGCGAACGACATGTGCATGGCAAACAAGGTGTCTTTGAAGCATAATCTGCTGTCTTGATCGGGCTTTGGACGAGTGTTATCCAGATTACTGCGTACTTCACACTCCTTGCCGGAAAACATCGTCGAAACATGCGTAATCAGCCAACCAAAGTCTTCCATACGGTTGGTATCCAAAATAGGTAGTCGGTTTGGATTAAGGTATGGAATGTTCCAAGCCAAAGGTTCTCCTCCGGACAAGAAGACTGGGAACATGTAATCTGAGTAGCCCTGGCGGTCGGGTTTTTCGGCCCTGTGTGCAATTATCTCCACATAAGATGATTTTCTAGCAACTCGGATCGTGTTTTTCTTGTTCGGTTTGAGGACCGGAGCTGGAAAAGTAATCACAATCTCCCAAGCCTGTCCTTCTACAGGTACACGTAGGGAGCAGGGCGAAGGTTGGCTAACCACGATCTTATTCTGGCGCGTCAGGATTGCTTTTGCTTCTTTGGAGAGAAAATCGATACGAGCGGTGAAGCGATCAATTATTCTCTTTTTCTTATCGATATCAGCCGTTAGTGTGACATGATAGGAACTTGCGTGCATTTTCGCAGGGTATACTCTGTTGCTCCACAGTTGGGGTGGGCACGGCATGCCGGCGTGATTTGGGCGGTGCTTTGAAATATATACAGAGGATTGGTTTCCAAGGTCACTGGAAAAGACAACTAGTTCAGTCCCCAATGCGTCCTCAAACATCGAGGAGATACCAGGTGTGTGATAAAGCGACATCCCAACTGTCGTGCTCTCTGGCTGCGCGAGTAGTAGCGCTGAGGGGACGACGAAAGAGATGATAAGAGGACTCTTCCCTTTCCAGCCACTGTGATCCTTAGCAATAGTTACGGCAAAATGATCGCTATTCCGCGGCCCGGAGCAAATGGCTTGCCCAAATCCAAGTTGCACAACTGCGAACAGACTGTGCTGGCCCAGGCCCATCTGCTTTGACTGAACAAATCCGTTGATATATGGCTTTGCTAGTTTACCGCAACGCGTCTTGGTGAAAACCGAGAGCTTTGCCCTTGGAACTTTAACCGTGATAGACACCAAGTAAGGCATTTTCTTCCAAGCACGGAAATCATGGGAGCTTCGATCGTACTTGAATTCTTTGGTAAACAAGGGATCAGAATATACATCAAGAATATGGAGTTGAGTATAAAGTTCGTGGAGGAAATTCTGCCCGACTCCAAGAGCCTTATCTGCTTCAATCAGTGTGATCAAGGCCGAGATGGCCTTATTCCAGTCAACCATTACGCGCCCTTTAACAAATGCTAGAAACCGGACGAAACTCCCACGGTGGTAACGAATCATTTCACAACTTGGATGGGCCAAGACAAACTTCACGTCTTCGTTCATGAACATGTTCATGTAGATCCCGAACAGAACAACTGCTAAGCTGTCCGGATCGAACTTGATAAGTGAGGAACAGCTACTTCCTGGCGAATGTGACCAGTAGGGCCATTGATATTTCCACAATGTTCTGTTGTACACATTCCGCGTATTGACGCCATCCCCCATGGAACATTTGCGGAAATCATGCATCAACTGCTCCTCAGCATTTGCGACGGCTGAGGAATTTGTCCAGTATTGGACAGGGAAAACACCAAGTAGTATTGACACCGTCGGAAAATGTCCGGCAAAAAGGTCATTCAATAGTACGTCTACTTCGGGTACGTACTTGGCAAAGGACTCAGCATAGATCGTGGATGATTCTTTCTCGTACAGCAATGGGCCAGCGGCAATGAAGACGTTGATACCACCAAGAAAATCAATAAGGTTGGAGGTGTCAATAACGTCGAAGGCTAAAGGAGCCACACCATCTTCGAGCGCGTAATCCTCCCCATCTAGGGAGACAGTATCAAAACCATAGGACGTGCGGAACCACTTCGCAGAAGTTTCTCTAGTGGTGTCAAGATGCTGCAAGGTGTGACAAAAGGCAAGGGCATCACCAGCGAAGAAGCGCACGGTCACGGATTTGTGATCACGTTTTAATGATTGACACCAGATATTGAATTGAAGACGAGCTGATTCAACTGCGTTTTGAGCATGAGCAAAAGCCACCTCCTTGCGGTAAAAATGGGATCCTGCATCCACTGGTGTGTAGGCGGTTACTAGGTGGAACCCAAGTAGTGGATCCGTGCCGGAATGGAGCAGAGCGTTGTCATTTTCCAAGGGTGCCAGTGTTGGGTTCGGGTGCACATTTAGAGCTTTGGGATCATTGGAAGTGCTCCCATTCTTCCAGTAGCGCGAGTGCAAACCGGGGAGATCTTTAAGGGCTTGAATTGCATTGGGGGCAGCAGCGCGGGCTCCACCCAAGTCTATCCCGCTTCCCGCGGTTGCAACTTTGACATCAAGACAAGCTTGGATTGCCTTACGGAAACTAGCAAGGTAGTCGGCTTTGTCCCGGACAGATATATATGAATGCCAGATGTCTCTCACAAGAGCAAGAGTCTTTGAGTCGCAGAATCTCAGAAACCGCCCATACTCACTTTTGTGCCAATATTTGAGAGAGCTTGAGAAACGATGTAGCTTCTTGACTTGGGATTCAAGAAGGTTGTGCGACTTATCATCGATGAACAAATGATAGTAAATATTCCACAGCATTGAGGTATCCGCGCCTTCATTGGTATCCACGACGAGAGTAAGGAGAAGAACATTTCGGGCTATAAAAGGCTATGTTTAGCAGACAGACAAAGGCAAATTCAAGAGCAAAGCATAACTCACCAATAACTGCAGGTTGGATATCACAGCAAGTATAATCCAGCGGGCGAGGTTCTATCATCATGAGTGAATTGTGTCAGTGGTTATCATACAATAGTGTCATGTTGATAACAAACTAGAGATGGTTACTTGATGAACTATTCATAAAGCTAGTGAAGAGGATATTTCTAGCATCTCCGCATCCAAGCAACAGCAGACGTGCAGGATCGTCACCAGGGATATCCTGTGTCAAGCAGACAGCAGGAGTGTTGCCGATTGCATGGAAGAGAGAGAACTGATTCAGGGGTACTGGAGACGCCATTTATTAAACGCGCCTGTTACCGTATACACGAAGCAGATCAGAAAAGTCTCACGAAGGCCTATGGATTCGCGACAGGGCGGCAACATCAACTCCAGCATGACATGACAGTGGTTGGGAGAATGGTATGTATATCTTGCGTGGTGGAAGTCTGGTGTTGTGTTGTTGAAGCGGTAAACACAGTGAAATATGAGGCGCAACATGACAACGGAGCAACTCGCAGACAGACAGACAGACACACAACACACACACACACATCACACATGCCTTTGACTGTTGCCTGGGTCCTATCTGCGGAAGACATCGAAATTCTCAGGCGCGGTAGAAGCCCATTCTCCGACTGTGGTAATCCCACACACGGATATAGCTGAATAACTCTTCATAATATTCGAGTCCGAAATACCTATTAACCTACCTCTCGAATTGCTCTACGCGAGAGCATGCATGCCGGTCCCCCCATAGCATAGTATGCTCGACGAGCCGAATGCTGATAGCCACGTCTCGCCGCGGGATGCGCAAGGCGATGATATCATGATATCATAGTAGTTATCAGCCGTGGCTATCGCTTTTAGCGAACTTAAGCGACCAAACAGTCCATCATAACATCATTAACTAACTATACAAAGCTAGTTCCTCGGCTAGTAACGTTGAGCCCTTTCTTTTCAACAAGACAGCTTGCACCAGGCTATCATCCTAAACTACGCAATGTGCTTGGGATCTTCGCCGCATTGGTGTGAATTGTACATACCTACCTCTACAAGTGTGGATTCTGGCTCTCTTGGCCAGTGTACAGCAAAAGAAAGAGTTGCAGCTGGAAAGCGGGCGTTTATAATGGATAGATCGATGGGGAAAGAAAGGGGTGGGAGTGGTGATGTTGGCGTGGAGAGCGCAAATGCAAGGAGCGTGAGAGCAAGAGATCAAACTCTTTCCGACTTGACAGATCAAGAAAACAAGAAGTTTGTGTATATTTATTGATGTTATTGGTGATATTCCTTTTACTTGAAGGTGGGGCATCTGGTGTTTTGATTCTTGCTTGCGATGTCAAGCATGGTAACTTTTTCATTCATAACAAAGGAGCCCACCAACTATAGCATTAGTTAACCGAAAAGCGTTAGTTAGAGAGCAAACACATTTGCCCGCAGGGGTTGCAATCTAAGGCGATATTGCAATATCAGTTAAGATTTTGAATCCGAATATATGCTGAAGAAACCTTTATAGTCCCACGTTTTACATTATGACTCAAGATAACTAAATAATTTGCTCATGAGCATCAATCGTACCAAACACAACAAAAAAATGAAAAGAAAATTTCAAAATATGCAAGAATAGAAGAAAACAAGTGGTATCAAGAGAGTAGCGGAGGTGAGTGATATCAGACACGGACGCAACGGTGGACTTGCGGACCCGGGCGTGGGTTGGTGGGCCACTGGCGACTCCGGCTTCTTTGGCTCAATCGAGCCGCCACCAACATAACAATTCTGACTCGCAATCTGCATATTAACCGCCATCGCCATCGCCGTAACCTCCCCCGTCGTCTTCTCAAGTGTCTTTGTATCCTGCTCTGCACTCCCGATGAAATCCATGTACAGTACACTCGGGTACGAGAAGGGGGTGAAGGAATGATACCCACGCCAGAAAAGGGGGTCATATCCCAGTTCGATGGATTGGTCGGCGATAGTTCGCTCGAAGACACGGGTTAGCGTTAATGTCCATGAGAATACGTGGAAGATGTCCTTCCGTTCGCCGTCATTAGGGACGAGGTTGCGGTTTCCTTTTAGCTTTGCGATTTGGTCGGCTGCCATGGTGTCGATTTGGTCGGTGTTGGAGTAGCTGTCGTACCGGGGGAATTGGCGGGTTGAGTAGATCCCCTTGTCTGGGCGTGTTGGGCCGCCTGATGCGATGATGATTACGCAAGCCTGGCCGTTGCCAATGTACTCGTTCATCTTTTTCTCACTTAAATCTCCCTGGAGGCCACCCCGGCGATGCGTGACACCTTCAAATAAATCGAATGTTTTACTCCATTGTTCATCGTTGAAGGGTTTATAGCCATTGTCCGTGTCAAGAGTTAGGTCGAGGTTGATGATGATTAGCTCCGGATTTTCAGCGGTGAATCTATGAAACACAGGTTGGATTAGATTTTCAGTGTGCAGGTTTGAGAATCGACTTCATACCTGTTTATACCATCCACTATCTCCTGGATCGATTCTCCATTACCCCCTTGCCATCCAATCTCAAGAATATCTATATAACCATAGTGGCCCGTGAGGTACTTTCCTCCATTGCCGATGGCAGGGCGAACGTCGAAGTACCGAGATCCCCTCCTTAGCTGATCGTAAACATTCAAATACTGAGTCAAAGTGTTGCCTTCGTTAGAAACTGCGGGTTCTTTTATTAGCAAAACAACCTTAAAATTCCACGTAATCGGGGACGGAGGGAACGAACATTGAGTGTGCCCATCCAGCTTCGACATCCCAGCATCGTGGCTTCCCGGCATACAAACGTGCTTCAATTTTCGATCACCAATGATATGTAATATTGATGACATCCACGCTATCGGCGGCTTATGGCTTGACCAAAAGCCTTCTGTTTCGCTCCCAGTCAATACCCAGTTAATAGCTCTCATGTCTCCGATGCCACCTCTGGAAGGATAATCAAGAGAAGTGCCTTTGGGTACATCCTTGGTCTCTAATCCATCATACAGGACATGGAGATGGAACTCATTGTCAGGATCATCTTGGTAGTATCTGGCCCAAATCTGAAAAGTCTTGTTCGTTCCCTCGAGCGTGTAGAATGCCTCGCCTTTATCATCGAATCTATTGAAGGACTCGGCGAACTGCCATTCGCACTGAACGGATTCACCTGCAAATATGTTAGCAAAATAATGGTATACAACTGTTACAAATACATTAAATTACCGGCTGGAACATCGTGCCACTTCCACTGATCCATCTGATATGAGTGATTATATGTGAGTATCCAGTTGTATGGAGATCCATTGACCAATGTAAAGTATCCATGGTCAGCCTCACCGCCGATATCAACGAGCGGCAGGTCTGTGGGATTTCTTCCTCCAGGCACGCGAACATCTGGAGGAACTGAACATTTGTCTTCATTTCTAGTATGGAGCCCCTGTTTTATGAGCCGTTGAGCGCCCGTGTTGTGGATCGGATCTACGACAGTAATCTGACTCCAGTATGGGTGATAGTCGACGGCAAGATTGGCTTCCGACGTAACCTGGGTTCCATCAGAAATAATCATGTTTGTAGCCCCGATGGAGATTAAATTGTGAATTCTGACACGGCCATTGTTCCCTTCCAGCTGTATCATCGAGTTTTGGCAGCTGCGCGTAGCAACTATCGGTTCAGCTGAAGATTAGCCAATGTGCAACTAACTATGAACTGGGTGAACTTATTGGAGCTGGACCATTGGGGCTGAGTATTTCTTTACGTACTGCATTCCTGTGTATAAGTTGTGAACCAAGAATATAAACCGGCTCCAGCGATATAGATCTCAGACGATTCAATTATCCGGAGCGCCCACGAAGCATCACATCCCGGCGAACCGTGCGGACAACGTTCGTAATTAGGATCTCCACTGAAGATACCGACAGCGGATTCAAATGGAGCCGGCGGCATAGGGGTTGGCTGATAATATGGAGATTCGGTTTGTATCATGCCTGCGAATACCTTTTGAGCCTTGTAAAAATTGTACTGATAGTAGACCGCATGCTCAGACGACGTCCCATAAAGCCATGTTGCCTCGGTACTTTCGACAAGCAAACCTCTCGCAGAGTATACAGAAGTTTGGATCTATATGTATCAGGTTTAGATATGTACTAACACTAAGCCGGTTACGAGATTTCATATACTTACCAGAGTATTGTTATCATCTTGCAAGTCAGGGTCGTCGATGTCGTGATCTGCCGTCCAAAGCCAAACATTTTCCATATATGCCGATGCCGACCTGGTAATGTGCATCATAAGACTGCCCGATTTGCAGCCATCATCATTTACACCGCTCGTAATCGCTGGGCACTCTGTCGAAGTAAGTTCGGTACCAGTAGCCCCTCCAATTCGTACGTGTGAATCTGCAGCCCATTAGCTGTAGTCCTAGCTACGGTAGTGACCATCACAAAAGGAGAAGGCGAAGTCTCGAGTTGAACGTACCCCACATGCCAGCACAGCCTGAGCAGGTAGCTTTGATATTCCATTCTACCAAAACAGCGCCTGCCGTAGGCCCCTTAGTGGTGAAAAGAAGGTCTTGAATTTCCACATCACCGTGATCGCCGTCGTTTCCAACTCGAACCAGAGGTCGCGGGTTCCTATGCATCCAACATCAGCAAGGACTTTATACATTTAAATCTTTAGATGAAAGAATATTCTCACCTTTCGTCTTGGAAGTTGGGGCCAAATGCAACGAGCTGGGACCAACCCTCTCCAACGATCTTGGCTCCAACGGGAATAGTGATGGTGTCAGTCAAAATGTACGAACCCGCATCGACAAATATAATATTGTCGCTGCTTGCATATTGGCTCAATACACTTTGGAATGCTGCTGTATCGTCGGTAACGCCGTCCCCTATTTTGAAGTGAAGGTCAGCAATGACGTGATAGATCATACTCGAACAAAAAAAAAGGAGTGGAACCTTTGGCATGGTCTTTCATGTGAACAAATTTGGAGGCAGGGATAGCTTCATATTGAGGCTTCTGTCTCTCGAAGAAGGGTGCTTTGGGCAGGGAAGTCGATTGATCCGCAAGCAAGGTGGACTCTCGTTTTGTGGTAAAGTCCATCCCTAGGGTATAATCTCTTTGGGAAATATCAAAATATACTGGGCCAATGGCCCATGTATCGACGCTTAGAACGCTTCCAGCAAGATACACCTTTCCTTCATTGTCCGCGACGGCATTTCTAACTTCTTCGAAAGCAACATTGTCCAGGGTAATTCCTGTGGTACCTCTGCCTTTTTCCGCAGTCGCAGGGAACGTGAGAAGTGCCGTGTCTGTATCTCTGAAGATGGAGTCTATTACCATTATAGAGCCAGTTCGAGGGACCGAATCCTCAGACATAAGTTTAAAGCCTGTAGCAGATCCAGTGATCTCGATGTTTTTCCACATCTAAAACGTTTCAGCGTTAAATTGTTGCAAGATTTCGCCCGGACACAGGACTTTCATCGAATCAGAAGTGAATAACTTACCCATCCCCAGTCCCATATCAACTGTACGGCTGTTTTGCAATTTGTAAATTTGAGCCTTTGGGCAGTAAATTGCTGGTTCCCGCCATCTATTCACGCGTCAGGACAGGATGTCACTATGAAAACTGAGGAGATGATGTTGAGCACTTACATATTCCAAAATTTCCTCCAGTGAACGTTAGATCACTCATAACTCCACCACTTCCATTCTCAGTGACTATTCGATCTGGTCAGAATCGGACGATAAATATAGTACTGTACAAAAGATCACTTACAAATGGCCTGCTGGGTGGTACCAGGCTCCGTAGAAACGATAAAGTCAACGTTTGAAAGGCTTGTGGCTTGGGCGATCTGATAATGGAGTGCAGCAACATATGCGCCTTGGTTTGTGGCAGTAATATCAATTCTGAAATTCCGGATCTGGCGATAAAAATTGGCCTTTTGCACCAATGTGTCAGTGTACATGTATATTCAACAATCCAGCTATAGTCGAATCGTTCCTTCACTCACCGTGGTAACATACCACTCCTTTGGATTTCCATCTGGACCAGCACCACCGCCTTCAACATAATGATTTGTGGAAAGCACACCAAGACCAACAAATGAACTGGCAGCTTTAATGACAGGTCGATCGTTTGCCTAGGCTCGTTAGAACCTCCTGGAGCCAAATCATGATAGTGGTACCCATTACTCACGTCTCCAATTAACTGGCTTCCGAAGTAGGTCTCGATCGTGGAGCTGACAAGGTATGTGCCTTAATAGGTCAATAGAATATCAAAATTTTACGTCCATGTGGGAAATTCAGCTCACCAGATGGGAAATAAAGGATGAAATTCTTGGTTGTCGCGCCGTTGCATCTTTCACCACATGTTCCCGCGTCTGCCATTGCTCGCTTAATGGCATCTGTATCATCCTATATAGAACCATGAGAGGCTGATCCAGCAATCAAGAATCTATAGCTTACATGCACACCATCTCCATATGCCCCGTAGTCTTTCACGTTACGGAAAACCTAATTCCACCTGTTAGATAACCTTAAAAGCCCCCGTCATATTGGTCAAGGTAACATCACACCTGGAAGGAAGGATCATTCCCAAACGGCCAGGCCCCTTTTCTTTCGATATCTTCCATCCAGAAGGTACTTGCTTGCTTCTCTGCCGTACGGTTGTAAAGGGCGTCAATATACGAGTAATCGCGCTTAGTTTTGGAAAGGTCTCTAGCTTCAGCAACAGCCTCCACCTCAGCTAAGAGAGCTGAGGCAGCTGCTATCTCGCTGCTAATCTTGAGAAGAGGTGGCGGTGCATCTCCGCTGGATGCATCGCGACGGGAAGCTTTGAAACCAGGCTTCCAGGGATAGTGATTTCTCACTGGATGGTCCAGTCGAGCTTTGTTAAGGACTGAGGCTTTCTCAATTGCCGCATTCACAATCCGCCTAGCCTTGTCGATGTCCGATCGAGTAGCATTTGCTACACGAGAAGGGATAGCCATATTTAATCTAAGCTGTGTTTCTAGTACGACATCCCCCATCTCGTGTTTATGCGCACTTCGCAGTGGATCTGTCACAGCAGGGTATATAAACGAAGCCATAACTTGGAGGGACAAAAGCGCCCAGATAAGTATTGATTGTAAAAGCCCATGAAGGCAGGTCGCCATGACGGCAAGAGGAAGCTGGTCGTACGGGTGTTATGCGCTTGAAACATGCAGGAGAATTTGGATTGGGCTTA
The DNA here is from genome assembly GCF_000003855.2 of Blastomyces gilchristii SLH14081. Lineage (NCBI taxonomy): Eukaryota > Fungi > Ascomycota > Eurotiomycetes > Onygenales > Ajellomycetaceae > Blastomyces > Blastomyces gilchristii. The sequence continues at coordinate 7,040,752 of NW_003101682.1, forward strand.
TAGGTGAGGATTGTTTATGAAGAAGTGAGAGTCAGAAAACGAGTCAGAAACGGAGATAATAAGAGAATGAACAGCAAACACAGAGGGATATCTGGTGAAGCAATACTATGTATATATAGTCAGTGTCATGGATCCCGGCGAGTTTCCTAAAAAAGGGTGTTTCCCTAAATACTTCCCAGGTACAGCAGAAGAACAATATTGCAACCGCGCGTCATCAGCACCAGCTGCAGTCAGCATCGAAGCGATATCAAGGATATAATGGATAAATATGATTAGAGAATGTGTTGTATTTGTTTGTGTGAAGGTGAGTGAGTGAGCGATCGTGGATTGGCTATTTTCAGCCTTTTGGCGTGTGATGATTTCTACCCCAAAAATAAAACCCCTGAAACACCAACTCCCTCCCGGTAATGTAACAACTACAGTACCAGCCTCACAGCCTACAGGGGACTCCCTCGCCTCCTGCTTCACCCCCCTGGGCCCTACGTGAATACCCCTAACAACCACTCGCCTCAAAAACCGCATAACGTCCAACCCGAATTCTAGCTTTCAAAATGGAAGATATGGTGTACCGCATCCCTAGCGTACCCACCGATGGCTCATGTGCCCAGCGCCCTCGAGGGAAACGCTCATTCATTCTTTTCTCCGAGTATTGTCGGAATCGGATCATTCACTTCGACAGGAAGAAGTGATGTATTATCCATGCCCAGTTGCAATGCCGAATAAATATAGCACTGGCACAACATGGGTTCTGTCGCCGCCAGCTGATTAGTTATGTCATGGGGGCGCATGGTGGTGCTTGATGGCTGCCACACAAGGGCAAAAACATCAAAAAATGCCACAGATCAACCACCATGATGATAATCAGCAAATTATTTGTGAATGTGTTAGGCAGGTCTGGACCCTGCATGATCCCAGTGATCTTGCGCCAAACAATGCAGCAGAAACTTCAGAAGCCACAGCTTCAGCTGCGGCCCGAAGTGAAAAGAGAGCCCTTTTTTTCTTTTAAAGTTCGGCATATCTCTGCAGAACTGATCCACGGGATACCACCCCAGAAAATAAATTCTGCAAGAAATAAAAAGAAGTACGGGGGTTGTTACAAGACAAGAACATGGACCGAACCTGTCGCTTTGGCTATCCATAACGGGCTCCCATTTAACTATATCACACGCACAAGGGCAGATAATGTATGTATGTGCATTTTAGAACCGGTGATGAGAATGGGCGACCTTCCTTCCGCAAATCCGCAAATCATCGGGCGATACCAGATATTCTTTACTAACACCTGACTTCGCCTTCCAGATTCCAAATGAAACGACTATGGATGGGGAGGGAAGACTCGACACATGCAGGCTGATGAATAGATGAGTGGGAAATACGGAATCTGAGACTTATGTCTCTCAGTGTAAAATATGATCTCATGAGGAATTGCGATGTGAACAGATGCAAAGAACAATGGAAACGTCAGATCGAAGAAAGATATCAGTATATTTATTTAAGCTTAAAGATCATTAAGTTACGGACTAATAACTTTCAGGTTTCTTAAGCGAGGCCAACCAGAGCAGGTTCATTAAAGATCGACCTGGCTCTTTCTGACTGAACCTTCTTCACTCCTTTTGCCAACTCGCCATGAAGCAGCAGCTTCGTGGTCAGGACCTGTAGGAGCTGTTGAAGGAGCTGATCAGAAATTTCTGTCATCATTAAAAAGCCTGGATTATCTTGTCATGGTGGATATGGATGTACTAATGAAAGAACAGAATTCATATCTTGAAAACGATATTTATGAAAAATGAGATGGACATTCAACAGTGCATCTCCTGGAGTTCGCTTTTTCTCTTTTTATTCTTCAGTCTTGAATGGAGATCAGCATACATCAATTTCATTTCTTGTTATATCTTGCGCCCATCTATATCGTTGCGCTCATAATATACCCATCGTCACCAGAACGTGAATAGAATCTGATCGACTATTTCAGAGAGATCCATTATCTATGAAGTTCTTAAAAAAGTACCCAGAGGATCTATTTATATACATGGATATGTAGTTGGCCTAGCAGCCAGATTGCTTTAGATTTCTTCTGTGTTATTCCTCCTCTCAGTTGAACTGCTACTACTGTATCAATTCAACTGGGCTCTTCTTTCTCAACCTCACCCTCTCCAACCTTGTTGGGTTAGAGACCTGCTTGCCCTTCTCCCCACATCACACCCAATACAGGTTCCCAGGTTGAAATACCACTTAGCATATCGTCTAACAATGGAATCGAGGAAATACATCCCACCGGCCCTCCGCTACAAGGAGGAAAGCGACGACCAAGAGCGGGATCCCCAGCAGCAGCAACATCCAAACCCAACATCTACAACTTATCGAAGAAGAGAGATCGACGCATACTTCGGCCATTCGTTCCATCACAGCTTCCGCGATAAATTCTTCCACAATATCAATAGCAGCAGCAACAACAATTACAGCAGGTGGTTATCCGAAGATGGAAAATTTCCACCCCCAAGAGCCACCACGCGACCAGCACAAGCACGAGAACGACGGCGGCGAGGAACCCTCAACACTGCCGCAAATGACCTAGACACACTGGCATACATAATACTCTTCAGCGACGCCCATCCCTTCTGGGAAACCAAGCGCGAAATCCTCTGCAAGTCAAATCTCGACCTTCTCCGTGTGCTAGTCGCGGCAGCATCAACAATGACAAATATCACCACCACCACGACTACGACCACTACGTACGGCAACAACAACGACAACAACACCAACAACCCACCATCCCCCGCCCACCCGACAAGCTACCCCATCTTCATCGACCAAGCGGTCCCAGGACGACGCTACCAACCCTCCAAACCGCATTCCTTCGTCGGCTACTACCGCATCCGCACTGTCCGCTATCTAGAACCACGCAGCCGCGAGCTCGCCGCATATCTGGAGGTTAGGTTTGGGACGGCGCAGCGGACTCCTGAGAAGTGGATTGGGTGCTTTTCGCGCCGTTGGGCGGTTATTACGGTGGATCTGGATGGGGATCGAGAGGAGTGGGAAGGCGCGGCGGTGATGGCTTGTGGATATGATGGGGAGACGGAGGGAGAGGGGGGGGAGAAAGAAGAGGGGAGTGGAAAGGGGGCCTTGCAGCGGCGGAGCGTCAATGAGATTCTAGCGGAAATGAGGGGTGGGGTGCATGGATGAACGTGGAATGGTTTAAATGGGGCGGACATATGTGTTTACGAGCCGTGTACTGTGGAAAGATGGCCGTTTGATTGGCAGTGTGTATGTAGTAAAGTCAGCCAGCACCAAACCTGAAATCAGTGAGAGGTTTGGAAAGGAACCACGAGTTCATGCTGTACTATCGCGCTAATGGTAGATTGAACTCCTTCTCCATTATCTACATCGGCCTCCCGGGTATAGTATACGCAGGTCCAACGCAGATCGGCAGGGGGCGTGTAATTTTTCTCGTGGATAGAAAAGGATCGTAAAAAAAACTGTACAGATTAGTCATGCCATGATTCTCCAATCAATATCTTCCAAAATGTTACATGCAATGGAAAAGAAAATTCGTTTTTCACTGCGTCCATTGTGTGCTTGTTCATATCAAGTGAGCCATGAGGGCAGCTATTGGATTAAACCAAAAAAAAAAAGGGAGGAGGATATTAAAAAGGGAGGAGGGAGTTTTGCCCTATTTTCTTATCATTGGTTATGCTAATATACGTACAAGAAACCCCCCACAAAGATCAATAAATAATGGGTAACTCTTCGAAGATCGAAGGGCGATATATATATCTGCTTTCACGATGTCTTAAAAAAAAAATTCTAATTTCGGAGATAGTTCAACCTGCTGAGATTGATGCTGCTGGTTACATATAGTGCCGCGCAAGAAGTTTGATCAATATTCACTAGTCTCAAAGTAGTTTAGTGTTTCCACTGTTTCTTGCTGCTACTAGCTCTAATTAATTAATTACATGTTAGTGATGGAGAAATATAACTAATAAGATGACAGTAGTATGGGAAAATAGTATACAGAGAATATAAAGATTCATTATTTTGAAGAGAGAAAGAGAATAGAAAAAATGATGAGAAAATAGAGTTGAGTGAGTGCATTTAAATATCATGTGATACTATAACTAGTTAGTGTACTTCTAACTACTATGAGTTAAACTACTTTGAGACTAGTGAATATTGATTAGAAGTCTCAAAAGTTTAAATCTTCTTGCATCACTGCTGTACATTAGATTTTTTTTAGCTCTCATAACTAGCACATTTGAGTCGCTCATGCAAAAGAGAAAAAAAAAATAATAAGTAAAAAAGGAAAAGAGGAAAAGAAAAAGGAGCAGAGAATAGTTGAGTGTTAATTCAGCTGTTGAAGCTTCATGATTCATTGAGAATAAATGATATCATAATAATTCAAGCTATCATCGTACAACAAAAATCTGAACGAACGAAGTTGAGTTCATGTACAGAGTGCAAGTTCCATATAAGTTCCAAGCTCTTTTCTTACGGACAATAGGGGAGACCGCGGTTATCATACTGGCAAAGCCTCATGAACGCACATTTGGCTGATAATGCCCATCTCCCGCCGCCAGCACAGACCTCAATCTGAGAGTGATAATCACTGATATACCTGCAACGGTACGAGCCAGCTCTGCATGCTAGGAGATCGTTGGAGCCGTCATCCTGCCCGGGTGCATTCTCTGCAGGTGCAGCCAGCGCAAGTGGTGTGAGAAAAAGGGCTAGAACCGTGAGTTTGCTGATCAACTGCATCGTGACGGTGAATCGCTCGATCTTGGTTATCATGTTAGCTTTTATCATTTTGTAATTGATGTAAAAAAGGAGTGTAAGCTAACAGTTTAAGAATATGTTTCTCTTGAATATAGAATAAAATACTCCTTATTGAGGGTGTGAAAGGCGAGTCAGTCTAGAGAAACGATTGTCAACACACACACACACATGATAATAGTGAGTTTAGAAAGGAAAGAGATGAAATCTCACCTGAATAGCTTCAAATCAGAGAAGATGTTCTGTGAAAGGAAAAAATTAATGGAAAAGAAAAAGGCTATCAGACTTCTTTTATAATGAGTTTTGTAAATAGTTTCTAATCATCTTAACTAGCATGCATTGAGAGCTTTTCCAAAATGTAAGATTTGCTGATGCTTTCAAGACTCAAATCTCAAGTTCTCAGATTTAAGTTGCATTAGTAGAAAGCTATAAAATTGCGAAGACTACCTATCTATCTAGGAAGTTACATAGCTCCTTGTCAGGGATTAATAAATTGCTTGACCTGACTCATTTGGCTAAAGAGAACTCCCTAAAAGCCTACTCTGTAAGTAGGTCAACAACTGATGATTCAATATATTCTCTCCGATCTAAATAATTGGAGGTAGATCCAGTAGATGAAGTGATTGAGAATAGTGGAATAATGCCGTGGATATGACATAGAATAATGTCCATTGACTAGCTATGTCATGGCAACAGTTCATAGATCAACGAAGTAGTAAGAATAAGAACAATTTCAGGCTCATAAAACTAGTAATCTTATTTAGCAACACGATCAAGTCTCACCTAACTACAGTCCATTTGGTTAATTTCACCGCCGTTAAAATTAACTAGACAGTTGTTTGACACTGTTTGATGTACATAGTAGTTTGAATAGCTCTCATGGAGACATGCTGGCGGAGGGTTGCAACCATCTGTGAGCACTATGCTCCGTAGTACGGTACATGTACCCGTACTTGTAACTACTAGTGAGTAGTGATTCGTAGAGTAGCAGGCAAGTAACTCTGTTGATTGATCAAGCAATCTACCTACGCTATAGGTACTCTTCCTGGATATCCCTTCTTCTACTCACCATTTAGAACGAGTGATAGAAACCTATCCTCGCCTGCTTTGAATGAGGCTTTTTCCCCAGAGGCTCCGAAATGTCAATGATTGTCAGAGTGAGTTCCAAAACCCACAACAATTCAACTGTTGAAGTTCCAGTATTTTATTAAGTGTGACACTGCTGCCATAGACCTTAAATTCAAGCGTTTGAGTTGCCAAGCTCTAGTTGATACACTGTGGGGTTGACGGTCTAATAGATGAGCTAGCCAAGACTTGGCTGGGGAAAGATAGCTCTCGGCCCGCTAGTTATCCCGCCGCTAACTAACTACCGGGAAGGAACCCGATACGGGATCCATTGTATGTACATACATACATGTAATTATAAGCACTAAGGTCTGACAAACGCTGACTCTAGGTGTCATCGTCACATTTATTCTGGGATGTTCTGATTGAATCAATCTTGTTTCCCCCAGGATGGGGTGAACAAGCTTGCATTGCTACTTTATCCAGATTGGCAATATTCTCCGCCTAACCAGGACAAAATATTTCTAACCTAAACTTAATTGTTTACTTGATATTGGAATGCAGATCTAAGTTCCTATACAACTAGACTGAGTGGTAGAAGAGTGTAATCTCTGAGCTGATGTTACAATATCTAAAATAATCTGCTGATTTTAATTCTAATCTGCTGATCTATATAAGAGAGCTTCTTCCTCTTTCTCTCACTCTTCATCTCTGAAAAGTTCGACCCATCTATCAGCATATTCTTCTCAAGTTCAATTTTACAGGTAAGAAGTTTTCTATTAATTTAACTCAATGTTGTTATAAGACTTTAAGTTAACTAAATCTATGTTTTAGATTGATATCTGCAACTTCAAAACCTTCGCATATCCGAGTCTTTCTAAAAATAACCAAGTTCCTATCAAAGGTGATTCTCTTTTTATCTTAACAATATTATGATATTTCATTCAAAATAATACAAGTGTTTAATCTAACATCAAGATTCAGCAATTGAAAATGCAGCTCACCGGCAAATTCATGGCTCTAGCTCTCCTTCTTGCCCCGCTCGCATTGACTTCCCCTACTGAGGATATGAACGCCAGTGCCCGATGTACACCCGGCACCTATCGGTGCAAATGCGTGGCTGGTTCGACTTACTGCGCGGTTGATGTCTGTAATGCTCTTGGAAGATGGCAACTTTCAGCTGTGTGCAGGCGAAAAAGCAGCCCAGGTGCACCAGCCACTTGCAGAGATGGCCCAAATGGCACTGCCTATTGTATTTAGGTATTATACGGGAGAAGGTATTATAGGGGAGAAATGGGGTGTCCTTTAGCTCAACATGTCATGTATATAATTATCTAGATAGCTTACAGTTTCGTGTTTGCACTTGCCTGTCATTTTGAGTTTGAGCACGCTGACGATCTATATCACAGTAGCCTGCATGTTATTTAGTCAATTCATGGAGGTTATTCAACTTGCGTTGTATTCTTAGTTATTATGTGTCAGTCAAGCCCTCAACTGACACCATGGTGTGTTTGTTATGTGTTGGGGAGGTTTGTTTCGTTGTCGTTGCTCTAATAGTCATCTGTACATACATGTAGGTACCAGGGCTGTAACTAAGTCTAACGCTCAGCTAGGTATGATTGGTAGCCTTACAGAGCATGCTTCTGACCACTGATCTGGCCTGCCAATCAGATCTGATACCTTGAAATTAAATTCCTCGAGGCTTTGGATTTGCCGGTAACTTACGGCAAACTCATAACATAATCATCTATCAGTTTGATAAGTTGTTCTTCCATTTCTATGACATCATACTTCACAGCATATCAATGACTATAAAAATTTTTCATTTTTTCATTTATTCCCTCGTCTGGCCGCGAGGACACAATTAGCCTAGCAATATCATTAGTGTAATTTCTCATGCTAAATTCTATACAATCTGATTTGTTGATACATATTCGCTATCTTGCATTTTACAACTTTCCTATCTTGATATAAGAAATCCCGCTCCTCGCGGATCTTCCTTACCCCTATTCTCGCCACACATAACAGGGTTAGTGAGTATTGGGCCTCTTGGCCACTATAACTATCATAGCTTACCCTCGCAACTTGAATACTATTATCATAGTGACCCCCCTAATCTTAAGGTTAATAACTGCTTGCAAAGCTCATATTCTTTATAATTTCTGTGAATAGTTTAGATTCTTTAGAAAAACTTCATCATCTTGTCTTTTTCAATAAAAGAGTTCAAGAATCTTTTATCTTTTTTTAATTAAATAAAAGAATTCAAGAATTGAGGCAGTGTTTAATATAATATTTTACAAGCACTATAAATACTACTTCTGCTACTACTGAACTCATTGAGTAGAAGAGCTGAGAGAATAGAACAGTATCTCTGCACATTAAACATGAAACAATTGTAATATATCAGAGTGATACTACTGCTACTGTTCTATGCAGTAGAGGATGGTGATCTATATATAAATCAAGTCCAGTAGATTGGCAATGTAGTACAATTTAACAAAAAATTCGAATACAGTCTCGCGGGGACGCCGCGGCGTTAGAAGTTCTGTATCGTATAACTATATCCCGGGAGGCTATTTTAGGCGATCTGTTTTGGGCCCCTCAAGCGCTGGACTGGACTGGACTCGTTTGGCAGTTATTCGTGTAAGTTGAGATTAGGACTGAAACCGGGAACCGCCTTGCCCTTGAAACTACCGGCTACCGTTGTTGGTCGAAGCCATCCGTCATTGATCATCATCATCCCCATCTCTGGTTCTTCAGATTATAATAGGACGGACCATAGATTGGTATATGGTGAAAAGGGCACTCTTTAGTCTACGGCTGGCGCAAAAGCAAGGTTAGCCGCCGCCCCCCCACCATTCCCGCGAAAATAGGGGATGTTCCAATTGTTTGCCATCGTCATTATTGATAACTTTCTCTTTCTTGTCTCTTATCATTCGTTGGTATTATTTTTGTGTTTTTGAATAACTCAACTAATGCTCGTTGGCGCTGGGGGGGGGTGGTTGCAGGCCGCACCTAAGCTAAAATACCCCACAGAGCTAAGTTAGTTACTTGGTTGCTTTGCTTCAAGTGCTTGGGCTTGGTGTATACAGAAAACTTGACCTCGCTAAGTGCGCCACTTGACCTCATTACATAATTATGACCCTGACCTCACACAATACAGTAATAATCAGTTGATAATTGACTTTCAATCTTTCAATCACTCACTCATTTATTCACTCAATCTATTAATCAATCAAATTTTTCATTCTTCAATTAAAAAAGCAGTGAAATAGCAGATATGACAGCTCTAGCTCAGACAGTAAGTGAAATATTAATAAAAAAGACAGAAAATCTGATGATTCTTGATGAAAAAAATGAAGAAGCTGATTTATGTTATTTTATAGCCAAGTTATCAGCTATATCTTCAAGCAGTGACAGTAGAAGATCTTACTCTCTCAGAATATAAAACAGTAATTAATTGAATATTACTTGAGAATTGATTTTCAAAGCATGTATAGCTGATTTATAATTAATTAGATGAATGAACAAATTCATATAGAATATAAAGAGATATTTTATAGAATTTCAGAATACATTAAGATGAAGATATTTAATAATTGATTTTGAATTAATTTCAGATTGATTCTAAATTGATTACTAATTAATTATAGTATTAATTCTCATTAATAAATAATCTTTATTATTATATTAATATGCATGAGAGAATCTGAGTGCTGAAGCAGCAGAGAAATTATATTAAGTAGAAAGTGATTAATGAGACTATTAATAAGTATTTATAAATTAATTAATAACTGATTTTTATATGATTATTCTTAATTAATTAATAAATACTTTAAAGTTTTATAATAATACTACAGTGAACCTGTTCACTCTGAGAGAAAAGAATAAGATAATATTATCAAAGCTGTCTTAATACAAAGATAACAGTGAGATAGAAAATTATACTTTAAAAGTTAATTAATTGATTGTGAATTAATTGCTAACTGATTATGAGTCACTTTTAAAGGAAATGAAAAAAATGACTAGAGATATGAGAGTAGCAGTTCTCTGTAAAGACTGTGTGAAGACAGAAATTAATAAATCAATTTTCAATTAATTCTCAATTAATTATCAATCAATTACTAATTGATTGAGTAGATTACTATTATAATGTGAAGATTTATAATATTTTTAGTTTTTTTAATTACAATCATCTTATAACTCATGAAGCTTGAGTATTTAAGAATCAATTCTTAATCAGTTTTTAAATAATTTCTCTGTTTTTTCTTTGTTTCTTTTTTTTAGTTTTTTTCTATGTTTTATTAAATTTCATGATGTAAAAAATAATTTATTTTATTTTTTTAATTTCTAATTTTAAAATTAATATTAAAAAATAGTATTTAAAAAGTATTTTAATATTATAATAAAAATTTTAAGTTTAATTTATTTTTTTATTATAAAAAAATTTTATATAAAATAAATTATTAATATATAATATTTTAAATTTAAATATAATATTATTTATTTAAAAATATATAAAATATAAAATTAAAATTAAAAGTAATTAATAATTAATAATTAAATATATATATAAAAAATATATATTAATAAAATTTTATATATTAAATTAAAATATATAATTAAATAAAATTTTATTTTATTTTAAAAATATTTATATAAAATTAAGTTAAATAATAAAAAAAAATAATAATATATAATATTTAAAAAAATTAATTATTAAAAAAATTTTTAAAGATTTTTTCAGTAATAATTTATATATATATATATATATAATTAATAAATAAATTATAATTTTTTTATTTTTATTTTTTTATAATATTATATAATATTTTTTTAAAATAATTTTATTTAATTAATAATATTTTATATTAAATATAATAATATTATTATTACTTAATTTATTTTATTAATTTTTATATATTAATAATAAAAATAAAGATTTTTAATTAATATTATATATTTTAAAAAGTATAAAATTATAGTATAAACTTTTTAAAAATCTGATTTAAATTAAATAAATATAAATTAATAATAATAAATATAAATATAATATTTAAAAATATATTTTTTATATAATATTAAATAATTATTTAATATATATAAATTTTATTTTAAATTTTATTTATTTATTAAATTAATTAAAGTATAATTAATTTAATAATTTAAATATTTAAATATTTAATAACTATAATTAATATATAAAATAAGAAGAAAAAATAATAAATAAAATTTAATAATATTATATTAATATAAAAAAAATTAAAAATTCTCTTTAATTATATTAATTTATATTTATTATTATTTTATTTATTTTCTGAAATAATATAATTAATTTAATTTTTTTTATTATTAAAAATTTTTAATTAAGTATTTTATATATTTCTTAATTTTTTTAAATATATAAAAGTAAATTAAAAGTAAAATTTTATTTATATAAATTAAAATAAATAATATTATAAATTTTTAATTATTATTTTAATTAATATAATATATTTAAAAATTTAAATTTAACTTTAAATTATAATATTATATATTTTATAATAAATAATTTAAAAATATTTTTAAATTTAATTAATTAACTTAAAAATATTATTTTTATAAAAATTTAATATAATTAATAATAAAAATAATAAAATAATAAATATAAATAAAAAAAATAATATAAATAAATAAATTAATTAATTAATTAATTAAAAAGTATTAAATTCTCTTTTTATAAATTTATTACTTTTATTTAAGTAAGATATTTACTACTTTATACTTAAATTAAAAATTTATTAATTAAATTTTAAAACACTGTATTAATAATTCTACAGTTACTTATTATAAATTAAATTAAAAAAAACTATTAATTTTAAAATTAATTAACTTATTATAGACTTTTATAATAAGTCTGTTAATAATCTTTATATTTTTATATAAATAAAAATATAAATAGTGAATATATCTTTATAAGTAATTTTATTATTAAAAATAATATTATCTTATCTAAATTTATATTAATTATTAGAAGTAAAAAATATTTAATATAATTAATATATAATAAAAATAATATAATAAAGTAGTTAATTAATTATTAAAATCTATTTATTATACAGTTTTTTATATATAATTGTAGCAGGCTGCATCTGATTAATTATATAGACTATTCTGTACACTTCATAGATTTCTACCACTTCATTCCCGATTGCTGATTCTCAGCTGTTATGAACATGTATGTTCTGATCACTGATCCTCGGCTGCTATGAACACATGTATATTCTTCCACTCTGAAGCATCATCATGTACATCATTATATACACATATAAATATTCACTTCAATTGCTGATTCTCATACTTTCTCTTTCTTTTCTTCTCTAACATTTTTCTCTTTGTTATATAAGATCTATTAATATTATATCAATCTATTCAGTGTAGGTCTCTTACACTAGAAAAACATTTATTATCTTCTTATTAGAAATGATTATTCACATATTATCTTCTCATTAGAAATGATTATTCATCAAGAGATATCTGAATATGTAATAATATATAAGAAAGAGAAACAATCAGTTAAAGCAGACACTGAGTTCTTAAATAGAAGCTTGCTTATCAGTCACTCTGACTCTGTAATAAGATCTTACAAAGAGAGTAAGATCTTATAAGAGAATATCAGTGAAAGATCTGAGAGTTCTGACACTCAGATATATAAGATATTCATATAATTACATATCTGATAATTGATAATCATGTCTAATAATAATATGAAAGAACTCTTGAACATGAGCATAGAAGTGATATCACAGTAATTTCAAGTAATGTTGAAATTATAACAGCAATAAATAGCTGATATGTATGTAACTCAATAACATCAATATGAAGAGATTTAATAATTATTATAATAAGAAACTCAGATAATTTCAATATCTACAGAATTAAATACAAAAGTGCTGAAAGAATACTTAGATACTTTTGTATATTTCAATACTTTCAATCTCACTCTCTACTCATTATAAAGAATGAAAATGCTTATGAAACTGAGTATAGATGAAGATATCATCAGTTTACTAATTAATCAAGATTAATATATCAATGAATAATTGAAGAATTGTATGAAACAGAAGTTTTATTTATGAATAAAAGCATGTGAATCAGTGTTGTGAATATCTGATAATATTATTAAATATCTTGATATTCTGTTTCAAGACACTGTCATGTAATAGAAAGTATTAAATTGATTATAAAGTATCTGATAGAGAAACACTTCTCTTACAACATTTATTCCTGACTTCAATATTAAAATTCTAGAAGTAGGAGATTAATCTTGAGAGAATTGAATGAAGATTAGTATACTTAAGAAGACATTAACTTTTGAACTCTTACAGACTCTTGTAAATGTAGATAAAGACTAGACTTATAAAGACTTCTACACACAGCTCTGAACATTGAATGACTATCTTATCAAGCTCAAGAGTATATAGAACAGTGATAGAAGATGTTACATCTCAGTAACTCATATATCTGCACTGAAGAATAATAATAATGCAGATACTATGAATTGAGTAGACTTAAATATCTACATATAAGCAAGAGTCTCTGCTATCTGAACAGGCTTCTGAGTTTCTGATATCACTCTTGAAGAAGTCACTGATCAATGTTAATAAGAAGTGTGCATTAACTGTAACTAATCAGAGTATATTACTTTCAACTGCTGATTAATCTATATATCTTCTCAATTAAGAGAAAGATCAGTGTCTTCTTATTTAAAAGATGAATCAGTATCTGTCTACATCAATTATATTGCAGTGAAGAAAGATTCAGAAGATAACTATAAGAATGTCTCAGTGAAACAGAGAAAAGATTAACTTCTGTTCAAATTTATAAACAGAAGCTTGAAGAGATCAGATAATAATAATTTGAAGAGAAAATAATAATGAATATGATTCTTATATCTACTGTGATTAATAACATATATATATAAAAGCCATGATAGACAGCAGTTTATATCACTATACAATAATAAAATCTTCAGTGTAGATATCATAATCTTCAGCATATCTCTTTATTAAATCTGACTCTCACAGAATTTAATGATCTGAAGAATTTTTGTACTCATTACATAGTGAAACTAAACATAGATGTGAGAGAACATTAATATGAAGATGTCTATATATATGAAGTTGATAATCTTGACTATAATCTTATATTAGAACTTGTCTAGCTATCTGAACAAGGCATCTTACTGAATGCTTAAAACAGGAGCTTGATATTCTCTAATAATGACAGAATTCACAAAGATGATATTTACAAGACTATGAATTTTACACAGATCTCTGCCAACACTTATAAAATACTCTGAAAAAGAAGTCATCATTAAAATCACTGACAAGGTCACTGATAAGTTTGTTAATAGCAGAACTATATATCAACCTATTCTATCAGTCTGATCAATATTAAAAAGACTCTAGAAAAGTTATTCTGTGTTATAATAACAGATTCTCATACAAAACTCTCTTAATAATATCATGAATATCTAGATGTCTTTTAACAAGATAATATTATAAATATTTCTCTCTTATGAGGTTCTGAAGTGAATCACAGTATCAAGTTAGAGAAAAAGAATAATAAGAATTTCAAACTGCTATGAGACTCTCTTTATAACATATTCTGAGATGAACTTCTTCTTCTTTGAAAGACACTTAATAATCTGTTGAATAAAGAATTTATACATGTTAGTAACTCTTCTGTCACAGCCTCTATTCTCTTTGCAAAGAAACCAGATGAAGAACTCTGATTCTGTATGAATTATTGAGAATTGAACAGATTAATGAAGAAAGACTGTTATTCTTTATCTCTTATTAATGAAACTCTAGCTTATATTGAACAAGCTTAATGATTTACAAAGTTAAATATCATCACCATCTTTCATAAGATTTATATTACTGAAGAAGATGAGTGACTTATAACATTCTGAACATAATATAGTCTCTTTGAATGAGTAGTCACACTCTTTGAACTAGTCAATGCTCTCAGTACATTTCAGAAGTATATTAACTAAGCACTCTGAGACTTTCTTAATGAATTTGTATCTACTTATCTAGATGATATTCTCATCTTCACTGATAAATTCAGAAAGAAATATCAAGAGTATGTACAAAGAGTACTACAATAACTATGAGAAGTGAGACTATCAATTGATATTAACAAGTGTGATTTTAAAGTCAAGAGTACTAAATACTTAGGTTTTATCATAGAAGCTGATAAGAGAATCTGAATGAATTCTGAGAAGGTCTCTGCTATTCTTAAATGAGAGGCCCTGTGCACTGTGAAAGATGTATAAAGCTTTATCAGATTTACTAACTTCTATCAGCAATTTATACAAAACTTCTCAGATATTGTGAGACTACTTATAGAACTCACTAAGAAAGATGCAGTATTTCAATAATTAGTAGACACTGAAGCTGTATTTACACAGATAAAGAAGATGTTTATTAATACTTCTTCACTGATAATATTCAATTCTGATTATGAGACAGTTGTTGAAGCTGATTTCTCTGACTATATAATAGAGAGAGTGATATTATAATATGATGATGAAGATGTTCTATAATCATATATCTTCATGTCTAAGAAACTGAGTCCTGCTGAATACAATTATAAGATCTATAATAAGAAACTTCTTACAATTATATACTGTTTAAAAGAATGAGACTCTGAACTCTGAAGTGTCTCTGAATTTGAGATAGTTATAGATTATAAGAATCTTAAATACTTTATAACTATCTGTAAACTCACTGAATAATAAATACAATGATCTGAGTTCTTAAGCTGCTTTTATTTTATGATACACTACTATTCTGGCAGTCAGAACTCAATGATAGATGTTCTCTTATAACAAGAGCAAGATATGCTATCTGATGTAACAGATACTTACTGAATGAACTGAGAGTACTAGCTCTTGAATCTGAAGATACTAGTTAATCAAGATAAAACAACTCATGACACTATACACACTTCTCTGATTAGAATACTCTCTCTTCAAACTGACACTGATACTGATACTGATATCTCAACTTCTTCTGAACCTACACTGAATGAATTATGACATGTAACAGCTCAAACTGATGAACTTCTTCAAGTACTCACTGAAGCAGTATATCAAGAAGCACTCTGATTTCTCTCAGAACTATGTATAAGAACTGACATCTCAGAATGCTCAATTGATGACAATAACACTCTACAGTTTCATGAGTGATGTTGAGTCCTGT